>NC_136484.1:140435838-140653338 GCF_053919585.1 Euprymna scolopes
AAAATAAACATTCATTCGATAGTTGGACATATTTTATTGAAAATGTTGAGCAGTAAAGGAGCAATATGCGACATATATACATTAAATGTAAATACATCAGTTATATCATGCTGTTATGTAATGTAATAGTATATATATATATATATATATATATGTGTGTGTGTGTGTGTGTGTGTGTGTGTGTGTGTGTGTGTGTGTACTAGCAAGGAAACCCGAGCTTACCCGAGATTAAATGGGGATCAACGAATGTTTCACACTCCCATATTTTTATTGTCATCGAAATCGATGAAATTGCCCATTTTTCAATCAAATCGATTAACTTGCACATTAAATGTCGAGCTATACGGGCTGTGCCTTGCTGTTTTTACCCCCTTCAAAGAAAACAGCACAGTTTTAAATATTTTCAAAGAAATTAACAATTTGCTTAAAATAACTTGCAAAGAAAATTAAATTTTAGCATCGTCTGTGCGATTAAAACATAAATATTAAAATTGTATTCATAATATAGACGATAGAAAGAAACGTAAGAAAAGTTTGCGTAAAAAACAAAAAACATTCAGGAAAGCAAAATCTTGCCGCTTCCTCCTACAAAAAAAAGTTAAAACAAAAATTTGTAAAACTTATTTTGTGTGAAAAAAATCTATTAATACTAAATGCATATATCTTTGCATTAACACAAGGTGACAATTTATGATTGATACGGCAGACATGACGACGTAAATATTTTCGATTTAACTTTTTCTATTTATATGTATGGTTTTTGAGAATGTTTATGATAAAAATATTTCATTTCCATTTTTAAATTGACAGCATGAGGGACAAAAGTAAAATTTAGTTGAAAAATTGATCGCCTGCTTTAATTGGGGCCTATCGTGGTGTGTCAGGAGGAAGATTCACATGCATCCTTCTATCGTAGTGAATTAGTCAAAACTATATTGCAGTTTACATTGCACTGTAGAAAACCTATTGTTTATTTTATAAATATTAATGGCAAGATGACTTCCTTCTGAGGATTATGTTCGGAGAAGGGGGCTAAGTTTGAAGCTAAGTAGCAAAGCTACCAAGGGAATGTCAGAGGGTATGCAATAAATAGATATGTGTTCTATGAGATTATATATATATATATATTTATATATATGAGTGTGTGTGTGTGTGTGAAAGAGAGAGAGAGAGAGAGAGAGAGAGAGAGAAAGAATTAGATAGATAAACATTCCAGTTTAAATAAATAAATATTTTAAAGTATAAATTCCTTATAATATTGTCCACGTTTTTTCAATACAAGCTCAATGAAATTCTGTTTCTGGTTAGAGCATATATACTGGTTGGTTGCATTCCTATAACCAGAGAAAATGATTCAGTCCACAATCATAATTTTCCATTATATTTTTTCCGTGAATTCCTATACTTTCTTTAATACTGTGTTTACTAGTTTCGCAAACCATAACTTGCAAGCAGTCAAATGAGATGAAAATAATTTTTCCAAAAAAAAAAAAACCCAAAAACAAAAAAACTAATGATTGTTGATTATTTTATCACACACACACACACACACACACACACACACACACGCGTATATATATATATATATATATATATATATATATATATATATATATATATATATACTAGCTGTATCAGCATCATCTGAGATTCGTGAGTGTCATTTTATTAAAAAAAATAATGTGTAAACTAAGAAGAGATGGAAAACGGTTAAAAATCTAAGGGTGGTACCTTATATTTTCTTTCAATTTGAGGTCATTATTTAAAAATTAAATGAGTGCTATGATTTATTTTGAACAAAAATATAAAAGAAATGTAAATTTTACTATAAAGAACATGCAAAGTTGTTAAAAGTAAAAGAAATAGCTAGTGAAAATTAAATATCGATTTTCAAATCAAATGCTATTAATGTATAACACAAAATATCCGACAAGATAATACACACACACACACACACACACAAACACACCCACATATATATATATATATATATATATATATATATATATATATAAAAGTGAACGTGTCTGTCTGTCTGTCTGTCTGTCTGTGTGTCTGTGTGTCTGTCTGTCTGTGTACATTTCCCTACGCAATAACTCTGTCAATTTTTAGTTTATAGACTCGAAATTTGAAATACCGGGAACTGAGATTTGGGAAAATCGATGTGACGCGTGTCAGCCAGAAATTTGGCTGTTAAGGGGTCAAATTTCAACAATTTGACCTTTAAGAACTCTACCAAACTCCTCCGACAATTTTGGGTCTAGACACTTGAAATTTTAGATATAGGTTCCTTGGACCTGGATCTAACTTAATAAAGTAATTTGAGCCATAACAATAAATTTTAAGGGGTCATAATAGGGGTCAAAGTTTTAAAAAATTAACCATTTTTTTTGTTGTTTTTTTGCTTTTTTTGCACAGCATACACCTTCACACACCCGAGCAACGCCGGGCACCCCTGCTAGTATATATATATATATATATATATATATATATATATATATATATATATATATATAAACAAATTACATTAGAAATCAGAGTTTACCATAGTGTGATTTAATGTTATATGCGGAGCAAAAGAAATCTTATGCTTGTTTTTTGAGAAAATAGAGTTTACTTAAACAAAATCAAAGTTATCATATGAATAGCTAATAAATGATTTGTAATTGATTTTTTAATAGTTCAATTGCAATTTAAAAGTAATTCTCTAAAAATATAAAGTTTATCAAAATATGGTATATTAAATCCCGACCACCACCACCATTATCTCGAAAAGCGTCTATTTTCGTTAAAAAATGGCCATGCAAATCATTAAGCATATAAGGTAAGAGCTTGAACGCTATTCATCATTAAACGATTAATATTTACTAGCAGGACCCGTGGAAATTCCACGGTAATTCAAATCTTTTAAAATACATCAGTAAGAAATTCCTTATTGTTATATTACAAAAATGAACGTATGGAAGCAAGTAGAACAAAGAACTTTAGTTTAAACTTTTATTGAAGGTCAATGCGACCGTAACTGATGCTGTTGATATTACCAGGAAGTGCCGGTGATGATTGAGGTGGTGACAGGGACGTCGATCAGCTGCTTGGAGTGAGAATAGTGGTAAGTCAGCAGGTTCTGGGGAGTCAGACTGTGAATTTAAAAAAAACTGTGTGACATTGTTGACATCGATTTTGTGAAAGTTCTGATGACCCCAAGTTGTTTAATATTTCAGGACATCTTGGATTACATGTATAGGAAAGGAATAGGTATGGTTTTCCATATTTACAGAAAACTGCCATTGCATCTTGATACAGTTGTTAAAGATTCCTAGGACGTCCTGTAAATGAAGATGGTAGAATAACTGGTACACCAGAATCGCCATCTTCATTCCTTGCTAAATGATCCATTAAGCCAGAATATTGAGCAGCTCTTGTTTGACTTTGATAGCTTTTAATGAAGTTAAATAAGAAACCGTCAACTTTTACATATGCAATAGACTTTTCTATTTATTTTGAATTTATTCAATGAAGATTTGGAAATTCACAAATATTTTTTAAGTCGAATTATTGATATAGGTTTTAATTAATGCATCACAACTTTCTGATAATATAAATAGAACACTTTGAATTTTCTGTGCAAAAGTTTTTTCCATAAAAACATTGTAATCTGTTATAATATTCAGATTCTTGTGTATTACGTGCATATAAAATGAAGTGTTTCTGTGTGGCACTATTTCCTTGTGCCACTGTTTCTAACACACTCTGCAGCATTGACGGGTGGTAATTTGGCCATGAGCGTAGAGATACAAAGAAATCCCTTCCCATAATTCCCTTGCTATCTTTCTGTCTCTTCCCTGCATGACCACCATGATGTGAGGACGCATATTTTGTCTCTCCGTAAATGGTAGAAGTATATATGCACTGCTTATCATTCGGACAAATATTCTCTAATGATTTCCATTCATTATTCATTTTGCTAAATATGTTAGAGCATTGATCGGTAAAATAAAATAAAAATGTAAACTTAAAACAAACTTCTCCATATTGTTGGCAATACACTCTTAAGGCCGCGACCTTCCACCTTTCACTTGAGCCAGACTTTTATTCGGCGGCGGTGATGTTTAATATGTTATAGCCAGCTATCTGAAGCAGATACTTTATTTATTTTACCCTGCTTATTTTCAATGTTTTTCTAACAACGATTCAGCAATACAACTCTTGATATTTTTTGTTGTGCGTATTGTTAAACTCTTGAATCCTGATGTTGAACATGGTATTTTTGCGGAATCTAGAACAAAACATTAATCCACGCGAGAGTAAATTGTTCCTGTCCCATCAGCTATGATCTGGTGGAAGTTTCACAGAATTCTTAATTATATTTTAAGGATTGAAACTTAAACCGTCATTTAGACCTTACTATTTAGTACGTTATCCGTTGTGCCAGTCTGATGTTACTTAATAAAGATTTCTGAACGTTTCAGCTCCTTAAGTTCAATGCACTAAATATTAGTGTTATTGTTTATTTTTTTGCAAAACGCAACCATCTTCTGCAAAGCGCAAACCAAAAACAATTATCCGTTACAAATCAAACATAAACAACATAACAAATATTTAAATATATAAAGAATTTGAAGCATAACAACTTTTACCAAAATGAGTGGACTAGGTATTACATAATCTGAAAGGAGTTGATGTGCCATAAAATAAAATAACTATTATACTAGAGGTTTATGTGTATTAAGTTCCGTGGATGTTAATGCTGTGGTTATGTTGTTTGTGTTTCTGTCTTTCTTCTTATCATTTCTGCGATGTGGTTTCTCATTTTAACACTCACTGATAAACTGGCTGTCCTAATTGATGGCGCTCACATGTAGTATCATCACAGATAATTTAGGACGTGTTTTATTTTTTGGAATCATTCCTTAAAAAGAAGCTGTGTAATGTACGTTGATTCGTTCTAGTGGACAGGGTTGTTTTTTTTTATAATACCCGTTTGAGTTCGCCCGACAATGACTCCCCACGCTGTTGGGTAATCTGATTTGTTCATTTACACATAAGAAAATATATTTACATACTTGTTATAATTTGGACTATTTGGTTCATTTGAAGTCCAAAGAAAGGACCCGTGGTGTATCGTGAAAAAGTACAATAATTATTTTCAATTTAATAAAATGAATATCGTTTTCGAAACAATCGTACACTCAAGTTGATTTCATTTGTCTTTCCTTTTGAAACTGATTCATAATTTACAATAATTAATCTTTTTACTCAATATTGATATTTACATATACAGGGTGACTAAAAAAAATAGAGGACATTCAATTGTTTTTTTCTGAGCATTTTATAGTCAACAGAGAAAAAAAGGCCAAAGACCCTAGTGTTTTGATGTGATGTTTTGAATATAATAAACTAGTTATGACCAAAGTTTCATTTCATTTGGACAGAACACTAAGAAACGGGGCCTAATTTGAGTTGGGGCCCGTTCTTTTTGGTCACCCTGTATATATCTGATGAACTTTGGAATATAGACTTTTATCATTCATTCACTATATATATATATATATATATATATATATATATATATATATATATATATATATATACACACACACACACATATATATATATGTTTAACTGATGAAACCAAATGAGAACGAAACTCAAGTCTTTGACTTATAGATTTTTTATCTTCATGACTATTGTGGGCTGTGATATTGTTTGACTGTGAGAATAATTACATCATCTCACATTCTGAAAATTCTAATATACAGTGCCGGCAAAAAGAAAGTCCGCACTTGTAATTTTTTCCAAAACTGCAAATTTAAGCTAAATTTAATGTAACTCTGTAAACAACCTATACCCCATTTTATTCGCCTTTTATTCCTGTATAATTTTACGTCTTCATATTTGATTTTTAATTGAAATATTCTAGTGTTCACGTCAATTTAAAAAAAAAAAACATTCAAATTGAGGAGGCAAATAGAAAGTCCGCAGCAACAAATTCGCTTAAAACCAGCTTAAATTATTGCCCCTAAATCAGTTTAAAATATCTACCAACAGGCAACAAAGCCTCTTTAATCGTAATTGTTGTTTCTTCCAGGTTATGCAATGTAACATTTAGTCCATGTGCCACGACATTCTGTTAGTGATCGTCAGGAGCTCATTAATCTCCATCTTTCGTGTTTATCCAATCGAGAAATCGGCCGCAGATTGAAATGTGATGAGAAAACGGTACGAAAGACTGTGCAAAAGCACCAAAACATTGGCAGTGTTCGTGATGCCCCTAAATCTGGTCATAATAGAGTAACATAACAGGGAAGACAATGCTATCAAGATCCGTAGCCTAAGAAACGGATTTTAAACGGCTCTCCAAATCCAACAATCGTGCAATCTTGTTAAAAAGTGCTCTCTTTCTACTGTCAAGAACAGATTAAAGGAATTTAATTTGCGAGGATATGTTACAAGACGCAAGCCAATGATTTCTGTAAAGAATGAAAAGCGCCGTCTGGACTTCGTCAAATGCAATGAAGATCATGACTTCATATTAGTCAAAGTGCTTTTTAGTACGTCCGTTGGAGGAAAGCCGAAGAATTTAATCCTATGTGCTCATTTTCAACGCTGCAAGATAGTAGAGGTTCAGTTTTGGTGTGGGGCATTATTATTACCAATGGTCCTGGGCGTATAGTTCGCTTGCAAGGTCGAATTACTTCTGACCAAGTATATTTATATGTTGACTGAGCATTTTCTACCCTTCTTTGGTCGGAATACGGGTGATAATCTCATCTTCATGCAGGATAATGCTCCCATTCACACAGCAATGCCAGGATGTTCCTGGAAGACCATGATATTCCGTGTTTGGATTGGCCTGCACAATCTCCAGACCTCAAATTTATCAAAAACGTATGGCAACTTCTACGCAATGATAACATTTCAAATTTGGAAGAACTTTGGACAAAAATTGAAGAAAACTGGGGTGCCCTTTCCTCGGGGTATTGCTGCAGTTTAATTCAAGGAATTCTCCAAAGATTGCAGACTGTCAAATTGCAGAAGAGCTATGCAACTAAATATTAACTATTTCATTGTGTTCTTGTTGTATTTGAGTTGCATTAATGTCCTAAAGTTACATTTAAATAACAATTTTCCATTGTGCGGCCTTTCTTTTTGCCTCCTCAATTTGACGTTAGTTTTTAAATTGACATAAAGACTACAATATTTCAATTAAAAGTCAAATATGAACAGATAAAATTATAGAAGAATAAAAGGCCAATCAAATGAGGTATAGTTTTTTTTTAAGAGTTACATTAAATTCAGCTTAAATTTGCAGTTTTTGAAAAAATTACAACTGCGGACTTTCTTTTTGCCGCCTGTGTATATCTGTGTGTGTAACATGTTTTAACATGAATATATGTGTTTCCAAAGGCATATGATTTCCACTTGTACTAAAGCTATCCTACTAATTGTGCGCTCATCGACAATGATTTATATGCACATTAATGTATTTGAATATTAGCAAAGAATATGTCAGACCAATCTACAGAACCAATTCATTAACGGTTTTATTCGAATAAACCGAAGTCACGAAGTTGATTACCATGTAGTAATCAATGCTATTGGGGCAGAGTTTGTATAGACACCATCTTTGCGTTTATGAAATGGAATAACAGATTACCACTACACTGTTATTAGGAAACTGGGTTCACATAAAATCAAAGAAGTTATGTCACCATTAAGACATTTTAATTCAAATTTATAGTACACAATATTCTACTCTGACGATCGTGTAAATATCAAACTAGATGAGTTGAATAAGCGACTGGAATTGTAGTATATTTGTATTGTATAGAGTACTCAGGTTTCTATTCTCACATTGTTTGTTACTTATACAACGTTTTGGCCGATGTAACCTTCGACTTTCTTTAAGTGGGGATTTGTATGTAAAATTCGAGAACCTATAAAAAATATCGAAATAAGACCACTATTAAGCGCTGAGTGTAAGATGTTGTTCTACGGTATATATATATATATATATATATATATATATATATATATAGATATATATATATATATATATATATTGTTGTATCCTCATTCATTTAACCATGGAGTATCCTTTGTTTTACACTATCATTTAATTTTCAATCTATGTGCTAATAAGCAAAATTTATAATAACCTATATTTATTTTGCTAATAGCATTTCATCGAACGAGATGAGCCATGCATTGAAATCTATGAATTAAGGAAAAAAAAAAATTTTTGTTAACTTATTTCTACTTTTTTATCCAACAATAAATTATTGCTGTAATTCCACGTAATTTAATTCAGACTTAATATATATATATATATATATATATATATATATATATATATATATATATATATATATATTTATATATACCGATATATATATTTATATACACCGATATATATATATATATATATATATTTATATACGGATATATATATTTATATACGGATATATATATATATATATATATATATATATATATATATATATATATATATAAATTCCTGGTTAATAATACTAAACGATTAAAACCAATTAATTTTATAAAGTTTATATAATAGTGATCGGTAATGAATAGAGCAACACAAACTTTTATTTATATTAAAAATATTATTTTGATGTCGCTACACGACCATCACAATGTTTCGGTCAATTAGTTATAAATAACTGCCGACTTCGCCAGATAATGCAAAGCTGTAAAGCTCGAAAATCTTAAAAGGTCGAATATTCACATGTAGATGAAAAAAAAACAAAAACAAACAAAAACAAACAAAACAAACTACACAAACATCGCAGTTTAAAAGTCACATGGTTACCTATGGAACACTAAAGAAAGAATAAATAAACGGGTTAAAAGAAGAAAAAAAAAGAAGAGTGCAAGTCTACGTAAACACTTACGAAGAAGTTGTAAATCTTTGATAAAGGTATTTGATAACGGTGTAAACTGGGGTAGGAGGCGGACATAACAATGCAGAAGAAAGTATTTTACTACCATTTCAAAGTATGGGTTGTTTAAGAGAGTGATTCTCCTTGGAATTATTGTAGAAATTTAGTAAATTGAATCCAATCGATTGATAATAGTTGCAAAACATGCGGCTATTTTGGATTAATGCGTGGCGCCAGTGTTTGTTTGCCTATACTGTCCTTTCAGAGACAAAAAAAAATAATTTTTGAATAATAATAATACTAGTAATAACTAGCGGGACCTGTGGAAATTCCACAGCAACATCTTTCATATGTAATATATTGTTGCTGGGCATTGTTTGGATGTTTAGCACGAATAGAGACCCCGCGATATTATTGTAGCCCTTTTGTTAAAAATGTAAATTTTTATTGAAATCCATGAAAAACAGCGCGCGTCTTTGTTCCTGAAAGAAAAAAAAAGTTTTGCACCATTTCACTAGTTAAAATAAATGCGCGCACAAGCACTTACTTATTTTCCTGAGTTTTGTTTATACATGAGTCGGATTAGAGTTATGGTTAGAGTTTGATTTGGATTAATGTAAGAGATAGGCTTTACTGCAGAACACACAACGGAATAGTTGGCAGCTATCTCTGCGCGTTTCCCTGGAAGCGGAAATATAAAGCAAACGACCTGTTAATGCAAATTCAGAAATATATGAATAGATTATATTCGTTTAAGAAATTAAATTTCTTTTTTTTCCTATAATCCACGTTTTAATTCACGTTTTATTGGGTGATTGGTTATTAGAGAGAATGCAGTTCTCTCTTACAGAAGATCCAATGTTGCTACTAATAAATTTTATTAAAAAATATTAATCTATCCTTGACAACCGATTAAATCAACCAATTCATAATCGATAGGCAGTTATTGGCGTGTATTGAATTCAGAAGAATCAGCCAACGCACAGAAGAGTTCGCCTATTCATTGATGTTGAGCTGAAGAACCGAAATCTGATTTGCGATTCTAAATCACAGCTTCAATGTTGGACCAAATGTATTGATCGATTGTCTAAAATTGCAGGGGACCGTTGGCCCAAATTTGATTTGGTATCGATTCAGCATCAAACAAAAAAGAATAGTACACGAAAAGATCAATGTTTCGCCTTACGAATTATTGCTACTAGACTACAATTATCAGCACATGAAAAACACCCTTTTAAAATATATTTCAGTCAGTTGTAATCATTGTGCGAAGTATAAATTTTGGCTGCGTTCGAAATCTCTGTAAGATACGATCTGAATTGTAAAGTCTGTCACGAATTGAAGTTAAATTACATGTTTGTCGGTTTTTCATGCTTACAATTTATTGATTTGACTATTTCCTTTAGGTACACACATATATCGTCAAATATTTATTCATAATGTTTTTTTGTTTTGCTATACTTTACGCCATATCAACCTGTTTCGAGTTATTTAATGTCGAATCCATTAATGTTGGATTTCTTTTTGTTTCAATTGCGTTACATCCTCCAATATTTATTTATGATGTTTGATTTGTTGATCTTATATTTTCATATTAACCCTTTTTCACGTGGTTTACTGTTGCATCCAATAATTTTAGAAATAGTTTTTATGCTTCAAGTTTTCGTATCTTCAAATATTTATTCATAGTGTTTTGTTCTGTTATTTTTGTTTTTGACTTTGCAGAACATGATTGAGTTATGTAACGAGTAAGAAAAAAAAACAATAACGTCAATGCTTGATGCATTTTCAGTAAGGAAACAAGTATCTTCAGATCCCCGGTTCCAGTAGCACTAGAGCTTTAATTTGCATTAACATTTCGCTGGTTTTTCACGTTTAAGTGTGCAAATAATTTTGTGCTATTATGTTAAACTTAAGGTGTAAATATCATTTTCATTGATCTGTAAAACTTACCACATCTGACAACATCCAAAACCCACTTCAAAATCTAGTGAGCGATGTTCTACTCTCCTCTCTATTACTCCTTTCTCTGATAAAATGTACGTCTATCTTTTCTCTATCGTTACTTTTATGTCAGGTGTTCGACTGAACTTTTATCTTTGTCCCTCTGTAAAATATTAACTACAAATACTCATCTATCTACAACTGCTATCACTTATCTGTTTTATACCCTAGATATACCTAAAACTAAACGAAAATGCCATAATAGGAGATATATTATTCATCTTACGTATTATATAATAAAAAGAAATGTGTATTGCACGATCAAGACATGTAAGTATTGTTGTAATACAAACACATACCAATAATTGCATCTAAAATGTTCAACCAAAAGGTAAGGAACAATAGCGTTACTTTCAGTACAATGCACTTATCTTGTCCAAATAGAAAGATCACCTTCCTTTTTTATGAAGTGGATTTACACTAATAATTAAATAAAAAGCAATGTGTACTTATTTGTAAATATATATTCCTCCTGTCACACAAAATTCGATCTGCATTAATGAAAAACAAAACTATTTCAATAATGAGGTATTTCTATTCTTTTTACTTTATGCTGTCTATGTTGATTTGTATATTTTTCTTTACTTCTGACCGTTTTGTAAACTTCTTAGTTTGGAATCAAATTAAAAGAAAAAATAGAATAAAGTTATGATTTAGATTTTGTTTTAGGTCATCAGAAATGATTCGCATTAGGAAGACTTACACTGGAAAGCAAATAGCAAATAAGACAAATGCCACCGTCTGAAATAGATTAGGAAACAAATTCCCTACTCTATAACAATCAAATAAGCGCACTGTATTTTTGTAGCCCCCCCCCCAATACTAATAATAACAATGGTCAAAAACAAATCTGTGTTTTTTAGCTGATCCAGGATGAATCTGATGCGCTGAATCGAAAGATCACATTATTTTGACTCAATCAGGTTAGGATTTTAAACTATGGATATGTGTTTTACTATGTTTTAATTTACATGCACTCATGTGTGGAGCATTTTTAAAAAGTTGATGGGGTAAAATACACGGTATTGATTGGAAATGATTATTTTAATTACTAGAAATATTCAATTCTGAAAGTTCCCAGTGATTATGTCGAAAAGGGATCAGTTTTAAGTAATAACACATCTACGTCTTCCAAAACTTGGTGCTCAACATATACGAAGAAAGTATGGCCTATATTGGAGGAATTGATGACTTGTAAAGTAGGGAATGGCGTCAACGGCCTTTTGGTGGGCAGAAACAAAATACCCGTACATCACTGCACATGAAGCTCGACTTTATCCAGCAGTTCACCAAGGCTCTGGACAAGGATGGTGATTATTTCATTTACTTCTGCCAGGCTTTTCCAGGATTGACCATGATGAATTTGAAAGCTAGTATCTTTGTACGGTCCTCATACCCCGCAACTCATCAGAGATCATTAGTTCGAAAACTCATTGCACGAAGTGGAACTAGAAATTTGGAAGGCATTTTCTCTAGTAGTAAAGAATATTCTTGGCAACAGTAAGACCAGAAACTACGCATATCTGGTCAACAACAAGTTGATTGTTTCCATAAACCTGTGATGCAACATAAGCGACAAGATACACTACCTATTGTCACATATGGACCGGTTCAATGAGTAATGAGCAGGGAGAGAAATTCCATCAGGACCCAAAAGAAATGGAAATAAGGTTTAAGGATCGCTAGAACGCAGACATGATGGTTGATTACAGTTGGAATGTAAAGAGAGAACTCTCTGCCGCTGAGCATTCCACGAGTTTGAAGAAACGGAAGTACAGACCCTGAAGTTTGGACATTATTGAAGCAATACAAAGGCGTCCTTTCTAGGGCAATTGCTTTTGACATATCAAAGGCCTTCGACAAGGTATGACATAAGGGTCTACTTCACAAGATTTCCAGCTACGGTATAACTGGAAATGTTTTCTCAATCATTAAATCATTTCTCTCCCATAGGCTCATAAGAGTAGTGGTAAATGGTCTGTAATATAAATGCTGGAGTCCCTCAGGGGTCAATTCTGGGCCCAACTCTCTTCCTGATCTACATCAATAACCTCCCTAAACATATACTTAAATAATTCATTGACATCTATGCTGATGACACGACCATCTACGACAAAACATCAAAGGCTGTTAATGACAAAGCTTTCTCTGATTCTCTCTTTGATCTCGAGCGCGTGGTTCAGTGGGGGAAGACGTGGCTGGTTACCTTTAATGCATCCAAAACCAAACTCCTATCCTTACATCATCAACGCTCTGATCTCCATCTGGCATCAATTGTGATGGATGGCTCTCGTCTGGGTGAGGCCCCGTGTTTTGACAAGCTTCTGGGTTTGACCTTTACTCCTGATCTGAAATGGAACACGTACATCAAGTCTGTTGCCAAGGTCGCTGGAAAGATGGTGGGATCCTTCTACCGCTCCAGAAGATATCTCACTACGGATGCAATTCTCTATCTATATAAAAGCCAAGTACGTCCAAGGATGGAATACTGTTGCCATATCTAGGCAGGAGCTGCTAAAAACAGCCTATCCTGCCTTGTCAGAGAACAAAATAGACTTCGTGGCTTAGTGAGGGATGCCTTTTTCTCTACCCTGCAACCTCTCTCTCACAGAAGAGACGTTGCGAGCCTATCCTTGTTTTATCGTTATTTCCATAGCAGGTGCTCGTCTGAACTCCAATCTCTGGTCCCCCCTCGCCAATCTTTCACGTAAAACACCCGTCTAGCTGAATCTACTGTGAAAAATTTCCCCCACTCCATATCTGTGCCTAAATCAAAACACGGATTCCATGAACAAAGCTTCTCTCTTAGAACTGCACGCCTGTGGAACTCTGTTCCGTCTGCCTGCTTCCCACCGGACTACAACTTGGATGTCCTCAAGTCCAACGTCAACAAATTCCTAATGAACCGCCCCCTTAAGTAAACACTTCATCAACTCTCCACACTAACGTAATGTACTTGCAATAACCCTTATCCCTGAGTTGCTTCCGGGCCTTAATAAGTGGTAATCACTGTGTAAAAAAAAATACGCAATTTGCGTGTATTTACCTTTATTAATGCCAATCATTGATCGATTTTTCTATCAAGTAATCAATATATTCTGTTGGGAAAATGTTCTTCTCTTAAAAAAAATATTTAGGGGTATATCTGTTGACAAAATCAGCTGTTAATGCCAGAAAAACGTAATTGATTTCATCGTAACATATGTTTTTTATTCAAATCTTTATTAAATCTACAGAGATAGTATGCTATTGTTCTGTCAGCTATGACCCGTAGAACTTTTAACTAATTCGCAGTTATATTCTTAGTATCGTCTACACTGAGGATTGAGCTTTTTACATTCAGAACAGTTTTACTTCGAACTGAATTTTACTTAAAACTTTATCTTTTACAATTTGTATTCTTGCGGATTATCTTATATTAATATTTGTGCAAACAGATTGTCGTCAGCTAGACTAAAAATCGCTCTTTTGGTCGATGTTTTGGCTGTTCTATGTAAATATTAATGTGTTTTGTGTTTCAACATATATTTATTTCTGTGTCTAAAATCTTAAACACTATGCACTTTACATAATCATGTGTGTACATATGTTGATTTATGGTCGATCTAAAGATACTGCTTTTAACCGATCACGAATAATTTTCACTTTCTCCGTTTCCAACTTTCTTTTTCTCGGATTTTTCTCCGCTTCTCACAATTTTTAAGAATGGCTTCGAAAAATAGTTATTTTGTCTTTTTATTTCCGCATTGTGCAAAAATGCACTCTTACAAAGATTAGAAAACAGAGACATCGAGAATAAAAACAAAGTGTAAGAGGAAGCATGATGTCGAAGTTTTCTTTTAAGGGGGTTTCGAACATATTAAGAAGAGAAAGATCGCACTGATTTGTTAGGAAAGAAATTGGAATACATAAAAGAGTTTATTCCCTCTACTTCCCACGAGAGAAAGCATGTTATGAAAGCTTAAAAGTAAATTGAACACATTATCGTGTGACTGCTTCTCGTTGAATACGTCATTTGCCTTCATGGATTTTGAACGACAATAAATACAAGCCATCCACAGCAAAGAACATATCAATCTAACACAAAGAAATAAGACTATTTTTCTCTCGACCATCAATAGAGAATATTTTCAAGAAGGCACATTCGCGCGGAAGTGCTTCGTTGTGGATTACAACATAGTCGACATCAAATCCAACATCAAGAAATATTCGCTATATTCCGTTTCCGTAAATAATAAAATTTTGTTCATGCTGTCAGCCCATCTTAGTACCTACATACTATTTTCAATTCTTCAGCTGAAAATGATTCCACCTTATTAATACTTATCCTTGAGTGGCTCTTTGCCTTTATAAGTAGTGACTCAATATTTAAAAAATGCCGTTGAAACCGTCCTCGAAAAAATTACAATTTTATTAATTCTATTCATTACTCTTAATCATCTCATAATATTTTGCATCATCCATTTCATAATCTATTTTACTCAAGCTGATTTTATCCTTAATAGCTAACTATTTATTTGTAAAAAATATGCGGAAGAAAATGCTTTCAAAATTGAGATTCAGTTGCAAGCATATTCTCAATCCTGTGGCTATTCATACAGAACTGAAGTTTCACAGAGCGACATGCTCTTAATCTATTGTCTCGTTCACATTTTCTTAAATATAAATGCAGTTACTATTTCGTGTAATGATTTCTTTTAATTAGGTCTAATTGTCTTAACAGAAACAATAATTTCACTGTAATGATGTGAGATTGAATAAAGGAACATTATAAATTTGCAGACGTACAAGACGTTGCCCAGGTATGAGCTGTAAGTCAATAACAATTGATTTCGTATTGTTGCCACGCACTAGCTAAATCTTACTGTAAAACACGAAACAATGTAAAACTTATAGTCCTCAACCCCAGAAAACAACTACAGTACACGAGTCAAATTTTACTTCAAGAACAAACATACTGGTAATGTTCTACAAAAATATCGATTATAATTAAGGTTTGCTAAAGAAAATGTACTAAGACCCCTCTGTTTCTCTCTGTAAATAAAGCAGCTGTATACCTGTAGATAATTCCTAGTCGCACAAACATTAAGGATAAGGAAATATTTTCGTGTCTATCATAAGTTAAATAAATTTATTTATAACACTATGAAAAAGTGTATCTCAGTCTATCCGCGCTCTTGAAACGTTTCTGAAAAGGCTCTTATACAAGTTCCTGAAGAAAGTATGATCATATCCCCATTTAATGAAGAGGCTATTTCTGTTAGTAGGTTTTACAAATCTTTGGCGTCGTTAATTCTTGTGTCATTAATTCTCTGAAGAGAATTAATGAGCTGGGTTGAGGAAACCGCTGTGCTGAAACTTGAACGCTTGTAATTAAGAGAAAACAACCATTTTACATAAGAAAAAAAATAAAACTCGCAAGTCAGGAAGCTGGTTTGGCTGCTATTGTTTTCGTGCCAGAAAAACACAAAACTTCCACAGTCCTTCTTTTCATTTCTTTATTTATCTCTCCTTTTTTCTCATTCTACATCCTATTAGGTTAGTTTATTAAAATATTTTACATAAACATTACTTCAGAAAAGTCATGGATAAACTTGATGTAAGGATATAAAAAAAACGGAAGATGATTGATACAAATACGGTAGATATACATTGATTTTCGTATTGAAAGACCAAGGTAGAAAGCAACAGTCAACAGGAAGAATATTTTTACGAGCCCGCACTTATTGTAAAATGCTACGGGAATAAGAAGATGCATTATAACGTGGTATCTGTACCGCAAACTTAAGCTGTTTGAGAGTAAATAGTTTTCAAAATAGTTAACATTTGGTACTAATGTAATTTGTAAACAATTACAATCGAACCGAATTAAGCGATAGCAAATACACGTGTAAGCAATAACAAAAGTTCGCCTCACTTTTTTTTTACACATGACTCACCACTTATCAAGGCCCGGAGGCTACTCGAGGATAACGGTTAACGGGCATATATTAGTCAATGCGATTATAGCGTAGTAAACATAAGTAGTGGGAATTTTGCAAATTGGATTACTTAATACTTACTGACGGTTCATCAAGAAGTTGTTTACATTGGACTTAAAGACAAGCAGATTATAATCAGCTGGAAAGCAGACAAGCGAAAGAGAGTTCCACAGGCGTGCAGTTCTAAGAAAGAAGCTTTGTTTATGGAATCTACATTTAGGCACAGATAAAGAGTGGGGGAAATTATTGATAGCGGTTTTGGCTAGACGAGTGTGTTTCGTGAAAGTTTGGTGAGGGGGGCATAGATTGAAGCCCAGCTGAGCATTTGCCATGAAAATAGAAGACATAAAGGAAGATGCAATTGAAGTTTGAAGTACAAATGAATGTTTTATGATATAAACGATAGATCGAGAAAGAGTTTTGCTTGGTGTTGAGATCATTTCTTGTACGGTCAGAAAGCCAAAAAGGTTATTTACCGCCCAAGATGTAAAAACTAGCAGGTCGAACTTGACGACGCGACTCGATCCGACATACATAGGTTTAAATGATATATAAATTGTGTTTGAAGTAAGAAAATATGTCTTTGTGTTAACTGCATGATGCGTCGAAATTGGAATAATACTTATTACAAACGTCTCAAAGACAAGTGCCGTCACGGAGGAAGAAGTGTACAACAAAAGGTATGCTAATTGGAATAATTAGCCTGTTAAATAACTCTCTCTTATTAATGTTTATTTGTCCTCTTTACTGTGAACTGATCCTTGTGTTAATCAACAACCCAATTCTCGCATTTATACGATGATGCGCAAAATGCTACATAGACGGCGAATATACCACTGTACCGACCGCGCGTATATTATACATACATGGTTATAGACAACTATATGCACTGATATGTAACACGAAGAGTGCTGTCAAAATGACTCTTATACCATAATGGCTTCTTCTCTCGAAATGCTAGACTTTTGTATTCGTCCTGCTACCTGTTTCTCTTACTATACTGAGATGCAGAAGTTTAAATATAATGCAAACTGACATCCTCAGCATCTCCTCTAAACATGGTATCCAATACTATCCCCTTATGCCAAAATGACAATATGTCTTGTTTGAAGTGAACATGAATAAAAATTTCGCAACGACCTAAGCGAGGTGATATTGATAATTTTATCTCTCTGGTAAATTTAACGATTATTCTTGTCCTGGGAAGATGCACATCCTGGACGGGTTGCGCCAGCTTCATCCGATGAAGGAAGATTTTAGGAAACGGTGAATACACAAGCGGTACTCACTTGCTTGTATACTCGATTAAAATACATAAGTTTAACGACGTTATTTTACTTTTTGTAGTTTGTTTTTATACAAAGACGTTGGCTCCCCCCTCACATAAAGCACTCAGTATTTCTAAATCGTCACTTATCTAGTAGTGATCAGGATAAATATCGCTTAATAACAGAAAGTGTAATCGCGAGGTAAGCGGCGATTTGGTGTTAAATAATTTAACTTTCAAATTACCATATACTATGCTTTCTTGGAAGCGATAAGAATTATAATGCTCTTTTGTGAAGTTGCACTTTGATTTTGATATATGATAAGCATATTAGATGGTGATATATGATGGTTGGTTGTATGTATGATAGATATATTAAATGTGATATTATTTTTTTAATTTTTTTACACATTGATCACCACTTATCAAGGCCCGGAAGGCACTCAGGGATAAGGGTTATTGCAAGTACATTACCTTAGTGTGGAGCTTTGATGAAGTGTTTACTTAAGGGGGCGGTTCATTAGGAATTTCTTAACATTGGACTTGAAGACATCCAAGTTGCAGTCCGGAGGGAAGCAGGCAGATATATTAGATGCTATCATTTAGTGGATATATTAGGTGGTGATATTTAATGGATATATTACGTGGTGATATTTAATGAGTATATTATGTGGTACTACAGGGTGGCCCATAAAGGCTTACCAATACGAAAACTTGAAAGGAAAATGTAAAAATGCTTGATCACTATTGTTTAGAAGTATATTCTAAACAAAGTCTAAAGATTAAATTTCAAAATGGCCGCACTTTTCTTTGATCATTAACTTGATACGTGCTGTCACTGAAGCGCAATAACGCCGCACCCTTCTTCGTCCAACTTGCCCCAAGCAGAATGAAGGACTGATTGGGGTAGGAAAATCTCGAAACGTCGCTCTCCGAAATGGACCAGATAGCAAAGTCCATAAGATTTATATCTGGACTTAATGGTGGCCATATTTGCTTGTTCCAGAAGCCTGGGAAATGGTCCTTGCACCACTATTGAGTCACATTCGCTGTGTGAGCTGGAGCACCGTCCTGTGTGGAAATGAAATCATCCCCAAATGATTCAGTGGGCCACGGCAGAACCTTTTTCTCCAACATATTCAAATAAACTTGACTATTGACTTTCACACCTTCCTCAATCACGATCAACGGAGATTTGCTCTCATCGGATGCAACAGCAGCCCAGATCATGACTGAAGCAGGCTTCTGGCGTTTCAAATGGCTTCTAGCGTTGACTGACAAGTCCTTTGAACATTTCGTATAAACCTTATCGTTCTGCTTATTGGTCACAGCCTCCACCGTGAACATCTTCTCATCAGACCAGATGAAGACCTTTCCTGCGGCTCGCTCCATCTCTTGCAACATCAACTTACCCCTGTGCAGCCGTTTCTGCTTCGAGGGTTCCAAAATTAACTGCCTGGACTGTTTTTGTATGGACTGAACTGAAGATCATTTTTAACAATCCTTTGCTTCGAAGATCTTGAGATCTTTGCATCTTTCGAAATTTTCCTAACACTTTTCTGTGGATTTCGCTCCCTCTTCCATTTTCAATGCAGAAACAACACTTTTGGTGCGAATTGAGCGCGGTCTGCCTGGAATTTGTTTACCAGAGGTTGTGCCTGTCTCTTGAAATTGTTTCCAGGCATTGAAAACTGTTCTTCGATACACCTTGAACTGTTTAACGATGCACTTGTTGCTAACGCCCACAGTCTTGAGAGCGACAATCTGGTCGCGCTTAACCTTATCAGCCATAACTTACCGAATACCTGAAAGAAATGAATGAAACATCAGTTGAACATTCATAGAAATATAGAGGTTTAATAAAAGAAACTTTCAAATTCCTAATAAAATAATCAACCCGAACTCATGGGTAAATCTTTATGGGCCACCCTGTATATGAAGATGTATAAAAAGATATATTAGATGATGATTATAGATAAATATATTATATGGTCTATATAATAGATATATAAATGGTGATATATGATAGATAAAATATATGGTGACATATGGTAGATCTATTACATTGTGATCTGTGATATGTATATTAGAAGATGATATATGAAAGGTATATTAGATGGTATATATATATATATATATATATATATATATATATATATATAACACAATTATATGCCAATTAATTTAAAATATCTGTTTCAAACCTTCACTATTGCATTGTGCAACCCCACTGCTGGCTGTGAACGAAGGAGTTCGACATATAAAACACGTATGTATTATGTTGTTCTAGTCTCTATTAACTTTTGTCATGTCTCCATATATAAAGCAACGCGATATGGAGAAATGTACAACCATAGTCTGTATTCTAGTCCATATAGTTCTAAGAAGAGAAAAGAAAAGTTTCTCGCTAATGAATAGATGCTAATACGAAGGAACGGAGAAGACAAAGTAGGATTCATTACTTAATGCTTTTCTCTGCGCATAGAATTTCATTAGAAAAACGTAATCTTCATATCTGCTATATTTATTCACGCCTTAGGCTATATTTCTACACGCACTTGAAGACATGTGCTAAACGAAAATAATTCATGTGTTACTGGCAATGCGTACTTTGTTTCTTTCGCTACTTTAAGTCTAATCATTATCACAATATAGAAGACATAAGTAAATTACTAATGAAGGTATTTTTATTTTCTAGATTTTTATATTCCTTCAAACTATTTGGTTATGATTTGACAGCTTTTTAGCGATTGATAGAACACATTAAGGACAATAAAATAAAACTCAATTTAATACATTCTAGAAAAATTTTTCTTTTTGTCGGAATTATTTTCAAATGTTAGCCATTATTAATTTTTTTGATGAAGCATTCCCGATAGAAAATTTTATAATTTTAAAAATGTATATCCGATCAAACTGCAATTTTGCATGTTAGTTACTGTTATCAAAGAGCATCGAATCTACTCCTCATAATAATAGGAAGTCAAAATTCTGTCAAATGGTATATTTGCGGCTCTACGTCGTTTAATTTCAGGGATATAACGGGAACCCGCGTGATAACGGATTATACTGTATATTCATATATGTTAATTTGTTTTTTCGACAATATAAAAGCAGAAATTGTGAATTCATACGTTTAGCACCTGAAAATAAACATGCCCGAGTCAAAAAGTTTTGAATTCTGTGAATGAAAGGAAAATGAATACATGAAACACGGAATTGAAAAGGAGACGTAAAGAATATTTATAAACTGTTTTATCAATACAGAGGGAAAATATAATGAAATCGGAACTGATAGTAGAGAAAAAAAAACGAAAAGAAGTGATTTTTTTAAATCTCAGGTGCTGAGTAATTAACAATTATTGTTTTAAAAAAATGTGAAAAGGAAACTTAGTAGGATATAAGGACACTTAAAGATGCCAAAAACAAAGACTTAGAAAGAAAACATTGATGACAAAAGGTCATAAAAGGTTTATTGTTAAAATGACAATTACTAAGGAAAAAGTAAGAAGAAAAAAACCCAACGAATTGAAAATAACAAATTGCATGGACATTCCACAATTCTATTCTTATTCACATTTAATCGAGCACCCTATCAGAAAGCTGATAGCAAGAATAAAACAACCAATAAAATAGGCTATAAGAAGAGACATATTAAGGTGACTTGATTTCTATGTTGACGAAAGAAAAAAGAAGAAAAATCTGCGTTTATTCTTGTTATTTAAATATATATATATATATATATATATATATATATATATATAGCCATTCATAGACAGTACTGTTTCGCGGCTCATCAGTGCGGCTAGACAAGCAACTACGTCAAGCCAGGCTCGAAACCCGATAACCCAAACGACTGTCGGAGCTTCTAACCTTTGCGCTATGCGGGCAGTGAATTAACAGTTTTTGACATATATATATATATATATATATATATATATATATATATATATATATATATATATATATATATATATATATATATATATATATATATATATATATATATATATATATATATATATATATATATATATATATATATATATATATATATATATATATATATATATATATATATATATATATATATATATATATATATATATATATATATATATATATATATATATATATATATATATATATATATATATATATATATATATATATATATATATATATATATATATATATATATATATATATATATATATATATATATATATATATATATATATATATATATATATATATATATATATATATATATATATATATATATATATATATATATATATATATATATATATATATATATATATATATATATATATATATATATATATATATATATATATATATATATATATATATATATATATATATATATATATATATATACACACATGTCTGAGGAAGCTACAGACGGCCAAAAAAACGGCCGAGTAGCTGAAACAATAATGTAACTTCACAAAAAAGATACGTCAATAAAAATAAAACGCATATATATATATATATATATATATATATATTGTCCGCCATTGCTATGTCGTAAAATACGCCTATACATAGTATTTAATGTATGCAGATTTTGTATTTATTATAATATGCCAATTCCTCTATTAATAATTACATTAGGCGCAATATCTAGAATATAAAACTGAACTTCTGTGTCTGTGTCTGGTCACGAATAGACTCCTATATAGTTGACTATTAAAGAAAACTGGTCACATATAATGATAGAAGATGTAGATGTATCGAGACACAGGAATGGGTATGTTTGATCTGGCATAATGATGATTCATTATAATTGTGGGGTCTGCGTACGCGGCTGGTCCACAAAGTATGGAAATAAAAAAATTAAAAATTAAAAAAAAAAAACGTTTACAAGTGTTTTTGATATGGATGTACATAATAATACTTTGATAAGTATGTTTCAAATTTAATAGGGATGGCATAATAAAATTGCGGGGTCTGCGTTCGCGCCTGGCCTCCATAGAATGGAAATAGGCACAAACTTTAATAAAGCTTTTCATATCTATCTTCGTAAGTATACTTTGATAATTATGTTTCAGTTTGAAGAAATATGGTATAATAAAATTATGGGGTGTTCGTTCGCACCTGACCTCCATGGAATGGAAATATGTAACAAAGTTTAACATGTTTTTTTAATATAGATCCACAGAATATTTTGATAAGTGTTTCAGTGTGAACAGGTATGGTATAATAAATTATGGGGTTTATCTATTTTATTTTTACTTTCACCATATTTTGCTTTGGTTTTGATACTCCCAAATTCGAAGCTATCTCTTTACAACCCTTCCTTTTCATAACCTATCATACTTTTTTTAAATCAGAGTCCATTTTCTGTAGGCTGTTTTTGAACCCAGACAACGACGGGTACTTTTGCTAGTATTCCATAGCTACCAACGTAATAGATGCACTGAGACTAAAGCTGCTTTCAGGAACGCCAGCAACCACTGTAAAAGAGTAATAAAAAATGCAAGAGAGCTATATGCCCAGTCTGTTAAATCCAAAGTAGCTGATCAGCGGCTTGGTTCCCACCAGTTTTGGCAAATAACAAATAGGATCCTGAACAGAAGTGTGCGTTCTATCCCAACCATTATCAATGGACCATCAGGAATTTGTTTACGTTGGACTTGAAGACATCCAGGTTGTAGCCAGGTGGGAAGCAGGCAGACGGAACAGAGTTCCACAGGCGTGCAGTTCTAAGAAAGAAGCTTTTTTATGGAATCTACGTTTTGATTTAGGCATAGATAAAGAGTGAGGAAAGTTTTGGACGGTAGATTCAGCTAGACGGGTGTTTTTCGTAAAAAAATTGGCGAGGGGGGACTAGAGATTGGAGTTCAGACGAGCACCTGCCATGGAAATAACGATAAAACAAAGATAGGCTTGCAACGTCTATTCTGTGGGAGAGAGGTTGCAGGGAAAAGAATAGGGCATCCCTCACTAAACCACGAAGTCTATTTTGTACTCTGTCAAGGCAGGATAGGCTGCTTTTAGAAGGTGCTGCCCAGATATGGCAGCAGTATTCAATCCTTGGACGTACTTGGTTTTTATTAATAGAGTAAGTTAGGTAAAATTTGCATAGAATGCTCTGCTTTACGGTTGTTGTAAAAATGGAACGGAAATTTGAATTTCGTTCCCTTTTAAATTCGGTACATTTTTACATTACGTCCAACTCATCGTTCACATTCGATACATCAACTTTTATAGCTTTTCGGGCATGCTGGCAAGGTTAGGGGTGTCTATTCCGAAAGCCGTTCTTAACATGGGTAGATTGGTAGGTGTGTCAGAAATTTCGTGAAAAATAGTGAATAATAAATAATTCCACCCCGTTTTTCCAAGCTTATAACTCCTCGAAAAATGTAACTCAAGCCCTATTTTTTCCAATTAAGGGAGCAAGGACCAATGTTTTATTAAAAAAAAAGCAAAAACAAACAAACAACGTGTTTTTATTTAAAAAAAAAAGGTTTTAAACTTCGGACTTGACAGGTAAATTTCTAAAAACACTACTTTTTTGTTTTAAATTTGAATATATTATTTATTGACCTTTTCTCTTCAATTTGTGATATATAACACTTTGGTGAGTAAATTATTTACTTTTTAATAGACATTTCAAAATGGGAGGCGTGAATTATTCGACCTCCTGTCTTTCCAAGCTTATAACTCCTCAAAAAATGTAATTCAAGCCCTAATTTATTTTCAATTAAAGGAGCAAGGACCAAGGTTTCATAAAAAACAAAAACAAAAGAAAAACAAACAACGTGGTTTAAAAAAACAGGTTTTAAACTTCGAACTTTACAGGTGAATTTCTAAAAAACACTACTTTTTTGTTTTAAATTTGAATATATTACTTATTGACCTTTTCTCTTCAATTTGTGATATATAACACTTTGGTGAGTAAATTAATTATTTACTTTTTACTAGACACTTGAAAATGGGGGGGCGTGAATTAAAAAAACGTTTGTCTTAAATATTATATTAAGTTTATTGGAAAGAGCATAAAATTTCACATTGACCCTGAAAATATCGTAAAAATAGAATCAATAGAAAAATTTTGATAGATTTTTAAAGTTTAAAAATTGAAAAATATTGAGTTCGTAAAATTCATTACTGTTTTTTTTTTTTTTTAAAATTCTATTACTTTTAAAACAACTTTAATAGTTTATTTTGGAAGTATAATTCATAAAGAACATGAACAACCCACTTTTAAAAGAGAAATTACGAGTTTTTTATATTTTATTCGCAGTTTCATGATAGGGGTGTAAAAAATTCCTACAAAAATTCTGATACATCTACTAGATTGGAGTGTTTATTCGTTGTAAACGTACCCTACAACCTATAAATGTCGACATTTCCAATGTGAATGGTAAGCTGGACTTATGTAAAAAATAACAAAAAGATATACCAAACTGACTTTTTCGTTTAAAAATGGAATTATTGCCCTTTCGTTATTAACTTTTTTTTAAATAAATATTTTGTGTTTTATATACATAAAGTACAATTGTTGAATGTTACTGTTTGATTATATTCGTTTGAGGGGGGCACAATTAAAAAATTAAGAAAGATAAAAACGGAGCGAAATTTAAGTTTCCATTCCATTTTTACAACAACCGTAAAACAACGCATACTCAGCAAGTTTTATCGTAATTTATAAGCATTATGTTGAAACACTTAATCAACATTTTATTTATTTTTTTGCATAATTAATGATGGAAGTATTTTCTGTTTATTTTCTAAACATATGTTAAAAAAATAATAATTTGTACATTCTCTTGAAAAAAAGAATCAAATTTTTCTCTACTTTCACATAACTATTTACAGTGTTCATCTGTTCTTTTTATAATAAAAATTCCGTTTTCAAAGAGAAGCGTTTACTGACAAATTTCTTAAAAAAAAAAAGTGCAAGTTTTCCTGAAAAAAACAACTTTCACCAAACAATTTATGGTAAAAAATTAATCTTTTTTTTTGTGGAAAAAAAAATAACAACTTTTATTGATTAAAAAAATTGCAAAAAATAATAAAAGTAAATAAACGAACAAAATGCAATTTTTCTTGAGGAATGTGTTCATTTTAACAAACTGAACCACACGCATGGTCGGGTACAGCTAGTATATATATATATATATATATATATATATATATATATATATATATATATATATATATATATATAACGTGCGTGCATGTATGTATGTATGCATGTATGTATGTACAGGTAATGTTGTTTATATCCTCTGAGTAAATGGGCAGTTAATAGCTACTGTGGTTATATAAGACATAATAAATAGATATTACTATTAGTTATAATTTTTATAAAATATATTTATACAAATATTATTCTATAACACATTTGCAAAACGTGTGTGCCACAGCTATTAAAAGCTAAACCTTATCAAATCTAATGCCTTTTTCTTAAATCTGTCTTTTGGTAGCATATGACCAGAGCCTCTTTTGCAAGCATGTAACTAAATAATGTTGATGTACGAATATACTTTATATACATTATAGCTTATAACCCGTAAATAATATTTATAAACATTATGTACACACACACACACACACACACACACACACACACATATATATATATATATATATATAATGTCTGTGTATATATTTATATGCATAATCACGTTGACACACCTGTTCTCGTCAGATTATCGAAATAAAGTAACGTTGAGCTTGACCAGCACCAGATGGGTGACCATTTTGTAATAGCAGGCGCTGTATGGGCTCTCCGCCTACATTGGCATTGTTTCCAGTCGTCATGAAGTTTATATTTGCTATTAACAGTGCCGAATCAAGAGGCGTGTGGTTGTATTGCATAAAGCAATTCCGGACAGTGCCTGATAACCATGCAATATAGGATAGATTAATTTGTTCAGATTAAAAATTGTGATTGAGATAAATGTTTATATTGAAATAAACTAGAAAAGCCAATATTTACATAAATAATATAAACAAATAGATTTTGGAATAACAATAATTGAAAAATGGCTTAACCTAAAATAATCTGACGTAGAGGTGACTTTAATATGGCGTAGGTCTTTGGAGGATATGTGGTCAGTGAGAGTTGTAGTAGTCTAGTTTTTGTAGCCAAAGAGAAAAGAAAGGGGGGCGTTTTCACAACGACCCGGGAAGCGATTGGAGAAAACATCCATAAAGATGTCATTTAGAATGGCGGTTTCCAACTTCTGTGAGATGGGACGGCACATTGCTAATACATGAGATGCTGTGTCAAACCTTTTGTGCCATCGTCAGAATACTTATGTAGCTCCTATATGCGAATTTAGACAGCAGTACATGAAAACTGTAGTAGGTTTAACACAAAGTCACATATCGTAATATATGGTACCGTACCGAATAGTATTCACCCTAGACAGATTTGTTTTCATGGGAAAATTATATTCACATTTTTCTTTGGTAAACTTGACGATTTTTTTTTTGCATTATTAATTTTCACCAGATAATTAATAAACTGGGTCGAGGAACTGCCTTGTTCAAAATTTGAACGCTTATGAAAAATAAGTGAACAGCCATTTTTTATATAAAAGATATATATTTTATTCATTGATTTCGGCTTTCAAAAACATACAAAAATCTCCAAAGTAAAGAGTTAGCTTTTCCTCAGAGAAATATTTAACTAGGACAGGGAACTGTCTTGAAAAATGACTGAACAGCCATATTATAAATCATATGTATATACATGCATGTATATATATATATATATATATATATATATATATTTGTAGAAATATATTTTCTTATAATATATACCAATCATTATTTAAGAAGTTCAATGTAATTACAGAGCAATATAGTGAATAAATGACAAAAAACTATATTCCGAAATTCATGATGTTGACCATCTTATAATTTATTTTTTTAATTCAGTTGACATTTAATGTCAACTGAATTAAAGGAATAAATTATAAGACGGTCAACATCATGAATTTTGGAATGTAGTTTTTTGTCATTCATTCTCTCTCTCTCTCTCTCTCTCTCTCTATATATATATATATATATATATATATATATATGCAGAGAGAGAATGGATGAGAGGAAGAGGAAGAGGGAGACGAGAAAGAGTAAAGAAGAGGAGCGATAGATTATGTGAAGAATATAAATATTCAGTTTCATTGAGGTATAAGCAAATACACACACATTAACATTTGAAAAATACACTTAAGCATAATCAATATACATAGATAAAGCAGCCACATTAAAGGACAGTGTATCTGCCTTCCTGCACGATAACTAAGAAAAGAGAGGAATAAATTCAACAGAAGCTTGTTAAGAGGTTTTCCTGGCAAAGTAACCGTTGTCAAATAATGTGAAATGAGACGAAACAATCCGACTCGAGACTGGACGTTAGACGTCGGCCGTCATTTCGAGTCTAAATTCAAATCGTCTTAACTAGAGGCGATGCGATTAGAGACATCATCGGAAGCGCGAATGGGCGCCATTAAAGCCGGCATCTTTGTTTGATAAGAGCAGATAAAGGCTTCCGGAAAGTGAACGGTTAAGGGAAATATGCTATGGACGATAAACGATGAATGCGGAACGATTGATACAAACACAAGACGCCAGCCATTACAACCAACAGCGAAACATTGGAGGGGGGGTGCTGATGCGCCTATTTATGTTGACTTTTTAAAAATGTTTTTCTTGACGTTTTTTTTTTTAAATGAGGAAGTGTACGAATAAATGAATTGCTATGTTAGTAAAGAAGATAAACAAATATTCCATGTTTTATTAGACGGGGTATCCTAGTGCTCTTCTCGGTAAGCATACACAATGCCACATGTTTATTATAGAAGCCTATATGTAATGCGAAACCGACAAGCCTTCAATGGGAAACATCCTAGTAAGTTGCTTAAGCTACTGTCTTATTAAAAACCGAGTCGCTAAGCAAGCAGACGAATGAAAACCCTACAGAATAAATCGCCACTTAGTTTATAAACTTTTTGATCGGTTCGTTTTATGTTTATAATTAAAATTGCAGTAATGGTTTCATGTATTTTAAAGAAAACAGATATAATATAATAATGCTTTAAGGCAACTGGTTAGCAAGTTATGGACCCTGCTCGTCGGGAGATTTTTGATTTGGTCGAGATCAGATTTCCTGATTCCAAACTTGTCGTTTGATAGAAAAATCATTTTGAGTAGAAATAGGATCTTAAGCTTATTTACGACAATCTCGAAACTCTCGCTTCTCTTATTTCATTCTTTAATCCTCGCATTCCATAAACAACTGTTTCTGACAAAGGAAGAATAATTTCGTTTTTCTAGGTCAAAATTTATGTATGTTATATTTATTGTCATATCATCTTTGACCTTGAAATAGTATTTTAGCTACTTACATCAAATAGCTTCATGTATTGTCTGGAATAATTTCCGTATGAAAAAAAACTGAACATAAAACATCCTTACATCTTTTAAACATCCTCTGCGATGTTGTTTTGACTGAGGATCTATTCATAACAGCAGTCTATTAAAAGAATGTGTTCGTTATCTTCCAGTTCAGCAATGCCGAAACTTAATGCAGCTAATTCTAACAGAATAAAACTAATTTAAAAAATGCCAATATGCTAACGGAAGCAGATGTAAATAATGAAGGGAAGTTTCTTAAATATCGTTATAATATACCCGATGTGGAAAGAAGAAAATTTCAAGGAACAAACTTTGAAGAATCAATAAAGGAGATATTCCCCGTCTATCTTCGAATCATTTGACTTCTGCAGAAGAAAAACCAACCCACGTTCTGATGAGGAACTGCCTTGTTCAAAAGTTGAACACTTATGAGAAAGAAGGGAACAGACATTTTTTATATAAAAGATATATATATTTCATTTATTAATTTCACCTTCTAAAAAACATACAAAAATCTCGAAAGTCAAAAGATTAAGCTTTAGCAAATGTGATCCGAATAAAGAAAAAAAGGTAATTAATATCCTCTATTACCCTTTTCTCTCTGTCTATGTATTGATTAATCACATGATTTATGTTTTTCGCAGTAAAAATGGAGATAGAGTGGGCTCTAGTCATGGAAAGGAGGGAAAGAACAATAATTAATATAAAATACAAAAAGTGATGGAAAGGCTAAAGTCATTGGCAACAGGTTAATTTGGTTCAGCTTTTTAGCATTTCGGCGGTCCTTTGAATCCAGGATCCTATAAACACACGTAAAACATATCCAGGATCAGATTCGATTAACATCACACTTTTTACTGACTGCTCTAGTGACATTTAAATTCGATAAAACCATCCCAATTCAACTGTATTCCCATGAAGACAAAAGAAGTCATGTGCATTACTTTAAATGTGGGAATATTCATCTTCAACAAAATAGGGTCTCCCATTGTATCACTCAGTAGATTAGAGTAGAGTAAATTATGTAGTGTAACATATAGTTAATTATTGTGTGTGAACGCATGGTGGAGTAGCTAATATCATTGGAATAGAACCACACAAGGGCAAAAAGAATATGCATTTACAGAATTCTTCTAGGAAAGCATCTGTGTGAGAGAATATTACTTTTATAAAAAAAAAGAAAAGAAAAATGAATCAGTACTTATCAGATAAATATATTGTTAGATAAATGATGATACTTGTTTATAAAAGAAATTGAAAACAATACATTGAATGAAAAAATTGATGCCGTTTTATGAAAGGTATTGGAAGCAATAATATAACTACAGATAATAATGTACACTTATAGTACAGTAAATTGAAGTTGAGTTTATTAAATAATGTTGATTAAAATAGTAGCAAGTATACTACCTGATCTATGGTCTGGGTGGCCACTGGGGTCCCCAAAGATAACCAGCGTTCTCAAGCTGACCCGATTTTCTGCATTGCTGAGCGTGCGACTCTGATATATCCGTGTCTACTTTCTTTGTTTGCCCTTTTTTCCTTTATCCTTATACAGTTCTTTGCATGATTGTATTTGTGAGACATACGGATCGTATGACATGGCCACACCACGTCATCTCTCCCCTTTTCACAATGATTAATTGATTATCATACGACTATTTGTATGAGTTTGTGCCCTATTTAAAGATTTGCATTATATACTGGCCTGGGTGTTTGGAGGTGTGTGTTGAGCAAACAAAATGTGATAGTAGGCAAGCAGGCCCGAACCCCTACCGCGAAGGGAGAAAAGAAGGTGAAAAAAAAACGTGGCGTTCTTGGCATTGCATCCATCGCCAAATCGGAGGTGGCGAAGGTTTAAATCAAGGCTAGTCAATCGAAAAGATGGGTTGATTTTCGAAAATATCGGCGGAAAAAACGACCCTCCTTGTAGAAAAGTACGCAGTTGAGCATGAAGGAATTAATGTTTTTAGCAAACTTTTCGATATTCGTCGTCCGAAGGGTCAAGCTTTAAAACAATACCGATCCTGTGAAAATCCTTCGCATCAGTCGAAAGTTTAAGGCAGACATAAATCCATCCATCCATCCATCCATCCATCTATACATACACACATTTAAACAGACAGGTGTGATTTATGAAATAGAAGATTACATGTTGAATATGAAATAATGAACAGCGTAATCGCGAATAACTAAAATCAAGCAAGGTTAATACTGGATGGATCACAATTTGGGAATACTAGCGATGTATGTATTTGGGTAAGCGGGTATGTAAAATACCCAAAGGAGATAATCGCCTTGCCTGGCATGGATTCAGGTCAAGTGTGGCGAAGTTGTAACAACTGTTAGCCTTCCAGTTAACTTTCCTCTGATATTCTGGAGGGTTAACATTCAGGGAGTATATGGAGTTCTTTAGCTGTAGTGAAGCAATATTTCTTGGAAAAGGAAGGAGGGCTTTGTTAAAAATACAAACAAACAAAATAAACCATATAGAGGCAGACTGTAGGCTCTGCATTGCAATTTTTTTGTGATGGCATAAAACAAAACATCCGATTTTAATTCGTCACGAGTAGTAAGGCTCAGAAACTGTCACGAGAATTTATGTCAGTGCGTGATAGTCTAACTGGAGATAGCACTACACAGTAGGATGGAAACAAAAAAATCTACTTAAAATTATTGTTCGATAATCATGCTTCGGCTAATCGATATAAATATATTTTTTACAAGGGATTAACCAATTATCAAGACTCGAAGGCCATCCGAGGATAAAAGTCAATGATTGCACTATAGTCACCGCTACAGTAGTATTAGTTGTCGTTAGTGAGGTAAATTAGGTATAATTTGATTTCTTAAGAGGAAAGCTAAAAAAATTGTTTACATTGGACTTGAAGACGACCATATTGTAGTCAACTGGAACACAGATCAGCAGAACAATGTTCAACAGGATACACGTTTTGTCTATGAAATTTGCTTTTGCAGTTAGGCACAGCGGGGAAATTTGTATAGTAGTTGTAGCTAGATGAGTGTTTTGTGAGTGTTTGGACAAGGATGGGGACCATAGAGTGAAGCTCACACGACAACTTCCCATGGAAATGACAATAGAGCAGAGAATGGCTCGCAACGTCTCTACTGTTAAAAAGAGGTTGGAAGGAAGAAAAAAAGGACTCACCTACTTGTTTTAGAAGCCTGTTTTGAACTCTGTCAAGGCAGGATAAGCTATCCAGACAACCCCTGCCTAGATATATCAATAGTACTCAATTTTATAAAATATCTGGTTCTTATACAGGTAGAGGATTATGTTGGGGGTTAGATGCCTTCTGGGGCAGTAGACTGCCACAATCATTTTTTCCGGCAAACTTGGCTTAGAATTTAAAGTACATTTTCCATTGCTGAACAGAAGTGAAGATCAGACCCAGAAGCTTGTCAAAGCTAAGACGTTATTTGAGACGGGTCATTCATATCAAGTAAGGTCACGTGGGGATCAGAGAGTTTATATTGAATAGATAGAAGCTTTGTCTTTTATGCGTTAAAATTAACGAGCCACACTTTGTACCACTGCACCATGTGTTCAATGTCGGAGGAGTAAGTCTCAGAGAGATATATGTCGTTGTTGGCTTATAAACAATTGCCACAGATGGCAGTGTCGTCTTCATATATGTCAATGAATGAATTTAGAATGCGATTTGGGAGATCATTGATGAAGAAAAGGAAGAGATTAGGGTCCAGGATTGGTCCTATTTTTAAGTTACAAGATGTACCCTTTAACTGTGACTCATCGGATCATAATCACAACTAATATTTATTCTGTTCTGATTTTATTATAAAACTATAATATATTGCTGCATATCTTTTAAGACATTTTTTTTTGTATCATTAAAACTAATAATGATGTTTTGCAATTCCAAAGATAATGGTTGATAATTTATATTTTAGTTTTTATCTTAGATGCTATTTTAACAAGAACCAGTAACAGAGCAATAAAAGTGTTAATCAGTTCTAAGTGGTGGTAGTCTAAATGTTTAAGAATCGATCAATAGTACGACATACCATTAAGCATACAATTACGAATAAATTAAGACTTGTGTTGCGTAGCAGGGACTAGACATCACGGGGCAGTTAAAGGCAATTAAAATAGATTACACACAGTTCATATTTATAACACATAGGAGATGCGAATTGATCCTTGAGGGAGGGGATCAAGTTAACATTATTGAGGAGTGGGACTCAAAGTTCTTTTACAAATACGATAGACAAGATCACATTACCGTTCGGTGGATGAAATAACGATGAAGACAAATAAAGACTTATATAAATAGAATAATCTTTATTCCATCCGGAGATGATTAATGATCAGGAATTCGAATGCCTTGCTGATTTCTTGTCTTTCTTCCCTTACTTTCGGGGCTTAGCTCTCTTCCTTCACGACTCGACCCTGACTGATATGTCTACTTCTCTCTCTGATCTGACTGAGTGATCTCTATCCCCCTTAACTGATTATAATGAACTATTTGTCTTTGTGACGTCTTAAACGTGTCCAACCATGTGATTCCTCACGTGGATTTACATATCATATGCCCAACAAGTTTTTGGCAAAACAAAGAAATTCCTTAATATACATTGTCTGATATCTGACCTACTAGTTGTATCGTTATTTAGTTATTTCCAAACACAATAGCCAATTTACTAAATTCCTGAGATTGCATTATGTATTCACTTTTACTTTTTTATACTGGGTTCGATTCTAGCCTTTTACTTATATTAAATGTTATTTTTAATCCTATTAACTTTGTTTATCCAATTACTGGGATATGGCACCTTCCGTATATAACACTTGCCGAGAAAAGTGAAGAGTACATACAGAACTTTCACATCCCAAATGGCCACCCATTTTATCACTGACCAGGATCAACGTTAGTTAACTTCAGTGATCTAACGGAAACCGGTGTGTCAACGTGTTTATGCCATATGCATTATAATATGTTGTATATTATAAACTAATATGTGTTCTGTGCTAATATATATTAACTAAATGGTGTTATATATACTTTATATTAGATCGTTTTATAACACTTTTAATAAAGCATTCTTTTCAGTCTTTGAAAATTTGGACTTCCTTAATGGAGAGAAATTAAAAGTGACACGGTTAAAGAACGCAGACGATTTTTCTGATTCTATGGAGTTTAAAAAATTTTGTTGTTTCTTTCAGAAGAAATATTTAGCACTAAAAACGTAAAGAATTGCTAGTTAGCAATAAACTTTTAAAATTGCAATGTCCGAAAAAGTGATATGAGAATATTGAAAACGAGTTCAATGTATTCAAAAATGTTCTCTTTATAATCTGCTCTGGTGTATACGTTTTACATTCCTTAAAGATATTATCTATTATAAAATACCTATATTGGATTATATATATATATATATATATATATATATATATATATATATATATATGTATATATATACACACACACATATATATATATATATATATATATGTATATATATATACACACACACATATATATATATACTATTGTTATATAAATATACAAATATAGATAAATAAAAATAATGAACGTTAGGTATTTTATATTAAATCGCATCTAATATAAAATACAAAATAAATAGTATCTAATGAAAAATACCTACCTACATATATATATATATATATATATATATATATATATATATATATATATATATATATATATATATGAGAACGTGTGTTTGACGACACTTCTTAACCTGTATGCACAACGTATTTTTTATTTACAGACTTGAAATTTCATGTATAGCGAATTCAGATAAGTGGAAAACGTTTTAGTAGGTTTTCATCCGTAAAAATGGCTGTTAAAGGGTCAGCATTCAAAAATGGGAACGTGGGGGTTATCGGATTTTTATCTGTTTGTCAACTGTTTTACAAATGCGCATGCGTAAATCGTTCATGTAAAATATTTCTTATGTTAGTAAATAAGTTGGTTCGAAAACACCTTTTTAAGAACGTATAAAGCTGGCTTAATGGTTATCGTACTGGACTCACTGCCTTAAGGTTTTGATTTAGATCTCAGCTCCAATATTTCTTTTGCTTACAAGAAGTTCACTGTTTAGAAAAAGCATGACACTCGCATAAACATGTCTCAGTTTCTGTATCATTTAGAATATAAATATCTATGCGTATTTTACCATCGGACCACGCCAGGCGGCCCGCCGATATATCCATAAATATGAAAATGCGTGTGTGTGTGTGTGTGTGTGTGTGTATGCGAACAATTCTCGACCTAGTAATTGTCTGTATTTTTGAGATGAGGTGTTTTCATTGATTGAGATTGTCGGACTGCCGAAACGTTGTGACGATAACAACCAAGATGAGGAAGTCAGTCCGACAATCTCAATCAATCTCAATCAATTCTCGACCTGTATACTCTATGGATTTTTTATCTACTGACTTGAAATTTCGTATATAGGGTATACAGACACGTGGAAAACTTTTTAGTCGGTTCCAAGCCGGAAAAAAAAGTTTCTAAGACTTCAAAATTAAATATTTAGTTCATGGGGGGTCATCGGATTTATATCAGTTTGTCAACTGTTTCACGAATGCGCATGCGTGAATCGTTCACATGACAAACCCCTTATGTTCAATATAGGTAAGTTTTTAAACACTTCTTTAGGTTTTGGTTTCGATCTTCGCTCGAATATTTTTTTTATTTACAAGAATTGACCTGCACATGTCTCAGTTTCTGTATGAATTAAAATATAATACATATGCGTATTTTACGACCTGGCAACGCCAGACTACCTGCTAATATATATATATATATATATATATATATATATATATATATATATATATATGTATATATATATATATATGTGTGTGTGTGTGTAAGATAAAGATATTATCTAATGCAAAATATCACTCATATGTTTATTCATATATATGAGATATAAACCATAGGTCTTTTATATCATATGTTATTTTAATAAAAGAATATTCAATATTATAAGCCAGCTATATGCAACTTAGCGTAAAAAGACTTAAAATTTTAAATTCCGGCATTAAATCATAGACTTTTACAACCAAACTAAATTTCTGTCTATATCTTTGTTTCATATACCGGAAACACAAGTTACCAAGACAACCTATTCATCCTCGAATATGTAACAGTAATACATCAAGTAGTTTTAATACAATATCCGTCAAACACAATTGTCTGGTTGAATTAGAAAATGTCTTTATACCCTACGTGTTACTATTTCAATTAAAAAGCCCAGTACTCCGGGACGTTTTAAATGTATTTACCTCCTATGGCGGCACTATATGGCACGCGGCCGGAAGGTTGGGAATGGTAGGTCAGCGCAGAAGGGGTAGCACACACTTCCTACGTAAAAACTACCTAAGCAACATCGTTGGCATTCTCGGTTAGAGATGCTTCGCGATTAGTCATAAATTAATATTGTTCTTAAAGAGATTGCAAAGCCTTGGAGAGAAGATCAAGCACCACACAGAACTAATATTAAACTGAACAGAGAAAGACAAGTCGAATACCACAATTGTTAACCTCATATGGAGCTTATCGATAATAACGTAGCAACGACTGGCAACTCTATGTAGATGATCAGAATTTTAACTAACGCATGCATACATCGTAGCAAGCCCGAAGTGACAATCACTGTTAACGTCTAGGATAACAAATGAACACAGATATCAATAAAAAAAAGTTACGGAGGAACGCATTCCAAACCTAATAACTATCTTTGACAAGCAAAAGATATCTGATTCTAAATTTTCTTAAGCTATTCATAAATAAAGTTGTTGTGCGTCAGAGGACGAACATGCCAAGGCTATGTCCCAATTCAACAGTGCGTAGTGAATTATGTCAGCACTAATATTTTTTCTCAATTTGAAAACAAACTCAGATATTAGGAAACATAATGGTAATATATGAATAGACTATAAAAATAATATTGATTAAAAAGGAGAAAAAAGGGTACATAGTTATCTTCAAAATCGAGTAGGAGATGATTTCTTTAATACAGATTCGAATTCATTTTTATCTTTTTCTACTCTATCGTTATATATATATATATATATATATATATATATATATATATATATATATATATACTTATTCTTTTAGTTTGGCCACCATGACGGCTAATATATATATATATATATATATATATAAATATATATTCTATATATATATAAACAAGATAAATGGCAATCTAAACATATACAAACTTTGTTGCATTCCTTCTTTTTAGTTTACAATTCGTACTAGAGAGTTTTTAGAACTGTTTATAGGCGTAGTTCTTCATTATTGGGGCTATTAATAAGTATGGGTGCTACAATAATTATATTTGAAGTAATTTATATTTTAAATATAATACACCCTATATATATATATATATATATAAATATATATATATATATATATATATATATATATATAGTCGATGAGGCTTTTTGACCTTGCAAACTTTATACATATTTTTTTAAAATTTAATTTTTGGTCTTTCATTGAAAAATTATTTTTATTTGTTTACCATGAAACACTGTTTCGGTGATATATATATATATATATATATATATATATATATATATATATATATATATATATATATATATATATATATATATATATATATATATATATATATATGTATATATGTGTGCGTGTGTGTGGTGTGTGTGTTGTGAGAATGGCGGACGAACGGTTACCGAAAATGCTCCTCTATGAAGACCTAGGGAATGGCAGTAGTAGAGTGGGAGGGCAAAACTCCAGTACAAAGACGTAGTTAAACGCCACGTAAAGAAAATAGCCATTGATATCCCAAACTGGAGGATACAAGCTAGTGACCAAGTCTATGAAAAGGGAAGGTAGTTATCGAGAACAAGAGAGAGGTTGTAACCCAAAAGAGACACTTCTAAATTCGCAACCTTGGCTGCTTCGCATGTGCTACCTGCTAAAAGATGTCCAACACCAGCAAATGAGAACTTCAACACCGGCTGATTATTTGCATAGTCATTTTCAAACATGAGGGACTTCGGGGAATTGAATACATACGAGAGTCGTTCTAAAAGTAATACCTCCTATTTTTAATTTCGTCTGAATGGATCAGAGAGGATTACAAATTGCCCTGTTATGATGACTGATCTTATGCATTCATAGCCTGAAAGTTAGTTTTTTTCTGTTGCAGATATTTACGGTGCGAAACTAAGAAAGCAACCTATATCATTGACGTGCATCATTGAATTCCTGGTTAAATTTTGTCCAATTAGCGTTCGCTCCAGTCTTTCCCTTTTTATCAATTAGTTTTATTTCGTCAGTGACCACATTAAGACATTTACTTTATAGACTAATCCGTTTTTATTTAATTTTATTTTTGATCCCCCAACAACAGGAGGGCGGACCTGTAAATTCGACTTTTTCCGTTCGTTCGTTTTCTCAATAACTACGCCTTGGAATTTTTTGAAATTTTGTACATAAATTAAACATGATATGAGTAAAAAAGTAACAAAATTGACCAGATGCTTCTGATACCAGTGTTATCTTGTATGTTATGAGGTATTGTATCTCAATACCTCATAACGATAGTGACAATAACAAAAATAGCGTATGGTAGACAGAAAAACAAACAATATTAAATTAAATATTTATTCATGAAACGTATTGAATGAGAAAACCTTTAATGATAAAAGAGTTCCGAAAAGTTTAGATTGGAATTAATGAGAAATGTCCTTAATAAGAAAACGAGTTTGGAGAAGAAACATAGAAGATGCCAGTTGCACCAAAGTTAATTATAATTGAAATGAATTTAAAGTGTCTTTGTTGACAAAAAGTTTTCGAAAGAAAACGTAGAAAGTCCTGTAACAACAATGTTTATTGTCGTTGAGCAATGGATTGAACTGCTACGAGAAAGTAAGGACGAAGGCTTTCGTGTTCTTTATTGATGCCATTTTGTTATTTTGATGTCGCTGTCAGAGAAAGAAACGACAAAGGTGTCATTTTTGACGGCTGCTATTAAAAGGTAATCCACACGAGATGTTCGGCGATTCACACCACCAACTGCCGGTGAGAGCTGACGACGCAGCCCTTATGTACTGCACGCACGGACGTAGTTGAAGCCAAACAGTTTGTGCTGTGATGAGAGGAAACGTATTGTTGCCGTTGTGTTGCAATGTCATGATTATTGTTATTGTGAGAAAATTCTTGTTCCCCTCTGGTGTATCTGTGAAACAAAGTATGTCACTTGTAGTTCTATTGTGTAGTCTTATTACCACATGTTTTTGTATCTAATCCGTCAGATTTTTTCCTCATCTTGTCTCTCTTAGTGTAGCAGGTTTCTGGTGCAAATCACTTTGCCCGATAATTCTATGTTATAATGAATCGTATGTAATGGAACGAAGGGTACGAAAAACATAGTTTCTGACAGCTTAATGCGTCGTTAGCAGTTGATTGAATGTTAGAGTGCAACACTAGTCGGCGAAATATTTGCTCATGTGTTGTCGTGTTGTTCTGGCTGCTCCTGCTGTTTGGGTGTCTTCACTGCTGCTGATGTCAGTTGCACTTTGTTTATGTAGTTATTATAATCTCGATGGAGATCCTGTAATTCATTTTATATATATATATATATATATATATATATATATATATATATATATATATATATATATATATATATATATATATATATATATATACTAACGGGCCGTCCAGCATTGCCCGGTCGTAAAATACACTTAAATATTATATTTAGATTAATGAAGATTACGTATTAATTATTATAATATGTTGGACCCAATATATAGTAATAATTTAAAAAAAGTTACTAAAAAAATGAGCAGAGCGCCACCAACAAGATTCAAACCGAAATGTTTAGCTTATGATTTACTTTTCTCTTGAACGTTAATGCCTGAGCTATGCAGACATGTTTGCTGCAAGGCTAAAAATTAAACCATGAACTAATAGCTATTACGTTACGCATGAATATTCATTATGCCGTCGTTCGATCTTCACATGCCAAATTATAAATTTATATATAAAGTTTCGCATGGGTTCGAATACCTTATATACTAACTTTCATTCCTGTAAACCAAAAACTGAAGTTTGGTAGACATTTTTTTTATTTTGGAATGCACTCTACTAAGGCATAATTACCACAGCATATGAATTCCAAAAATCCAATCTGAACGTGAGGACACTTTCGAATAATGATATGCAATAAAATTCTGTTTTTAACTTGAAGAAAATACTACAAAAACGTGTGGAATACTTCAGATTGCTTTTGGACTATCTTGCACGAATCTAACGTTATGTTAAGTAGCATAAAAGAGTCAATGAAAAGCAGGAAGTCTTAAAGGTAGTTAGAAAATCAGAGTTGATTGACCAAATAAAGAATTTCATGAATAAGGACCGTTGTGTGTTGTATATAAAGACAATAAGTGCCCAGTTTAATATCAGTGTGGAAACTGTACACACAATTATTTGAGACGAACTGAAAACGCAGAAGATTTGCGCTAAGTTTGTCCGAAGTGTGCTCAGAGAGGATCAGCAATAAAAACATCCCCATGAAACAATCCCACCTCAACCTTAATCGACTAAAATACACCAACCTATCAACTCAAATCCCCTTTGGGAGAATGTAACGCCTATAACAACAACAATGCAACTAATAGTGACGTTGGACATACGACCACAACATTAATACGCCGCCTCACCTGCTGTAATATTGAATCTAGCTACATCTTCCAACATTTACATAAAAACATCACTGTCTCCCGTCGTATTTCAGAGAAATGTTAGTTAACAACAAAAAATACTTTACCACGAAACGAATGTAAAGAAACCTAAAATTCTTGAAGCTGTTTATATCAAAACACAAAAAACTAATCTTATTAAGGTCGTATTTCGGAACAGTACCAATATACTTAAATGCCTAGCATGACTACATCCTCTGCCACACCCAACCCTGTTCCTGCTACTGCCCCTAGAACTGGCACGCTCTCCTACGTTTCCCCATGACACTCACACTCCACTGTCAGTAGCAGTCCCAATGACCTTCGTTTGCACCCTAATTAAAAATCCTCCCACATTTCCCTGCAGAACCTAACACACACATTCTTGATGATACGGAGATGACCTTACGAAAAGTGAAAACTGTTGTACCTTCGGAAAAAATGCTTGGAACATACATCCACATCTTCGATGTATATACAAAAAGATAATGCGGAAAATTGTAACAATAAAAAAGGTAATACTAAACAGAAGTTTTCTGTTGTTTTAACAATGCCTGTCTGATATATATATATATGTATATATATATATATACGTTTATATATATATTTACATATACATTTATATATATACGTTTATATATATTGATATATGTATATCATATACATACGTGTATATATGTGTGTGTGTATATATATGTATATATACGTGTGTGGTTGAATTGATATGTGTGTGTGTCTGTATAAATATAAACAGATAAAAATGAGACTAACTACATTCAAACAAATAATTTAAATACAGACAAACAATAAAGTTTACTAGTACAGAAATATTTCCTTTTGAATCGGACTTCGAGAACAATCATATGGATGGTTTTGTTTAATTTGGTAGGCGGAATTTACATTGTTATTTTTTGTCATTTTAACATATTTAAAAATAGGACCACACATTTACACACAATTAATAGAATTAATTTGATGCGTTTCTAATATTTCCTTTATTTTTCGGCGTTGTTATATATCATAAAACACAGATAAACAAAACAGAGGATTTAAATATATTTTCACAAAAGAAATGAAATTAAAAATATTAATATATTGCTTTTTACCTGCCACGTTAAAGTTACATTTTAGTTATTAAGACATGACGTCTTATTCGAAAAATGCACATAACTTTAAAATGTTATGAAATACTCATTTATTATGAAAAGAAAAGATTGAAATGAGGTGGACCTTCAAATTAAGTGTGAGTAGCCCAGCCGTCATTCTTCAGTGAAGATGCTATCAAACAGCTTACAATTAACTTGCCTCTTCCAAAAGCTAGGAAGCAAGGCCTGGGAGTGTAAACCTCGTACGGTAAGAGTACCAAGAATATTTGCAGCAACTTGACAGCGAAAAGGCTAGCAAAATGGCACAGTTTCTGTTGGACTGATTGTTGAGGTCGGAACCTCGATTGGCATACTATTAAGTATAGAGAGCGTCTCTATCTCTTGGTGAAGTTATACAATTCGAAAGCGTCCTCACAACATAAAGGTTGCTGCAAACTTGTTATCCCTCACTGCCAACCGTGCTAGAAAATTACTCCCATCTTATACATCTAAATGGGCACTTTGCATGGAATATGATTACCATATCGCACATAACTAAAAAATATTTGAAAATACTCAATGAAAACTTTTGTTTAAAAGAAAAGACCGAAAAAAAACTCATGTAAAAAGTGGCAAGTTGTGGCAAGTTTAACAACTAAAAAAAAGCGTGAAATTTTTACTTTCTCCGATACACATGCGAAAATCATTTTTATCCTTATAACAAAAATGTTCAAAGAAAATTAATTCAGCATATTGTTTGTGTATTATCAATAAAAATGAGTGTTTCTATATATATATATATATATATATATATATATATATATATATATATATATATATATATATATATATTATATCTATAAAAGTGAAAGTGTCTGTCTGTGTGTGTGTGTCTGTATACATTTCCGTACGCAATAACTCTTCAATTTTTAGTCTACAAACTCGAAATTTGATATACAGGGTACTGAGATTTGGGAAAATCGATGTGATCGTTTTTGGCCCAGATATTTGGCGATTAAGGGGTCAAGGTTCAACGATTTGACCTTTGAGAACTCTACCAAACTCCTCCGGCAATTTTTGGTCTACTCACTTGAAATTTTAGATATAGCTCTTTGGACATGGATCTTACTTAATAACTTGATTTGAGTCCAAAACAATAAATTTTAAGGGGTTATAATAAGGGATCAAAGTTAAAAAAAATTGACCGCTTTTTTTTTTGCTCAACATACACCTCCAAATACCCGGGCAACACCGGGCACAAATGCTAGTATACACACACACACACACACACACACACACACTCACATACACACACACACACACACACACACACACACACATATATATATATATATATATATATATATATATATATATATATAGAGAGAGAGAGAGAGAGAGAGATTATGCCCACAAATTTTAAATTAATTTGGAAACAATTCTCAGCTGTTGTTTCGAAAATTGAATTCACTTTTAAAATTGCTAACAATGTAGAAACTCATTAATTCTTCATACGACAAAACATAGCGTACCATCGCTCTTTCCATGTTATATATAATAGCAGACCACCCGGAATTGCCCGGTCGTAAAATACGCTTAAATGTGAGATTTTGATTTATGCAAATTTCGTATTTATTTATTTATATATATATTTATATTTCGTATTTATTTATTTATATATTTAGTTAAGAAATTGGACCCGATATATAGCAATGATTTTTAAAGTTAAAAAAAAAAAAATGATTCGTGCGCCACCAACGAGAATCGAAACTAAAACCTTTATCTTACGATTTACTTTTCTCCTTTGACGTTAATGCCTTAGCTATGAAGACCTGTATACTGCAAGCCTAGAAATAAAACATGAACCAATAGCTATTACGTTACGCATGTATATTCGCAATACCGTCATTTGACCTTCACCTGGCAAATTCCATGTTTAGAATTTTTACGCTTTTGCACGGATTTTCCCGGCTAAAACCACAAATATAAAGTTTAACATGGAGTCAAGTGCCCTATATATTAAGTTTTATTCCTCTAGATCCAAAATGGCAGAGGAGTTTACTAGGCAACATTTTTATATTAACATATATAAGCATACATAAATAGAAAGGGGTTTGTGTTTACTGTAACTTTTTGACGAAAATATTTCGCAAATATAAATCATTTAGAATACCTGGATAAATATAATTACACGTAACATTTAACTAAAGATGATCTTTCCATGAAATAAACTAATAAGCAATTAAGATGAATGTTTCAAAGTATATGCATATTAGTTAGATCTTTTGCAGATGAATGCAATTCCACAACCCATATATAACAAAGTTGTATTTTCATTTTAAATAAATAGAATAAGGGGGTATTAATATGAATATCAAAACACGAAAAACACAAATTTATAGGAGTATATATATATATATATATATATATATGTGTGTGTGTGTGTGTGTGTGTGTGTGTATGTGAGCATTCCCCCATTTTCTTACTGATAGTTGAAGTTTATTTTAGTCATTCTCCCGCTTGAAATAATTTCCCTATGCAAAGAAAAAAAGACTCGATTCGGCTTAGAAAAGTGAGAGCGAATTCCAGTCGGCTGACTCTACCCCTTTATTTATTTAGTTTATTTTAAAATCTTCATTAAAGGTTTTCCCTCCGACCTTCTTTTTATCATGGATGCAAAAAAAACCCAGTCTTCTTTTTTAAACAGTTTTGTACCCCCAAATAATGAACTATATATATATATATATATATATATATATATATATATATATATATATATATATATATATATATATATGAAATGGGTTAAGAAATTCCAACGAGAGAAAGATGTATATTTAAATAAGGGGGTGTTCACCAATTTTTTACCATTATTTTATTATTCCGTGTCTTGGTTTTTCATTGAAAATTATGTTTAGATCATTGTAATAATGTTTTTAAATCATTGAAATCGTTTTTAACGCGTTTCAGACGTTATGTGACGCGTCCTCTTCAGAAATTATTTAAAATGCTTAGAATATATTCAAGATGTGTTGAAGATGTAAAAATAGCATTTTCGCAGTTCATTTGAAATGTTTCCCAGAGATGGAAACGTGTAAATGAATCTACTTTTCATTGGGATGTTCAATTTTTATTACTGTTTTATTGGGCTGTGGTCACTGCTGTCTTATGTTTCTCTCTCTCACTCTCTCTTTCTGCTTGTGTTTTTATTTATCTTTCTTTGTTTTGTATTTTTGTTTTTTCACTTAGAATAGGATGTGTGTGTGTATATGTGTGTGTGCGTTTTCTTTTATTGGTTTGAAGAATGTGTGTACTGTTTTATAGTATTATGAAGTTATTTGAAATGCAAGGCACACTCGCATGCACATACATATACATATACACACCAACACATAAATCAGAACCGACACATTAAAACACACACACACACGCGCATACAACCACACACAGATAACACCCCTGTCTCTAATACAACACATTGAACAGTACCAACCCTACTTAACCTCGAAACCAACAACACTAGGAAACACCTAGAACCATAGTGTAATATCGTTTCCAACACCTCGCTCCCCCCTCAGTCAGTGGAGAAGAAATCTCTCATGACTGAGATAACTATCATCCCTTCTATCATCCACCCTCCCATACCTATACCCCTCCAAGTGGCTTCTCCCCTCTGGGGAACGAGATCTTCCCCACACTAGGAACCGATCCTGGGTCTGGCCATACCCACATGGGGAGACAAATAAATAGAAAGATTAAAAAATCGCCTATATATATATATTTATAAATACACCTCTTTATCTAAACAAACATAATATAAAGAATACCCGAACAGTCTAAGACTGAAACGAAAAATCACAATACTAAAATCTAAGAATCCAAAAAATAAATATCAAAATTGAATGAAAACACCCCTACCCTTATTTCAGAGGAGCTGGTCCCCCCTTACTCATACACAATAGTAACGACCTTGGGTCATAGTTACCTTCCTAGGGAAGCAAATAACTTCATAATACTATAAAACAGTACACACATTCTTCAAACCAATAAAAGAAAACACACACACACAAGCAGAAAGAGAGAATGAGAGAGTGAAACATAAGACAGCAGTTAAATTTAAATAATTTCTGAAGAGGATGCTTCACGGAACGTCTGAAACGCGTTAAAAACGATTTCAATGATTTAAAAACATTATTACAATGATCTAATGATCTAAACATAATTTTCAATGAAAAACCAAGACACGGAATAATAAAATAATGTTAAAAATACACATTGTTGGTGACCACCCCCTTATTTTAATATATATATATATATACCAGGAGAGAGAAAAAAGGGAGAAAGCATATATTTTTTATATTGAGGCAGTAAGGCATTTTCAAGGCATGTTTAATTGAATACAACGAAGTCTTCAGTTTTTCTGACCTTTCTGTTAACTCAATCGATTTGTCGAGCATTTCTCTGTCTCTGGTAACAAATTATATAGTATGTAGCCAAGTCATTCCGTATCGGCCATTTTTTTCTCGAACCCTTTCGAATCGTAATTGTCAGCGGGCGTAATTATTGTAAAATAGTCGTTTTTCAGTTGTTTTTTATATAGGTATTTTATTTAAATCTATTTTAATTTGATTTTGATTTAGAGGTTTAATTATATTTATTACTTTTACAAAGTTATCTGTCAAGGAGGAAAGCATAAATAAGAGATGTGGAAGAGTTTATTATTTTGCCTATATATATATATATATATATATATATATATATATATATATATATATATATATATATATATATATTGCAATCATGACAGGAAGACCCGTGTTGATTTTCATGATTAAAAGTGGGGAATGAAAACGAAAAAAAAAAAAATGAATGTATAGGTCAGCTAACCGGTTTCGCTCTTACTTTTCATAAGCTGGACTGTGGGATTTCCTTTTGTTTTGTATTTTTAAATAAAATAGATAGCAATAGGAAGGTTTAAAATAAAATGGGAGACGTTATGTTTGAAAAATAGCTATATAGTGTATCAGAAAAAAGAAAAAGACAGGATACACTATATATCTAAAATATCGATACATATGATATCATCTAGAAACTGATTACGTTCAAATGTAAGAGATATTTCCTCTGCTTCTTAAGTGAACGTGAATAGTCTCAAAGATGATCACGTGATAGTGCGAATGAGAATGACTCAGAATAGTGAATGAGTCAGTGCTAAAGTCCGTGGCACATGCCGCGTTTTTAAGCAGATGTTCTCAGCTTAAGAAAACCCGGATGTTTTAATATATATATATATATATATATATATATATATATATATATATATATATATATAGAGAGAGAGAGAGAGAGAGAGAGTCCTAGAGTGGATGAAACGCGGAATATTCAGTGTAGCTTAATCGTAATATATATTTTATAACTTACTAACTAGCTCTACCAACGTATTCAGCACTTTTGAAGTAAATACTTAAAGTTTACACATAAATTTATACTTTTGTATATTAATTTTATGTGAGTAAATGAAGTAGTTATATATATATATAATTATTTATATGACTACTTAATTTAATCACATAAATTAATATACGAAAGTATAAACTTATGTGTAAACTTTAAGTATTTACTTCAAAAGTGCTCAATACATAGGTAGAGCTAGATAATAAGTTATAAAAATTGCTATCCATATATATATATATATATATACATATATATATATATATATATATATATATATATATATATACCACCTTTTTGGCAATTTTATAAGTTCCAAATCTCAGCAACTATTGATTAGAATTTATCAATTGAAAGTTGAAAAAATAATAACCTGAATCGTGTAATGCGGCATGTTACATTTGCCTTTAAGGTCACACTATAAGGGGATCATCCATTATCCAAAACTTATTTTTGGCACTTTTAAACCTTTTAGTAGTAATTAACCTATTATTAGATTTTTACAAACTAAATGATATTCCCCCAAACCTCTGACCTTGATGAAGGAGAGATTAAAACTTGCTAATATGATTTAAAATGATCTGAAATAACAGCAAGAGGAGACTTGATTCCAAACTTTTCAGATTATTCTCAATGTTGTCAATAGATTTTGTGAAAGAAGTATATTTTAATATATCAATTCAAATATAGAAATGATTTAACATCAAAGCGAGATATTTTATGATATATATATATATATATATATATTATGGGATATATATATATATATATATATATATATATATATATATATATATATATATATATATTAGCCTCTTTATCCAATATTCAGTAAGTACCGTTTTTATTTTAACTTTTATACTGAGGATTTAACGCGTGGACCAGAATATCAGCGTCTCGTTATTGTCAGTAAAAATACTACTAATATTAGAAAAAAAAACAACCCACAAATTCGGTAAATTATGTGGGGTAGATTGTGTACCTGCTGAAATAATAAGAGCAGCACATACGCAGTTGGTGATACATATGGTCAAGCAATTTTCATGTCGACTATTCACATGCGCGTTGATACATACATATCGAATTGATCGATACATATCAAATTAATGCATACATTAACTCAATATAATCGCTATACACACATTAATTCTTATAACTAATCGTATACGTTCACTTACTAATATCCGTCGGCTTGTCTTTACATATACACATTTCACCAGTCCCACGCGTAAATACACGCCTACGTTTACACACACAGATATACTTTAATAATTAGAATGATTAATTAAGCGTACGTTTTCTTTTCAATGATTATAATAGCATTTACAGGGTCGTTCCAAAACGAAAGCCTCCCATTTTTGTAACTAAAAAAGTTAAAGAACTTTGAAGACAGGAGTGGTACCATAAAAACGAGTGAACTTTTGTGCTTCATAATTGATTTTTCTACATAGTCACTACTATTCTTCAATGCGCTTTTGCCAACCTGTTTTGATACCTCGATCGTAAGAGTTCGGCACGTGCTCTGTTACTTACATTTCTGTTACTACTATGAAATCGACGAACCCATTTCCTAACTATGCTGATATCAACTGCATCGATTTTGTAAACATTCAACAGGCGGGGTGAATGTTGATGCGTTCAATTTTGTCTGCATGGAGAAATTTAATGACGCAAGTCTCCTTTCGATAAGGATATCTTTGATTTTCGACTTTGATTTTGCTTGTACAATGAAAGCTTTTTAATTGAATGTGAACATCATAGTGGATTTTATAGTACGCATTGTCACGATAAGATCTTATTTCTGTGTATTGACTTAATGTTAAGTCATAACTGCTAGTACAGCCTTTTAAAATATAAAATGCACATCTTAGAAAACTTTCATTCTTGAATTTGATATAGATGATTTTTTTACTTGAGAGTTACCACTAATCAAGGCCCGAATGTCACTCGAGGATAGAGGTTAATAGATGTAAGATGGTAGTCTAGCAATCGTTAATAGCGTTAATTTGAATTCAATTTGATTATTTATGGGAACGGCTCAACAAGAACTTGTTTACATTGGATTTGAAGGCTACCATGCTGTATTCAGCCGGCAAGCAGGCCAGCGGAACAGTAATTCAAAAGCGAACAGTTCTGGGAAAAAAGCTATGTTCATGGAATTTGCGTTTAGATTTAGGCACAGAAATAGAGTTGGGGAAATCATATGTAATGGTTGTAGCCAGTCGAGTGTTCTTTGTGAGAGTTTGGCAAGGAGAACCATATAGTTCAGTCGAGCACTTGCTATGAAAATAGCGATATACCAGAGATAGGCACGTGACGTCTCTTCTGTGGGAATACTATGATAAATCTTGGAAAACATATACATGGATGGTTCCAAATATAAAGTCTCTTTACTTTTGTAATCACACAGTTGAAGAGCTACGAAGACGGGAATGTTACCATTTAAACTAGCGACCTTTCGTGCTCCGAAATTTATTTTTCTACATAGTTGCTACCATTTTCAATACACTTTTGTCAGGAATCCATGACAGGAGTTGCTGTCTTAAGGTCTCACACCGTCAATATATGCAACAGAAAGATGCAAGTTTCAAGTCATAAATACATAAGTTGAGTAATCATAACAATGTAATTTTCCACGGTCTCTGGTCCAATCGGACGAAATAAGAAAAGAAGAGACATTACTTTTAGGACGCTCCTCGTAATACTAAGTTGTGCTTAATATATATTAAATTATGAGCGTTCATAGTGCAATTAACAAAAAAGAAAACGAGCACAGTGCTGTTGAGACGTAATAGGCTACTGTGAATTTACGGTCAGAATTATAGGAGCATTCTAATTGAGGAATCGTGTGGTGGGATATTTATTCAAATTATATTTAAATTTCTGCATCTTGGTACAGTCGGGAAAACAGAGAAATTGGAGAAAATTCCGAAGACAAGCTGTTCGAGGAAAGAAATCGTTAGAGTAGAAAGTTTTCCTAGCATGTTTGGTCCTGGATATGACCTAAAACTATATCCGATGGTGAGGCCCCACTTTGCGGGCTTTGGGGAGTGTGGAGCCACCCTTTAATTGCCATTGCTCACAGGTCCACTCTGACCCGGAGTGGTAGTACCTGTTAGGGTTCCAACTATTGGTTAAATAGAATCTGACTTAAAAAAATATACTCCATTAAAAATCGTTCCTCAAAATAACTAGATTCGGCATTAACCTGAAAAAGGTTGATATGCCGTAAAACAAAAACAACCAATCAACCAATCTAGCATGTTTGTTAGCTCAGAGGGGAACACAATACAGTAAGGTCGTCGTAGCACACCATGTAGATATACTTGTCACACAAACACAGGGATGTAACATTATGGCGACAGAACAGGGGTATAAGCTTAATAAACAGTGTGCAACGTTTTGGGTTATGAACACTTCTTTTACACACTGTTAAATAGGAAGACCTTAGCGGTAGTTGCACCAGCCAAGATGTGACTACAATGTTCCATGCATAAGCGAATAATTAGGTATAGAATACTGATAAGTGTGCGCACGGTAGAAGGATCCCATGTTTTTTGCAGCAGACTAGGCAGTATCTAGTATGATTTTGTTTCAATTTATGTTATCTGTGAATACTTGCGAAAGGCATCATGTCGAATTCTAAACTATCGAAATCAGTGATTGGGAACGTTTCTTATAATTGGTATAGAAAAACAACTCTGTCTTAGTTGCATCAAATATAGCCATTTAATATTGCTCCCGTTTTATTACAGACTTGAAGTCATTATTTTAATTTAGACATTTCCCTGTTATACTGAAGGGTTTGTTTTTTCTACATGCTGAGAATAAAGCTTAATATCGTCATTAAATATAACCTTATCAAAAAAGAATTCCATCACGGAGGTCGATTATAAAAATCAGTAATAATAAAGGTCTCAAGGTCAATCTCTAAGGTACACCCGCATTAATGGGTTGTCTTCTTAAGTGAACGGGCATCAAGGAAAACATGTATCTTTCTTTCAAGTGAGAAGAGTCGACTTAAATATTCGTCCAGTAATACCGTTGAGATTTATTTTCATGAAAAACAATTTGTTGTGAAAGGCATTAAAAATATCAAACGCTATCGTTTGCATTATCTATTGTATGTTATATGCGTTCAAAGATAACCGTTGGGATATCCACAGTAGTACGTAATTTCAGAATTCTACACTATTGGCCAGAAAGTTTCGTATTTTCGGGATTGTATAACAATGCATATAAAAAATGAAATTGCTTCCTGAGAGTCAATATATATATATATATATATATATATATATATATATATATATATATATATATATATAGTATAGTTAGTGTATATATAATATATATATAATATATATAGTATATAGTTATTATATATATAGAATAGTTAGTATATATATATGTATATATATATATATATATATATATATATATATATATATAAATTGTTTTGGGTGATATATATTTTTTCAATTATATTACACTTATTTTTTGCTTAGAAGATCGATGTACGTTGAATATAATACTAGAGTATATATAAAAGAATAACAGTATACCAAAATCCACATATTGATTTTTTGTATAAAATACCTCCTCCATGGAGCTGGATTAGTAGTTTTGTATAAAAATAAATATTACGACCGCGGAATGTAACTATACTGTTATTTTTTATGCCTATATATATATATATATATATATATATATATATATATATATATATATATATATATATATATATTTCTATATATATACATTGATATATATATATATATATATATATATATATATATATATATATCAATGTAATTTGAACTACGTTTGTTTTCACAGGGTAAACATCCAGAGAAAGTTTTAATATTTATATGACATTGCTCAATATTAAAGAAAGTTTCGTGATGAAAGATTTAAATATAATCAAGCTTATTGAGAGTACACGTGGGGGATAATATTTTGGTTATAGTTTTAATTAGCAACTATCGATCCGGGCAGATAAACAAGTATGTTTTCAAAGTTTAAGATAAAAGACGTTTTTTTAACGTATGAAAATGAAGAAAACTGATATACATCATACACTGACGAGATCGTGACTTGTTAATTCTACAATCGAAAGATTTCCTCGGATATGTACCACTTATATGTTTATATAAATATTGAATTAAAATATTCTCTCTCAGTCTCTCTTTCTCTCTCTCTCTCTCTCTATATATATATATATATATACATATATATATATATATATATATATATATATATATATATATATATATATATATATACAGAATGGTGCAAAAAAAACCCTCCCACTTTTTAAATTCTCACTATGGCAATGTTGTTGCAATTATTCATCTTTTGAAGTAAATTCATATTATTGATAAACTGCTATTTTGTTTTACAGAATAACTAGTGAATTATTGAAATTTTTGATGCCTAGATATGGCTTGCACTGGTAAACTCCGTGCAGTTATTATGGAAAATTTACTCACCAACGGAGAATCTGTAACTTAAGAACTTTCAGAAATCATTTCCAACTGAGTAGATGCGACCCTATGCCTTGTCGAAATACTGTGCTGCTTTGGGTCAAAAACTTTAGAGCCACCTGCTAAGTACTCAAGCGAAAACCTCCTAGAAGACCAAGAAACGGTCGAACCCAAGAGAACAACAAATTATTAAAGAATCCATTTTGCGATCTCCAAAGTGTTCAGCTCGAAAGCATTCTGCTGCAGTGAGTCTTTCTGTCCGCAATGTAAGACGAATTTTAAAAAGTGATTTAAGATTTCTATCCTTATAAACTGATGGTTGCTCCAAAATTGTTCTAACGAGACCATGAAACTCGTGTTGCTTACTGTAAAGACATTCTTGAAAATGTTCCTGCTCATGCTATTCTGAGTACCAGTGAGGAAGTCCACTTTAAATTTATCTGATTTTGTCAACAAGAAAAATTTTCACTACTGGTCAGAAAGTAACCCAAGAGAGCTTCATGGAGGCCTTTTTATAGGGAGCGAGTAACAGTGTGGTGTGTGGTTGCGAATTTTGGAGTTTGGGGTCCTTATTTTTTTTGAGGAGGAGGAAAAAAGGGCTTCAATTACCTTAGCTCGTATGTGCAAATGCTGCAAAACATTTTGATGTCAAAAACTAGGAATCTTGGAAAAAATGCAACGGTATGGTTTCAACAAGATGAAACAACTGCACATACGACAACAACAAAAATCAATGAATGCTTTAAGAAGACTTTCATCAGCGTATTTGATTTCTTTGCATGGTGATATCGGATGGCCAGCGTGTTCGCCTGACCTTTCACCTTGCGATTATTTTCTGTGGGGTTATGTTAAGAGTGAGGTGTTTAAGCATCAGCCAACAACCATTGATGGACTGAAAGCTTCTATTTGCAAAACAATAAATGAAATTCCAGGATAAATGATTCAGATGGGGATGGAAAACTTTAGGATACGCTTACAGCAGTGTATTGCACTTCAAGGCGGCCATCTTGAAGACGCTATTTAAAAAATAGTATACAAAAAATAGCAATCATAGAGTACTGTTAATATGTAATAAAATTTTTAAATGGTTTTTCTTGTCTACTTTTTCCAAAAGGTGAAATGTGAGAGGTTTTTGCACCATCTTGTATTCAACATAAATGTAACCTGTCTATTTAAATGTATGTATGTATGTCTGCCTAAAACAACAAAAGAAGACAACAGATGTTCACCGAGATCGGTCTCATTTTGAAGCTCGACTCTTCGAACGACAGATATCGAAAAATTTACTAAAAAATATTAATTCCTTCACCCTCAACTGGACACTTTTCTACAGAGAGGAGTCGCTTTTATCGCAGATATTTTCGAAAGTCATCCCCTCTTTTCGATTGTCTAGTCTTAATTTAAACCTACGTCAGTTCCAGTTTGGCGATGGGTGCAACAGCAAAGACGTCACGTGTTTTTTCACGTTCTTTTCCTTCTTCGTGGTGCGGGTTTGAGCCTGCCTGCCTACTATCACCTTTTTATTTTGCTCAACACATACCTCCAAACACCCTGGCAGCGCCAGGAACTTAGGCTAGTATATATATATAAAAAAAGAGAAAAATAAATATATTACAAGTAGCCTCTATAAATATAATTAAAAAAAAAACTCAATATACTAAACAGAGCAAATCAAGAAATAAGTACAATTGATGATAAAAGTAACACTTGAATAAATTAATCCGAACACTAAATTATAATAAAAAATCCCTAATCCACGAATTTTCAAAGATAGGCTCTTTTCATCAAATGATAAATATTGGTAAAAAGGCATCATTGGTTTGAACATATACAAAAATATATATGCAAGAACCGACTTTGTTAAGTAAAACGTCATTTTCGATAGAATAACATATCAATTAACTAATAAGCCAATTAATAAATTAATTAGTGACCTGAAAGCATAATATTAATCTAAAATTCAACTGTGAATGGATTATAATGCAGTAACAAAAATTCGTTAAAATTGAAAAAAAAAATCAAATCATTCATTAATTTTTACTCAGTAAGATCCACAATTATAAAAATGACATCCCAGATGTAAAATGATTAACGTAAAAAAAAAGAAAATAAATAAAAGTAAATTGTACTCAACATGTTCAAAACTAAATCCTTAATCTGATCGGAGATGTGATTGTGATATGATGAAATTAAAAGAAAATCAACTCAAAATAGATGGAAACTGCAAAAGTATGAAAATATATAACATACAAGGTGTTCCAAGGAATTACTTCTGAATGAACTAGCGGGGATACCCGGGTGTTTGGAGGTGTGTGTGTAAGGGAGGGGGTACATAAAAAATAAGCGAAGTAATAACCCTGTTTAAATATTATACAAAAAAAAACGATGTTAAACTTTTTATAAAAATCGGAAAAACCAAAAAAAAAAAAACCATAAAAAACAGCGCACAAACGTGAAAATTCTTTTAAAAAATCGGGAAAACAAAAAGCAAAAATAAGGAAAAAAATGATGAACGTGTTCGGACCCCCCCCCCAAAAAAAAACACATAAAAATCGAAAAACAAATGGCATAAATAACCCTTCTATTCGATTAAGTCCATGGCGCGTTTCACCCAGTAGAAAGCATAGAACGAAAAGGAACGTTAAAATTCCATCCCAGTATTTTTAAGCAACCACAAAACGAAATAAAACAGAAATTATGTTTCAGGTGTTCATTTTATATAAAAAATGGAAAGAATCATTTTTTAGTGTAAAAATGTTTGGGAAAAATGGTAATTAAGCAACGTAAAAGTAAACGTGGGATAATAATTACTGTTTGTGGGAATGTCGCTATCGGTTAATTCCGTGGTGCGTTTTACCCAATAGAAAGCATAGAACGGAAAGGCACGGTAAAATTCCATTCCAGTTTTTTTAAGCAACTACGATACGAACTAAAGAAACCCAAATCGGCGTTCCTTCGTAACTGTCCCTTGTGAACGATCCCGGAAACGGTCTAAGTGGTTGCGGGGGAAGGGAGAAATTAATTAGAGAGAAAAGATTGTACTACTTCCATTGATTTTAACCGATTTTCAGTGAACGCTCAACAGAAAAATATAGGAATCTACAATTATCGAGTAACTGGAGAGGTAATATGCCTATAACACACCTAAGATATTGTGCTGCAGTTTGTGCATATTACATTTGCATAAAATGTCTGATTTTTAATCCTATTAAGGTCAAAATCATAAGGGGAACATGAGTTCATTTTATATATATAGGGATAAATTAGATTGATTACCACTCAAAAACTAAACTCATCCTAGTAAGGCATAAGTATAAACAACAGTTTCAATATCAAAGTTCGATGAAAGGATTTCAAGTCTAAAACTTAATCAATATAAAACAAATTGAAATTAATACTGATGAACTAAAATCAATACTAATTCATTCAACAGCATAATTTTCATTTTATTTTATATTTTATTAGATTTTATCTTTTATATGAATTCATCAAACGATAGTAACGCATATTAAAATAGTCGTATTAGGGATAGAAAAAGCTAGTCTTTTTTCCTTTGGTAGTAAGTTTGGCTTTTAACAACCGGGTCATCTTTTTACTCCCTGTAATAAATGACCAATTAAAAAAGTGAATTCACTCTGTTCTTTGCATCAGCCCGCATAATAGATTTTGCTATATTTATTTGATTTTCTCTTCATAATACTGTAAATTAACACAATTCCTAAGCCACCACTCGGTCTCCAAGGGATGATGAGGATAGAATCTCGAAACAGACATCCGTTTGTTTTGATTTTGAGGCAGGGTTTATCTTATGTATTTGACACATCGCTTCCTGTTCGAACACAACTACCTGTACATATAATTCTTATTAACATAGTAATGAAATTTTACGATTTCTAGTTATTCTAGACTTATATATTATTTAATTGGAATTCATTATTGAGATGAGTATTATTTATATTAATTTATTTATTGCGGACTATTATTCTCATCTTTATTAGTTGTTGTTTCATGACGTTTCGCCCAACTATTCAGGGCTCGTGGCGCAGTGGATAGTAACGTTGAATCTTTACGGTTCAAGGTGAGATTTTTTTTAAAATAGCGGTTTCAATCCTACCCAAAGTTGGCCAGAGGCTTACTTGGTCAAAAACGTGATAAGACGACAACAACTATGGATGGCAGTAATTGCGGAGGATGCGATTAGGAAATTCGGAGTTCCTACCACGTCTTAGTGCCACCTGACGAAGGCCAGATGAATAGTTGGCCGAAAGATCGTGAAACAACAAGAAAGATGAGGATAATAGTCTGCAATAAATAAATTATTACTCTAGACTTATATAAAATATCACGTTTTTATCATTATTTTTAGGAGCTCATATGGAATTTTGCTCAACTTTCATAAAAGTCCACCGAATCAGTTTGTCATTCTTTGAAAAATCTTGGCACCAAATGTCATCATACTTTCCACATCTGTTCGATAAGTTTATTTGTTATAACCTTATTACCTCTCGGGCTAACACACCAGCATTGTTGACTGACACAGAATAACTGATTTTATGCAAGTTACCTAAAAAATCTCATGTAAATGCAAATTCCTATTTTCGGTATTGATATGCTTTCGCTTCTAATCAATAAAACATCATTTGCATGTATTCTACACGTTTTACAAATAAACTCTCTTAATGTTCGTGACTGTTTGTATATCAAGGTTCGACATACTTTTTTATCGATGTGCGCACGTGGGAACGTATTTTTTTTTTTGGTAGAAATTATCACTTCCAGCTATTCTTTTGAATTTTTTAAAAGCGTTTTTCTTCCTTGTTTGTCCTTTTATTAATATTTTCTTTTCGATCTAAAAAGTAACGCATGGTTGGTTGGGAAAGCCATAGCACATATTGAAAGATCTTTTGTCTCAATATGGCGCCAAAAGTTATACACGTTTATTTGGTTTGACATTTGAACAGACATTAAATAAGTCATTATTCGTTTGGTTGTGGTAATTCCCTTTCCCAGTGAAAACTCAATCACATACGAACCCTTATATATATATATATATATATATATATATATATATATATATATATATATATATATATATATATATATATATATATTAACGAGTAGAATACTAGTCCCGGGACATATATATATGCAATAAATACACCGTTAGTTTTAAATATTTAATGTTTTCTTTATTTAAAGGGTATAGGGCGGTTTCGGGAACACAGTCTAAACGATAGGTTTTACAAAAAGTTTAATAATGTGTACATGTTACTTAATTTCTTAAAATACATACCAGGAATCCACTTACTATTTCTGCATGTGCGCGTACACATTCTTTTAGTTTTAATATATTTATGTAGTTATTTCATATATCTAAAATGTTGACGTGGAGCAATTACTTCCATTTGATTGTAGTAGCTAACTTATTTCTATGTTTTATTGGAGACGAGAGTGAGTTTGGTTTAGTGCATCTGCTAAATTGTAAAGTTAAAAAAAATAATGTGCCCATGTTACTCACTGTATTGCCTAAAATATATATTCCTACTCTCATAATTCTCCAACCATTAATCTAGGAGACTATCTTGTACAACCAAATATATTTTAATATATAAGAACATACTTGAATACGTAACCTTTTATGAATTCATCAACTAAATGAAAAAAAAAAATAACGAACTATAATATGAACACATTACCGAGTTACACAGAATTATACGTTCCGAAATAATTCATAATTTCCTGGGCATTTATGTAGAAGATTAACATATACAGTGCGAGAAATGATAATTACTGCTGATCCAACATTCAAACTCAATTGCAAGGCCACCTTTTAATGTGTACTCTGCTATGAAACCGATAGGCCACCATCAATTAATATTGACAGAAGAGAATTTAAATTATATATTTGTCAAATCGCAAGACATGAATAGTTTGTGTTCAACGCATAGATTAACAGATAATAAATTCTCATAGAGGTCAACTCTTTGTTGAAGGGGCGTTAAGAATATTTTTTGATTGTATTTATTTATTTACGAACTGTTATCTTCATCTTCATAGTTGTTGTGGTTGTTGTTGTTGTTGTTTCGCCACGTTTCGGCCAGCTCATCCACTGGCTTTCTTCAGGTAATTAACAGAGTCTGTGGCGCAATAGATAGAGGGATTGAATTTCTACGGTTCCAGATGAGCATTGTCTGAAGATAACGGTTTCAATCCTCCCTAAAGTATGCCAGAGGTTTAGTTGGTCAGAACGTGGTGAGACAACAACTATGGAAGGCAGTGGGGATACAGTTACGAGGCTCGGCTTTCCTGCCTAGTCTTGGTTAATCATCTGAACTAGACCAGAGGATGAGTTGGCCGAAACGTAGTGAAATAACAACCAATATGAAGATGAGGATAAAAACCCGCAAAAAAACATATTTTGAAAATTCACAGATTACTAATTTCAAATTATTTCAATAAAAATATTCTATATATTTTTTTATTTAATATATCTATTTTTATTATAGACACTAGTGTTTCATGTTTTCACGATCGTGAATGTAGGGAATCATAGATTATGTTAAAATGCCTTTTTCGTTTTGAACAGATGAACTATATTTTATGTACAATACATCTAAAAGATTTTCTTTGGGGGTTTCTTACGGGATTATTCTGATAGCAGTATAAGGGAAATATACTGATTATTACATGTTTGATACGGTAGTTTATTCGTGTGCGAAACGATCGTCACGTTACACTGGATTACTTTGAATTTCTCCAAGAAAAAATTACGATTAAAATTCAACATAATTTTGTTTAGTTATGTCTGCTTTGTTGTTTAAGATACACATCTATCGAGCCTTTACCTTGATTAGACTTGGTAAAATTTAAAATATATACTAACCACATATATAGACAGATATAAATCTTACTTTATATATATATATATATATACATATATACATCACTCTATCTAAATAATGTATTTTAATGCATTATATAAAAAACTAAATATAAACTAAGTGGAGAGAATGCTTGGTTTAAAACCCTTTCGATTAATGATAACGAATTGAAAATAACAGAGAAAATAAGATAAGTAGTTTTACTTCTATTCTGTCATCTGTTTTAACGATTCAAGATTAGTTAACAGAAAATAGTGAAATTAATAAAAAGAAGAGAAACCATACAGTGTTAACTCTCTCTATCCACCCACACTTTATTAAACCGCGAAACAAGGCGTGAAGTCAAGATTTTGACAGAAATGCTACGATAACTAAATTTATATAAATGGATTTAAAATATTGCCCTTATAGAAAATAAATAACATATTAGGGAAATAATATAAATTCTAATTCTTTTAAGTGTTCTGATAACATATGGACAGAGAGATAGATAACAATGCACAAATGCATACATACAGACATAAGTATGCTGGAAGATACACATAAAAATCAAGGTACACCAATAGATCGAAACAATTGTTTAAATGCCATAAAAACAACAGAAAAGCAAGTGCATTTTTCCAGAAAGTACTGAGACTGTTCATAAACAAAGAACTTCTAATGGATTTCACTTAGTTGAACAATTTGTGAAAATGGACAATGGAAAAATTAAAATAACCAAGAATTGGTAAAAATCAGTTTTGATTCACACAAATTAAAAAAATAAAACAAGAAAATTTGATTTACAAATGGGATAGCGGATGTAGTCAGAATGTTATTGTTATAAAATAGCAAACACATCTTAGAATTTTCAGAGACGATATCATATTTATAATGGACTAATGTAGAAACAATAATTAAAATATTTTTATATCATAATCTAGAGGTAGACATAACAAAGTTATAATTTTCAAACAAAACATTTATATATATATATATATATATATATATATATATATAAATTCTTACCATCCTTTAAGATTTAATAAAATATTTACGAACCTGAATCATACGTATTATCTATAAATTCCAGCAAAGAATATATTTTCATAGAAATAAGATTCTCTAAAAAGTTCTTTAACAACAGTGGCAAAAATAATAAACGAAAATACAATCCAAATACACAGAAACAGAAATTTTATTTGGTTTAACCCACCATACAGAAAGAAATATAGAAACTTAATTTGGTGTAATTCATTATATAATACATCTATGGACACACATATACGTTAAAAAATTTTTAAACCTATAAATCAATAGATCATGATTCGAATTCTTCTAGACAACTTCAGTAGCCAGAATAGTGTCAAAGTAAATTACTGGTGAACGGTAACAGAGCCCAAATAATACGGACAAACAATCTTAAAATGTCATAAAGAATAAATAATACAAAATACATGGGTAAGGGAAACTGCCTATATACATGCTAAGTACTTTGGTAAAAACATAATCTACAAAGTTAGTCAAAGAAAAAAACCAGCAACACTATGTTGAAAGTGTATTTCGGTTAACCCTAGAAAATATTTGATTGATCTACCTAAGCTTAAAATCCTTATTATTAGTCTGTGGTGAACAATTGCTATATGGTTAATTTAAACATAAATTTCATGTGCAAAGTTTCATTCTTAGAACAGCTAGTCTGTTTACTAGATGATTATGACATTGCCGTTTAAAAGCCTAAGATATAGTGAAGAAATTGTTCGGAGAGCATCAGAGATGACGAGATGTGTAATCTATGCTTGAAATAACATCTTTTCCATACCGTTGTACTTTGATACCAATAATTTAACTCTTTATTTGGAAATATAATAATGTAGTCAATGTGCATTCCTCACCTCAGACTAACACAAACATCCCGGGTTGTTTTAAAATAGAATCGTATATCTATAATATAACTCCTACTAGTTTGTTTAAATGTATATATGTATGTATGTATGTATGTATGTATGTTTGTATGTCTAAAACTTTCGACAGATGCAACGGATTTTCACGAATTTGGAATCGTGTTAACGCTCGACCCTTCGGACGACAAATATCGAAAAAAACTGGCTAAAAACATTAATTCATTCACTCTCAACTGGGCCGTTTTCTACAATGAGGGTCGCTTTTTTTCGTCGATATTTTCGAAGGTCACCTTCTCTTTTCGATTGACTAGCTTTAATTTAAACCTTCACCTTTTCTATTTTGATGATGAACGCAACGGCAAAGACGTCACGTTTTTTTTTCACGTTCTTTTCCTTCTTATCGGTACGGGTTCGAGCCTGTCTGCCTACTACCATTTTTTTTGTTGCTCAGCACACACCTCCAAAGACCTGAACAACGCCGGACACCCAGATTAGTTCTTTCATAAATAAAACTTGCATTTTCAACGAATTGATGAATGACAATGAATTAGTCTTCTTGTCTCGGATTTTTTTTTAGATGAGGGTTGATGTTTTGTATTATTTTCTTTGTTGGAGGTGTTGTTCTCATATGACGTGTTATTCACACAACATTCTGGTCAATGTAATCTCTGACCTTCTTTTATCCAACTCATGAATCTTTATGTCGAACGAAGAAATCTGTGTGGAATTCCGAAGGAACACTTAATTAATCAACTGAAATAGCTTCCTTTCGGTCCGTCAGGCATTGCAGAGTAAAACCATTTGGTAAGCCGTAACCGTATTCTTAGTGTCGCCTGTTCTAGTGATTGAACATTCAACATCTAGAAAACCGCCGCTTAAAACTGATCATTACTTAGCACTTATATTCGTAGCGCCACGTGTCTTTTCGCCCCAAAAGGTTGCCAACTTCAAACCAAAAGCTAAACCATAAGAATGTCAGATATTACATCGACCAGAACGTTGTGAGAGTAACATTTAAGCAGAAAATAATGCAAATAATACAAATGAGTATCTTGTTTCAATTTATCCCAACTGCCCCCCCCCTGTGCGGCTGGGCACCAAAGTTCAAGAAAAGACGTCAAACTTTGCAGCAATAACGAGAACTTTGCAGCAATAACGAACATAGTATTCTGCGCTAAAGCTGGCAGACGTAACGCCTGGGCCTCGGCTCCCCAAAAGCGGTTGGGCAAAGTCGCGAACAGGCTGTTGCGCGTTGATAGTTTCTTATGGAGCTTTTCAACGCGGGTTCTCTATAGTAGTGTCCTGTCAAGTTATACGCCGAGATCAGTTATGTATGCGGTGTTTACCAAAGTTTTAACTCCCCAGGTGATGTTGATCTTCCTTTGAACTGGGTTGTTCTTAAGGTGGAATGAACGCACATTAGTTTTACCTGGGTTCGGGTTTAGATGCCAGTTATCATAGTATGTCTACGGCTGATTGAGCGCGTGTATTAATCAATCTTGATCTTCGATCATTGATGATTTGATTGGCAGTTTCCGACGTCATCACGTCTTCATCAGAATATACACAGTGTTTTTTTTTTCTTTTTCATTTTAATAATTCCTCGTATCATGATGTCACTAAGAAAAACAAGACCGGTTCGGTGTTACCAACTAATTTTTGAATGGAGATTCGCCTGGTCGCGCGTAAAAATTATATAAAGATTATGTTTTCTCCATTACAAAAGCGGTGTTTAAGTGCAAATTCAAATGTAAGTTTTGCAAGCCAATTTAACACAGATTAAAAAAAACAAACTTTTATTTGTTTATAAATCAAAGTACTTTTCGATGTAATCACGTCTTCATTATGATAGACACATTCATCAAACTTACTCATCCCAAGGTCACACCATTCAATTATTTTCGAGCCTCACATATAGATGTTGCTACTTATAAAGCAGTCAATATAATTTTTTATAAAATACTAATCTTCAAATTGCAGGTGTCATTGCAGTTATTAAAGTGACACTATTATTACACATCTTCAAAAGAATGGAAAAATTAGATAGTGTACGCTGATAAACTGATGCAATGGCTTAATAAAAAGGCGTGCACCGTAACAGAATTGGTAATAATAGTAAGAGTAGTAGTAAAATTAATTGTAACAGTAGTAGCAATATTATTAGTAGAAGTAGCATTATATATTTTCTATACTGTTTGCCTATGCAGATCTTGCTGTTCTATCGACCGTGATCTTTGTGGTTATACTTTGTCCGTATCAAACTTTCATTAATTATCTACCAAAAAGCAACAGAAGACTATCACTTGGATTTCATTGCATTGGGATTCTACTTTTTCTGCATTATTTCAATGAAATGATCTTTATGGTTGATATGGATGCTATTTCTTGGACGGCACGATTACGCTTATCAATAATATGGGTAAAATCTATATGTCAATTATTTTTGACGTTATCCAGAACGTGTCCATACGTAGTTTAAGACCAGTAGGAATTTTTATGTAATTGAAGAAAATTAAAAAGCAAGAACTGCCGTAGACTTAGAGGAACAATCGGAGTTGTGCCTCTAGTCTGAAATATATGCCTTTTCATTGGTGATATGTATCTCCTGAATAGCGTCTAGTGTACACGTTCATTTAAGTAAATGAAGTAGATTCAGAGTTATGCCTATAGCATGAAAAATGCGCAAGAAAATACAAGTAAATCAGAATATCAAAATGTCTGGAGTGAAAGTAGATGGATTTGCCTTTTGCGACGAAAAGTGGACAGCTATTTTGTTATTGAAATGTTATGAAATTGATTTTTATAGAATAGAATTAAACGATGGTAAAAAATCGGGTAAGAAAAACAGCATAAGTCATTTGTAATCGATATAATCTACCCACAATTGTTAAATATTTGGCAGTAAAGAAGATAACTACAATAGGATAAATAGAGTTCTGATTGGTTGTTTCGTGAATGATTCTAGATTACTCAGACACTCATTTAAGCAAATGTTTACTTTGTTACCAAAAAGATATATGAAAATAAAACGAGCATGATTAAGACATTCAAATCTTTTGGTTTATAATGCATAAGAATACCAGGTGAAAATCGCGGTAGAAATGCTTTTACTGGACAATATTCATATTATATGGATTATTAAATATACGATATGAATTCCTTTATTATGTTGGCTTTTCAATATTGATTTTTTTAGCTCCATGCTTATTTATGTATGTATCCCTTTACATGGGATGCGGACTAAACATGATTTTCTGATGAGAAGTTTGGTATTTTTGCGAGTTTTCTCTTAAAAAGATGTTTCTGAGTTTGCACTGACTCATTTATGAAAACTTTATTTATTATAATTATACGTAAGTATAATTGACGTCATTCGTAGCTTTGATTTAAATTCTATCATAAAACATGAATGTCTATCCGCTTCATAATTAAGTATGAATTTCACCTGGGACTCATTTGATATATTTATCCCTATTAACATCCGTTTCCAGTTCCTGTGTAATATATTTTTCTGTGACTTCATCTACGTTGTTCAAACAGCGGATCCCAGCCATACAAATGACACAGCAAGAGGAAACGACGTAGTAGCGACAAAGAAATAAGTGACATCAACTGAGGTAATGGAAAACACGGCACGGACACAAAAATAAAAAAAGAACTGGAAACAACGCATGTATATATCGGCATCAACGACGTAAAAAACAAACAAACAAAAAAACACGAATCCAACACATTTTCGACATCGTATTAATTGTTTGTTTCGTTATTTAAAACCCCTAAATAAACAAAATAAATATATAATTAGCAAATGTTATTATTTAAATAAAATATACTTCATATTCGTTCTAAACTGTCGTATAAATTTAAACACGAACGAGAAATACTATTATTAAAAATATTATATTTAAAACAAAAAATATAATTCAGATAACAAACAAATTAAATATTCTCACACCGTAATAGTGAAAAGTGTCGATGCACGATGATGTCATGACAAATAAATTCGACATGTACCGTAATAACTCGCTTTCGAAATTAATTTAAACTTACATTTTAGACTATAACGACGTCTAATATACAAGGTGGTTGATAGAAAAGGAGGACATTTGCGGTTATAAATGCAATATTATATGTAACGTAGTCACTCGCTCGGACATTGAAATACGTAAGGATATTGACGACTCACGTGCCGATTTGTTGTGGCGTGAACAATTTAGCGTGAGCATTAGGTAGCGGCATGAAAGGCATGAAATGCATGTATAGAAATCAGGATCGAAGCAAAAAAAAAGGGGATGATAGATGAAAGGACAAAAACGTGTGGATATTCTTTCGATATTCTTTCGGTATTTTTCGATATTCTTTCGGTATTCTTTCGATATTTTTCGGTAAGCTTAATAAGTGCTCAATTCTCTTCTTAATGCCGCTTCGAAAACTAGCCGACCAATCGTGTGCACCAGAAAAGAATTACTGCAACACAACAGCGGATTAGTGCTAAAAGACCTGAAGATCTAAAAATTGTAAAAGGCTAAAGAAAAGCGAATTCTTGTTGTAAATACGCGTCGGCGACGTGCGTGTGGAACTGGACAAAATAAATAATTTTTTCTTTAACCTAAAAAAAAAAATCAGTTTGCTTTATATTAGCGAGTCTCTACACACAACGTTTGAGCTTATTTTAAAAGTATTAACAACGTTAAACATAATTCTGAAGATAGAAAAAAGAAAAATTAAACTGACATGATTATTGTTAAGCGATATGGCCGTAAATATTGTATGACATGAGAACTTAATGAATAACAACATGCACATGGCAACAAAATGGCGCAAAGGTTTACACAGCAAGAGTTTCAATTCAATTTCTTTAGCAATCTACTCATGATTTCATTGCACCAGATTCCAGAAAAACCTCATGTTATGGATTACTGTGTTTTGAGCTCATAATTAGCAGAAACTGAGAAATGTCGCTGCGACATAGACTCTATTGATGAGTTCAAAATGTGCTTGGCAAAAGCTTGGAATGATATCCTACATGTTACTCTTACAAAACACCACATGGGATTAGATTTCTAAGTTAAGACGTTGCTATGAAGTCTATCGACGCCATTTTAAGCATTTGTGAGTGTATTATAATATTAGTTTTTGAAATCCTTTATTACAGAGTATTCTTTCGACAAATGTAGATGTAAAAGAGCCTTCTACTCCAGTAGTTTCTTCATCAGAACCGATAGACTTTGGAATTCCCTTCCGGGTTCCTGCTTCCCCAACTGTACTGTTATGCAGAAGTTCAAGTGTAACGTGAACCGACATCTTGCTGCCCAACTCCCCACATAGTACCCATGTAGCTTATGTCCCTGATAGTTGCCCCCTACACCAAAGTGGCAATGTGCCTTGTTTGGGGTGTAAATGTAATTAAAAAAAAAAAATGCTCCGCATTTCTTGCCACCATAAAGTGTTAAAATAAGCCCTGTCTAATAACTTGTTCTCGTTTTCGTTCTTTCTTTTGCCATAAATTCTGAGTAAAATATGGTGTCATACGATAAAGCTTACAATAAAATATTTCTACTTTTTTATCTTTTCTTCATTACTGTTGACTGTTAATAAACACAGTGATAGAAAGAGGGAAAGATAAACGTGAATGATAAATACAGGGCAACATACGATTTGCAACCAAACAATATTCAAGAGAAGAAGATGGTGACTGACACATGATAAAGGATAAGTCACTTCGTGAAATAACTGCGACTAATTAGTAAAGTTAAAATGAAATTTTGGTTATTTCGTGTATTTATCGAGCGAAACGAGATCCGACCTTAAACGTCTTTTGAGTTAATGGTGTTAGTTAATTTGAGGACTCTACCGAATTACGTTCGTTAATTAATCTGAAAACCTCGCTAATATTATGTCCCTTTTCTTAATTTATTAGCATCCCTTTATTATTTAGTTTCATTATATTTGGACGAATGCATATTTCTATAAATTACGTTTATATTATTTGATATATTAGATGGGTAAATACAATATCCTCTAAACTATGTTAACACTTATTTATATTCTTTTCTAACTATTCAAACATGAATTCAATTTCCTATCCATGTATTTAATATGATTTACTTTATTATATTTAAAAAATATATGTAACTTTCAATAAAAATTGTTTTTATTAAAATGTTTCTGCGATATTTATGTAAATAAATATATTTGTTAAACTATAATTTTCCGCATATTCTTATTCATTATATTTTTTTAAATATTTTAATGTCATTATTAATTATTTGCATAAAGATCAGTTTACGGATATTCATATGTTTTGACGCGCATATTTAGCGGGATATTCAAATTAAGTAAAAGCGTTTATTTCCGAATGTAACGTCGCTGGAACAAACAAAAAAATAAAAAGAAATGAAACAAAAATCCTACTCGGTAAATGAAATGCATTTATTTGTGGTTCTTCCAAAACAACGCACTGCATTATCTTGCAAAAGTCCTTTCGCACATACATGTAACCTTTAAAAGTCTCTCTCCTTGCCACCTCACGCCGGCTATCAGACACCGTTTTCTTACTCTCGACCTTACACGCCCATCTTGCCTGGTAGCAACTTACGTCTATTCTCGATCACGCGCTGTCCTATTTTTCTTTTGTGTTGCAAGCTCGTGCACACTTGCTAATTTGCATACGTGCTTTAAGGTCTGCTGCTTCTAATATTTTCGATAGCCAGCTATCCTAAATCTGTGATTTTCTCACATACGTTTATACACGCTCTGTTACACGAGGACTTTCAAAACCGGAAGTCGTTTGGATCAGCAAATACGCAAAGTCGTCGGATTGTTATTTCAAAACATGACTTCATCTAGAAAATTTAGTAATATTTTATCATGCATTTTATGTATAGAAAAAACCCAGGGCCAACAAATATTAATCAACTCAGCATTATAATAATAATAATAATAATAATAATAATAATAATAATAATAATAATAATAATAATACACACACACTAACCAAATAATGAGAAGGGTCAAAGAGGATAAAAAGACCGAGGAGATAAAGCACTAACCAGACATCCACTTGCTGAGTGCAAAGAGGACTGAAACCTTGGGGAAGCTTATTACCACCCAGATTCCAGTGAAGACCAATCGTCACCATTAACGAGAAATCAATGGTAAGCAGATGTTGCAATAACGTAAATTCTTTTGCATAGGTCATCGAAAGAGGCGGAGAGTACTGAAAATCTTGGGAGACTTGTTGTCACTCAAACTCCAGGGAACACCACAAGTTGTTCTCAAAGGGCAATCTTTGATGAGGGCTTGTGTGACTACTCCTAGGGAGTACATAATAATAATAATAATAATAATAATAATAATAATAATAATAATAATAATAATAATAATCGATATAATGTAATGTGTTTACATTTCCGACACGTCAACGAAATAGTACAAATAAATGGCAAAGAGAGATTCCGACTATAAATGTTGGACTGTGACCAAAGCACACAACGTGTCACACCAATCTTAAAACTAAGCAAATAATATAGTTGGAAGGAAATAAAACGCTACAAACATATTTGGATGTTTGCCCGAGATGCGAAAAGAAAACATTAAGATTATTACACTGACATTTCGATGGGAACACTTGGAATTGTTCCGAAGATCTCCTTAAAATCTTATACATCATTTTGGCCTGAATAAAAAATAACAACAAAATGTAGTTAAAATATCTAGGCTCCATATACCTCTTCCTTCCTACTCTTCTCCTTTCTCCCTCCACTTCTTTCTTCCCCCCCCCATATATATATATATATACATCTTATGTATTAGGCACAATTCTTTTATTTAAGCAAACATTGTTACTGAAAAGCTCCCAAAAGGTTCAATCTTTTAATTCAATGAGAATTTGTTAAGAATTTTAAAGCCGTGTATTACCTACTTGGCCTTTTGGCCAAGATCGAAGTGTAGTATCTGTTCTTCAGATGCGGCACTTCCATTTCTCGTTCTCTTTCAGTGGAGGAGAAATCCTTCACGACTGAGACAATTTTCATTTTTGTACCTTTTCTCCACATTAAAAAACGACCCTGGTGTCTAACTCTGCCCCGTGGGGAGGCATTGTAAATAGGTACCTATTTCGTTTATTTTTTTTTTATACAAAGCAATTTTATTCGTTTGTTAATAGTTACTTCCTGACTCTTCTTAAGCCTTTAAACTGTCGAATAAAAAGTCATGGCTTTAAAATTCCTAGCAAATTGTCATAATAAAAATAAAGTTCATTTCATTTTTGTTTTCTAGTTTCCTAATCGCTGTTTAAGTTTTATGGACGCGAACGATTATTTTTAGCGATGATTTGGCCAGAGTATTCCGATAATAAATGATTTTTTCCTAGAATTTTAAAACCGCGAGTTTTTATTCGACGGTTTAAAAGCTTTATCTATTTCGTTTATTTTGTGTAAACAAAGCAATTTTGATTGTTTGTTAATAGTTACTTCGTGTCTGCTCAAAAGCCTTTCTACTGTCGAATTTAAAGTCATGGCGTTAATATTTGCATTAAAAAAATAAAGTTCGTTTTGTAAGTTTGATGGACGCAGACGATTATTTTTAACGGCGATTTGGTCAGGATATTCCGATATCAGCATATAACTGAACATGTTTACATTTGTAACCATGCATGCGTTTAACTTTGATTTGAGATTTTCTGACGTGCAAGCATTGACGGAGAAGACTGTGTGTATATATGAATTATTTTACTTGCGCACGCTAGTTCTATGAAATAAGGCTATCAGTAGTTAACTGTGTGTTTATCAGCGGATAGTGGTTTTTATTTATTTATTTTTTTAGAGCTCGTTAGTGTGTCCTGTGGATAGCAACAGAAGTGTTGGCAATTGATGTAGGAAAATCCGACCGTATTCATGCAAGTTTTTACATGTGAATGTTGTGGCGTTATATGAGATTAGCAATATGTAAATGTATGTTTCTGAGTGATTAATAATCGGTAAATGTTCGTTTTAACTTTAGTGTTTCCTGTTGAGGATAACGCCATGTTTTTCAACTGTTAGAAGTGTTCGTTATAGTAGGAATTCGTTTTATTCTGGAATATGAGAAAGTCCAGTTTCAGCCAATCGTAAACGCCGAAACATTGTCGGTGAGAAGTTATTAATTTTGATGTGAAAATCGGAAGGCTATGTTATTTCTATATATGTAAACGTCCAGTTAAGGAGCGTGTAATCTCAGTGTAGTAGGAAAATGCAGAATAGTAATGGTGACAACTGGTAGCAGTGGTAGGACTAAATATATAGATAGAAATATATAATATATATATAACTTATAATGTTGCGATTGTGATGGTGGTTCTCTACGGACGGAATATAGCATTTTAATGTCACGACTGAATGTGTATGTAACGGCGTGCACAAGTTACATAAGATGGTAGATAATAGTTTAGACAGAATACATTTGTACGCGGCATCTGTTATTGAAAACCTGCGGTAATTTGGTCCAGAAGGGAATTTCTACAATCAAAATATTATATACAGGACACACACACACACACACGCGCGCACACACACATGTATACACACACATATATATATATAACTACTTTATTTAATCACATAAATTAATATATGAAAGTATAAATTTATGCGTAAACATTAAGTATTTACTTCAACAGTGCTCAATACGTAGGTAAAGCTAGGTAGTAAGTTATAAAATATATGGCGATTATGTACACAGACTATTCCGCGTTTCATCCACGCTAGGATTCATCAGGCTTATGCGAGAATTTTGTGGTTGTCTCGGGTTTTTATATACGCACCTTCTATTGAGTTTTTAGTTAGCCAATCAGCTTTCTAGTTTTCACAGCATCCTTCCTAATCAGCCAACGAGCAGGCACTTACAGAACAAAGACCCAATTGATCTCCGATTGACCCGTCCCTTTGTGTGTGCTACTTACACCGCATAGGGAGATTGCATCAGGTATGAGCAAATGTATTTTATTTCTAATACCGCGATTTTACTAGACCAATTACAGCTCAATATCAATCCCCAAGCGATTTATTGACACGCATGTTTTACTTTCTAGAAGTGTGCTTCTCAGTTTAGAGAGTCCTAAAAGATAGAAATATTTGCACGGTTATTCCAGGAAACAGAGAATTGGATTGGAACGAAAACTTTGAAAGTGGAGCATTGCTCTTGAGGCAAAAGTAATCATAAATGTGGAATAAAAAATAAACCAATGGAATGGAGAGAGAATGAGTGAGAGAGAGAGAGAGAGAGAGAGAGAGAGAGGATAGATAGATAGATAGAGATGGGTATGAGAGAGTTCTTCTTCTGCCAGCGGAAACGTCTAAAATTCTTTCGAAGATCTTTGCAAATGTTTGTTTTTCTCTAAAAAGATCGTTGCATATAAAATTGACGGACGACATTGCTGTGTATTTACGAATTACACCGCATAGGGAGATAATCATAGCGATGTGATTCTTTGTTTGACACGCCGTTCTGTATTACATGCTTTGCTCTGTTATACTAATGGGTCACCGTTTATCAAGGTCCGACAGCCACGCGAGGATACGGGTTTAAGTTTAAGCGATTGTCAGTTTGATAATCAAATCGCAGGTGGATTAAGCAGACTATTTTGATTCAAGATGCAAGCTCGACAATTATTTGTAAATTTGACGTAAAGAAAACCATGCTGTAGTCGGTTGTGAAACAGCCTCGTGTGATTTTGTGGCACAGTTGGCATATTGTATGATAGAATGTTTGCTCATAGAAAGCCCGTTGGGGTTTTTGGTAAAGCGAAAGAGAGAAAAAAGAGAAATATGACTGTTCTTTTCTGTAGTTGTAAGTAAACGAGTTTTTGTTATAAGAGAGTGGCTAATAACATTTCTTCTGCGTGAAAGGGACAATAAAGGGAGGCAGGAATCATCTCTACTGCTTTTGATACTATCAAAATAAAAGGAAATACTCAGAGTTGAATCTCCTCTGATATTATGACAACCCCTATTCTTCCGACGTAGATCAGTGGAGTGCGTTCTAGGGTGGCGGAATGGGTTGTTAAGTTTCTCCTCCCCCCTTTTGCAAGAACTTAGACAATTAGACATCAGGGTCGGAAAATAGGATTAAGAAGTCAGCGCCTCCGAGGAGGGACACTGATCTGTCACTGATTCGTCGGCATTCCTCAAGAAGGGCACGTTACGGTATTAACAATAAACTAACTCCTTCTCAAAGAGTAAAAGTAAATCCTGTGAGTGTGGACCTCGTAGAAGGGCACAGAAAAAAACTTCCCTCGAAAAATCAACAGGGTGGAATGATCAAACCATTATCTGAACAATCTTAGCAACAAACTTGATGTAATTCGTCCATTTCAGCTCTGCGGTGAACGTCTGTCGAGAGAGCTTATCAAAGAGAGTTTTTTTTTTAATCAAGGAGAGAGCCATTTATTTCAACTGGAGAGAAATGTTGATCAATGCGTTTGTACTGAAAGGAAAGCAGCTTGGTTTTAGAGGTATTCAACATAACACAACACTGTTTCCCCATTTCTCCACTTAGTGCAAATATCAGTACATAAAAAATTGTTAGTTATTTCATTTTTTTCTATATGGCGTTTTCATACATACATGATGCTATCGTTTATGTGCATAGAATTAATGATATAATGAATTTATAAATTCATGATACATGGCAATATTTTTTAAACCTGCTATTTCAAATTATTATGCAAAAGTCATAACATTTACTCAGAGAAACATATAAGAAAATAAGTGTCCTATTTTGTCAGTCATTTTCAAATCTCCTAAGGTTTATAATATTAGGAGAAATGTCCTAATTCAAGAGGATCAAATATCTATGTAATAGATTAAATGCAAGTTTGAATAGATGACTTGGATTCCGAAAAATAACTTTATACATACACAAGCATAAATGCGCGCACACACACACACATGCACATAAACACATTATTTGTTGACTTATGTAATTTAGCTTTCTATTGATTGTTATTGTTTTTAATTATGAGATATATTTAATACATTAATACCGATATATGTGTGTATATATATATATGTATATATATATTTCCGCTCTCTCTCTCTCTCTCTCTCTCTCTATATATATATATATATATATATATATATATATATATACATATAGCTAGATAGATACACACATATACTTTACATCTATATTAACTGGTAAGCTATTAACGTGACTTTATGATTTTGTAATTCAAAATCTTTGCATTAAAGTATATATCCAAGGTATCCCAGATTATGAATAGTTGGCTTGATAATATGAGTGATTAGACAAGGTAGTCAAAAAACATTTAAACAGTTAAATAAAGTATTTTTGGGTATCCTGATGATTTTAAATCATATCAAGGTAACTAAAGTAGACTAATAGAAAATATCCAGAACCACACGAGTACTGTATAATATATCTAAAAAGGTATAAATCTGAAAAAATACATAAAGGATGATGTATAATTAGAAAATATATATATTTAAATAATTATTGATTTTATACATATTTGCATATATATCTTATATATTTTATTAACTAATAATTATAGAGACAGAACGAATAAATGATAATGGCCGTATATAAAAATAACACTAATAACAAAGAAGGTGGTAACAAGTAGTAGAAAATATTGATACAAAAAGACCCAGTATTCAAAAGATTTTTGTCCATGTGTGTTTGAGGCAAGTAGTGTTTGATCTACACTGCTCGCATTTTTCTATGTAATTAAACCATGGCTCACCGTATTGATCAAACACCACTTCCCTCAAAACACATGAATAAAACTAACACTTACCCATGTATTTAAACACAGTATTGTTTGAATGATATACTGTTTGTTTTTAAATCCCCGAAATAGTGTTTGATAGTAAACAACTGATGATTCATTTAAGAACATAGGTACGATTGTTTGTTTATGTAAGTTAAACTATTCGGTGATATGGGAGATTAATTGACTCACTGACAGAATAATGTTTCAATGGAGACATTTCTTAATAGTTTTCAATGTTTTTAAGAAACTTTCAGAACTATATATATATATATATATATATATATATATATATATATATATATATATATATATATATATAGCCTGACGAATCCTATAGTGGATGAAACACAGAATATTCAGTGTAGCTTAATCGCCATATATATTTTATAAATTATTAACTAGCTCTTCCTACGTATTGAGCACTTTTGAAGTAAATACTTAAAGTTTACGCATAAATCTATACTTTCGTATATTAGGTTTATGTGAGTAAATGAAGTAGTTATATATAGATATATACATATACATATATATATATGTATATATATACATATATATATACATATATATATGTATATATATATAAACTAACATAAGATTAAAAAAAGAAACAAAAAACACATTTAACTACGCCTAGGTTTAAATAGGTCAGATCACTAGATATCTACGCTTCCCGCTACAAAAAGCACACACAAATGAAAGGTTGAACCCAAAGTCAACTGGGCCTTTGTCATGTAAGTGGCTGTCCATTGGCTGATTAGGAAGGGAGTGATGGAAACTAGAAAGCTGATTAACTAAGTAAAAACTTAATAGAATGTGTGTATATAAAACCGCAAGACCACCACAACTATTCGCATAAGCCTGACGGATCCTAGTGTGGATGAAACGCAGATTATTCTGCGTAGCTTAATTGCCATATATATTTTCATAACTTACAATATATATATATATATATATATATATATATGTATGTGTGTGCGTGCGTGCGTGATTCCGTAGAATAGCAACCTATTTATTGAATACTCACTGTTGAAACAATATATTTTCCGAAAGTATAATCGTCACAACGCACTGCTAATGGGTGAAATGGTGAAATAAAGTTTCATCCTATTTCGAAGATTGTGCGTCATTTTATTTTCTCTGACAGGTTTTGAACCCTAATTGCCTCGTTAGCAATTCCTCTTTATAACAATCAAATCACTCGCAAACGAAAAACTTTAAATATGCCCAAATCCCTGGGCAAAAATACATGCCTTATTAATGGCACGAAAAGTAGGACACAGTAAAAAAATATCAATCGTTTCAACTCCACCCTTCCATTCTCTTACACATGATATTGTTTGCGTTTGTTTTTTCTTGTCGATTGTCCGTCTTTAACATTTATTTTTTGTTTTTCTTCTTTTATCCACTATCTCTAGTTTAACGGACTCAATAGACAGCTACCCACCCAGCCTAAATGCACACAAAAAGAAATTATCGGAAGAATCTTGAAACGATTATCGATCGTCTCCAGCGCAAATAACGAAGGCGTAACATTAGCTATTATTGCTTTGGGAATTTTCCAAAAAGTCCGGAAAAATTTTTCCGGCGATTTTTTTTTGGATGAGTGGCACTGTTAGACTTGCACACTATACAACAATATATATATATATATATATATATATATCACAGTAGAAAATCCCTACGCTTTCGATCTACGTTTCGACAACATTAATGGGCTTATCAGGGGTTGAATAATCTTGAATGTTGAAACCCTACCAAAACGATTAACACCGTCGAAACTTACATCTATCCGCTTAGGGATTGTTTCTAAAACTTATATAATTTTACTTATAAAAGCCTTATATATGTATTAAGAACTTTTTAAAAATATTGTACACTACTTTTGCTTACATAGAAAAGATTTTAATATATACTGTCTCTAGGACTTTAAAATAGAAAAACGATTGTGATCTACTTTTGCTAGACAATTTCACGCATATAGGTCGGCGAACGGTCGGTGCTATTTATAAGGTGTTGCACAATAACTGACCTGAATATGTTAATTAAACATGTAAGGAGAGAAGAAAGTGGATTTTGAGCTAACTTTTGGCAATCGCGTAACTCTTGCTTCCCTTATTTTGTCCTTTAGTCCTTACATTTCAGAAGTGATGTTTCTGAGGAACAGAGAAAAGTTGGGTTTTTTTTTATTTCTGGCTTAGAATCTATTCCAAAAAACACTTGTCATGGGAAGTTTTTAACTTTTAAGTAGTATCTTTATCTCCTTACATCAAATACCTTCATGCTCTGTCTGGGGCGATTTTTATAGAAAAGTATGTAAAATTGTTTAGTCGACTCTGGCGAATTGAACCGCCCCACCCATGTATTCACTATCGAACCGAAAGTATAAATTTATAAATAATACACTACTACCCGAGAACCGTATATAGTAAGTATACAGAATTAGTGTATAAACGTGATACTCGTGACGGAAAAAAAAATATTTCAAAAATTACGTAAATAGATCAAGAATATATATATATATATACCTATGCGATGTGTGTGTTACATAACAGGAACATTCATGTGTAAATATATAAAAATAAAAAATATAGATAGATTCGTCGCAACATTAAGCCTATGTATACTCCAAGTATATGTGTGTCTGTAATTATCTTCACTGGATAAACAATTTGGAATGCTAAAAACGTACACTATTTTTTTTTTATATATATTATCTGCGGTTTAATTCTTCAAAACAAAATACAGAAAAAATCAAATACGGAAAAGAGCGATGTCGATGTAGAAAAAGCAAAGGACGTTTAGCGTTTTGTTTTTATTTGCAGATTTTAAACGCGGCAAAAAAAAATTAAGACACTTTTAATTGCACAATCCGTCCTTTGCCCTCGTAGAAATGCATGAATATCATTTTTTTCTTCTATTTGACTGTTTACTGGCAAATTATGAAAATAATATTTGTGTATTTTGATCATTTTAAATGAAAAATAGTAAAACACTTCAGGGAAACGAGTTTCTTTTTTTTTTAAACACAAACCAACCAAAAATATTTGTTTTTATTTATATATTTTTAATCTATTTATTTATATTAATTTAGTTTCTGTCAGAAGTGTAGAAATATAAAATGTATAAATGTATTTAAAAAAAAATAAAATAAGAAAAACACGCCATTGACTACAAAAAAAGCGTACGACAGGATCCTCCATGCATGGATAATAGAATGCCTAAAATGTATAAAATACCAAGCGAGATAATCAAAGTACAAAAAGGCATCTTCAAAGGAGACTCACTATCACCATAACTGTTCATCAACCATGATGCCCCTGAATAGTATTCTGAGAAAGTGCAAAGCCGGATAGAAGTTCTCCAATACAGAGGATAAAATTAACCACCTGATATACATGGACGATCTGAAACATTTTGCCAGGACCGAAAAGGAGCTAGAGACACTAATTAACACTACCAGGATCTTCAGTCAAGATATCCAAATGAAATTTGGAATGGAAAAGTGCGCACTATTAATTATAAGAAAGGAAAAACTGGAAACGACAGAAGGCATGGAATTACCCAACCAAACGGAGATGAGGGCACTGGATTGGAAAGGAATACCTCAGGAGAACGAAAAAACTCCTGGAAACGAAATTATATAGCAGAAATCTAATATAATAATGGACAGTATCACTAGTAAGATATAGGGTGGACAAAAGAAGAACTGAGACAGCTCGACCAGAAGACAAGGAAACTCATGACCATGCATAATGCACTACACCCAAATGAGGACATTGACAGACTCTACGTGAAAGGAAAAGACGAGGGGAGAGGAATGGTCTGCATAGAAGATTGTGTGAATGACAAAAAAAAAAGAACTAGAAAAATACATAATGCAAAATACCGAAAGGATAATTATGGCAGCGAGAGACACTGACGCCCCCCCAGAAAACAGAAAGACAAATGACAAAACGAGAAAAGAAAAATGGGAAGAGAAACACGGAAGAGTCATAAGAATGACAAAAGGTGAGAATAACGAAAACACCTGGACATGGATACGAAAAGGACATATAAACCGAGAAACTGAATCTCTAATAACTGCAGCACAAAATAACGCGATAAGAACCAACCATATCAAAGCAAAGATCGATAAAACAAGAAAACAGCAAATACAGATTCTCTGGACAAAGAGACGAAACGATAAACCATATAGTAAGTGAATGCAGCAAACTGGCCCAAAAGTAATACAAAAATAAACAGGACCAAGTGGGGAGGGAGGTGCACTGGGAAGTGTGCTGCATTTTTGAATTGAAGCTGCATTTTGAACGTACAGACAAATGGTACACGCACAAACCCACAACAGTACTCGAAAGTGAGAACCACAAAATCCTATAGGACATGGACATACAGACGGACAAACCCATCAAAGCAAGAAGATCAGATGTCGTAATAATTAACAAGAAAGAAAAATCCTGTCAAATCGTAGATTTTTCTATCCCAGCTTACCATGGGGTGAGTATGAAAGAAAAGGAGAAACAGAGCAAATACACAGAACTAGCCAGAGAGTTAAAAGGGGTTTGGATGATGAAGAAAATCAAAATAATACCTATAATAGTAGGAGCACTCAGAACAATTCCGAAAATCTTTGAAAAAAGAATGGGAGAAATTGGAATAAGAGGAATGGCTGAAAAAATGCAACGACTAAAGATAATGAAAACGGCTGAAATATTAAGGGAAACCCTTGAATGTGGAGAATAATACAAGTATACAATATAGTGAAGAAGCATTACAGAGAGTGAAGAACACTGAAGCTGCATATCTACAAGTTCCACATCCCATCACGCATCCTACCCCATAGTCTCATCACTGTTCCTCCCAAAAAGTGATACAAAAGGCTGAGAAGGGTCAACAAGGATAGAAAGACCGAGGAGATAGCGCTGACCAAACCACCGCTGGACAAGCGCGGAGAGAACTGGGATCTTGGGGAGGCTTAATGCTACGCAAATTCCAGTATAGATAAATGGCTTCTGCCAGCGAGAAATCAATGGTAAGAGGCTGTTGCGATGACGCAAAATTTTTGCAAATGCTGTCGAATGAGGTGTAGATAACTGGACGTCTGGAGAGACTTGTTGTCACTCAGCTTCCACAGAACACCACAGGTTTCCAATCAGATCTTTGATGACTTGTGTGAAAGCTCCATGTGAGCCGATAATAATAATAATAATAATAATAATAGCAACAACAACAACAATTAAACAAGATTAAAAACAAAGCTAATAAATTGTTATAACAAAAAATATATAAATAAATAAAATAAAATTATCCCCAGCTACCCACGGTTTTAACTAGTCACATCTTACTGCGATCACAACCCCTATATGCAGTCCTGTTCTTTTCCGTCATCTTGAATATACTTTTGTTTTCTTTTTGAAAAGGGGAGGAATTTCTCTCGAAATTAATCAAAGTTCCATACCACTAACGGACTTTATATACACCGGAGCACCAACAACTTCGTTGCAAATTAATTATGTACCGAGGTGGGGATTGATAGATGAATAAACAGTTAGACATTTTTCTGCTCGAACATACCCGTCTATTTATTTATTTGTTATTTCTTTTCTTTACTCTTGTGATTCCGGTCCTTTGCGCATTGCTTTTGCCTTTTAAAACTTCCATATATTCCTTTTCCAGCAATGCTTCAAACAAACTACCATTTACTTATATATATATATGCATATATATATATATATATATGTGTGTGTGTGTGTGTGTGTGTGTGTGTGTGTGTGTGTGTGTGTGTGTGTGTGTGTAAAAGAGAGAAGGAGAGAGACAGAAAAGGAGAGAGATTTGTAGATAGATTAAAAATAACTGAGAGAGATTCTGTAAAGCAAAAATATATTTGTTTTGTCTTAGCACATTCAAGTTGTGTTTACCACATTAGTTATGACATTTATTGCATTGGAAATTCCTGGAGAGCGAGTTATTGTCATTAAACAATGGCAGCGATCGACGCTTCGGTTACAGCTTATAAAAGATATATAAGCCTTTCGCAAATGCAAAGAACAAGAGAAGCACCAGACATACACACGTTGTAACGGAAATACTTGATTTATTCGCACCGTGACCAAAACACACATCCGGTTCTTTTGGTTTGATGCGTTTGGTTTCCTTTTTGTAGTATAACGTTACGAATTAGATTTTTAAATCACACTCCCCTTTATCCTTATGTAACCTTTTTGCAATTCAATTTCAGCATTATTTCGTAATGATAAGTATGTATTAACTGAGTGGTTATGCCGGTACACGATTATGAATATAAGAATCTTATAAGGTTGAAATTTAAAACCGAAACACGATTACGGCAGTCGTAAAAAGGTTATTTACATCTTTGTTTGCGATCACCTTTCTTGAATAGCCCTTACGCGTATTGCACACTTGTATTATGTTTATGTCTAGAAAAAAAATGATTTTTTAAATATGACGTTAAAAATTATAAAATATATATATGTTTTTGTTATTCTTAAATTTCGTAAACTAATAGGTTTCTTATTTGAGTGTAGAAAGGGCATAAACAGTCATAATACAGTCATGGCTTAATGTTTTGCAACACCATAAAACCCCGAGTACCATAATGAAGCGGCAGTCACCCTAGGCAAGTTGAACCGGCTTCCTCTAGAGGAAGAAGTTCCATGTGAGTATGAAATTCCCTAGTGGTTCTCAGCCGCATGGATGTTAAGGTAATGATGAGGATATTAGTTTTTTTCTAGCTCTTGCAGGAAGGTATCAACGCACTCCTACAAACAGTGTCTGCTGTTCCCAAATGGCCACCCATCTGTTTCTGACCAGGCGCAACGTTGCTTAACGTCTATGATTTAACGGGTGATTTAACGAGGAACAGTGTGCAACGTGATTATGCCGCATATAACTCTATGCTGATATCAAACCCCAATTATTTTTCTTCTACCGTATAAAAATGATAAAAAATTGTTTCAAATACAAAAAAATATTTGCATTTATATTTTTATAATGTTAATACATGTGCATTCATTTTTATTTTAATACGTGTTTTATTCATTTTGGCATTGATTCAATTAATGTTTTTTTTTTAACTAAGAATTAGTTTGTTGAGGATATTCCAGTACTTTCTTAAATAAAATATGGATGTCAAAAACGTAAAAACTTTTCAACGATAAAACATTTATTTATATTTTTACCATTATTCGAACTACTTCTCTTATATTGAGTGTTATACTTACACCGTTTCGGCCAATTTAACCTACGATATGGAAGTACGTCTTCTAGAAATTGCGAATGATCTACGGAATTTCGAAATTAAATTATTATATAATCCATAGAAATATTCCGTTCTCATCCCGTCAGCCGTGACCGACAAACATTTTTATTTTTAAACACGTTATTTAGATGTTTCTTCATTACATTCTGTTCTCGTGAGTTTATTTATTTTTATTTTGTTGTAGCATATAACTTACAACCCCCCCCCAAAAAACAACATATTTTATATAATTTTATTATTATATTGATACTTAATTAAGGTGAGTCACCGCGGGAAACTATTCGCATCAGTTAGCCAGAGGAGGGAGGCGTGTTGATGCTACACCTTGCCCAAGGGTGGCACAATACAGTAACGATTAATTTGTAGTGACATTCTCCCCAGAATATAGGTATTCACATACCGAAGTCCTGCTGCTGAGTGTAGTTTATAATCTTTTGTTTGCAAATCTTTTTTATTTGTTTTTCTTAATTTGTGATTAATTTTCGAATTTCAGACTGAACTGGCAGGTGTAAATGCCATACTCGTTGTGTAGCCTAATACTTTAGGTTTCTCCCAGGGATATTGTTAGGAGTAGATGTCGAGTAAAGCAGATGCAATTTTAAATGGTTGTAATGGAAACTGTTTGATTGATTAGCATTAGTTGGTGGTCGTTTTTTTTACATGAAGTTAAACGACATTATTTTTGCACCAACCTAATATTAAAGGTAATTCAAGAGGCCTGAGTATTACCATAAACTACATCCGGTTACGAGGCACTGGTAGTAGAATACCAGTGTCCTGGGGATGAAGGTCATTACCGCGTAATCATTGCTGTGCTGAGTCACAATGGGGCAATGTGCAGTAGTCAGAAAAACTTTGTGATTTTTGCGTTCGAAGCAGACGTGACTGAGACCTTTATAACTTCAGGCACCGGAAAGCAAAGAATAAGACACAGGAACCACTAATACAAAAGCTTGTCATTACGAACGATTCAGCACTCGTGACTCGCAATTTCTTGACAATGCAAAATCTAATGGCAGCCTTTGCTGAAGCATCAAAATTATACGAATTAACGGTTAACATCAAGAATACAGAAGTTGAATCCAAGAAACCCATACCATAAAATTGAATTCTCGAAATATTTTAATAAATGGCACGCACTGACCGAGTAGAAAAGTCCACATAGTTAAGCAGTATCATGCAGTTATGCAGTACCATCTCTAACAACAGAACTATAGACGCGGAAATATCGAAAAGAATTCAATCTGCAGTTTCAGCATTCGGGAAACTGATAAACTGTATGTGGGATTGGAAAGAAATCCATGTGAAAATAAAAATAAATATTTACAAAGCACATTCTAATTCCAATACATTTAACAGTTCAAAAACATGGATTTTCTACCACATAGAACAACGTGAAATTGTACAACAGAAATCTCTTCGATAACTAATGAACATCTATACCCCGGAATTCCTTTACAATCGCATAAAAATTGAAATATAGTGAATAATATGATTATATATTGTACCCAATATATAGTCATAATTTCCAAAGTAAAAAAGAAAATCAGTTCCATCAACTAGAATCAAAGCCGAAATCAAAACATAACAAAACATAGTTTCATTATGAAACTATGTCTATAAGTTATGCAAAGCTAGAGTTTATTTGTACTCAGTAAGGTTTGGACTTTGGAGGGAGTGTGAATTTTATTACATACAAGCTGGTTTTCATGAAAACAATGTTTAGAATAGACAATATGCAAGCAAGACGGTCGGTTGGTCCACATAGGTTTATAATTATGTAGATTTGTTATTTGTAATACTTATTATTTAAATTTCTCAAAAACGGAAGCATTTGAATTTTCATGAAGGGGTTTTACCATCCTTGTATTCCTTTGCATAAGACAAAATTAAACTAAATACGAAACACATTAGCCACCATTACGACTAGCAGTTGTCCTCATAACGATCGATTCATTAGTTTATGAGTTTATCTTGAACGTACAAATAATAAACACACATAACTTTATATATAGATATAGATAGATATTGTTTACATTTCTATGCATGATTTTAATTCAATTTTTAATATAATCATTTTATGTTCGCGATAGAAACTTTTCCTAATATGCTTCTCCTGAATCCTATCCTAGTCATTTCATATTTTCTACATTTTTCTTTCCCAGTATCTCTCTCGCCAATGTTTTTAATTTCGATACTAAACTGCCAAGGACACGTTTCCCGACCCCGACCACGAACTCAATCTCCGCAACCTATTTCTATATTTTTCCTGCATACGCTACTTAACTATTTTTTTTATTCATAGGTATACAAATTTTACGATATATGTATTTCCTCAAAGCCACACATCCCGTTTTTTTCTGAATAAACAGTCAAAATTTAAAAAAAAACGTTTCATCTTATAGCAAAGCAAATCCCAATATCCCCTGTTCATGCGGCGAAATCATTTATTTTGAAACCAGCATAGCTGAAGTAATATCATGTTGCTAACTTTAAAGGAAAAGCTAGAAGCGATCGCCCTTCAACTTAGCAATATAAAATGTAGATGAAATTGACATCCACATCGCCTGATCCGATCCAGGATGCCTTCGGCGAGCAAGTTCATTTTGCTTTGCACATGCGTTGGAGTGAAAAACTGGTTTTCAGTTCCGAAAAAAAATATTAGTTTTTGTCTGCTTGGCCTGTTAAAAAAAATCTAATTTCGGCTCCAAAGGAAAAATAAAAATGTGACGAAAATTAATCCATTTATCGTTATCTAAACACTGGAACGAGCTATCTGCTGATTGTTTTCCTCCTATTCATAACCTTAATCTTTTCTAAACTATCTCAATAGCCATATCCTGTCTTTTCATCAATTATTCTTAGTTCTTGCTAGCTCCTTTCATCAGGCAGATCGACATTCATTCTAAAGCGATTTCCATATATATATATATATATATATATATATATATATATATATATATATATATATTCACACACACACATATATATATATACTAGCAAAAGTACCCATCGTTTACTGGGTTCAGAAACAGCCGACAGAAAATGGACTCTGATTTATGAAAGTATGATAGGTTATGAAAAGGAAGGGTTGTAAAGAGATAGCTTCGAATTTGGAGGTATCAAAACCAAAGCAAAATATGATGAAAGTAAAAATAAAATAGATAAACCACATAATTTATTATACTATACCTGTTCACACTGAAACACTTATCACGATATTCTGTGGATCTATATTAAAAAACCTTGTTAAACTTTGTGACCTATTTCCATTCTATGGAGGTAAGGCGCGAACGAACACCCCATAATTTTATTATACCATATTTCTTCAAACTGAAACATAATTATCAAAGTATACTTAAGCAGATATATATGAAAAGTCTTTATTACACATACACACACAGAAATTCAGCCTTATATATATATATATTCTATAATATAACGCTGAATGTATGTGTGTGCGCGCGCGTGCGTGTGTCTGGTCACGAATAGGCTCCTATATGGTTGACTATTTTAAAAAAACTGATTACATATAATGATAGAAGATGTATCGAGACACAGGAATGGGTATGTTTGATATTGCAGAACGGTGGTTCATTAAAATTGCGGGGTCTGCGTTCGCGCCTGACCCACAAAGTATAGAAATAAAAAATTAAAAAATTAAAAAAACAAGAACGTTTACAAGTGTTTTTGGTATAGATGGACATAAGAATACTTTGATAAGTATGTTTTCACTTAAATAGGGATAGTATGGTAAAATTGTAGGGTCTGCGTTCGCGCCTGGCCTCCATAGAATGGAAATAGGCACACACTTTAATAAAGACTTTTCATATCTCTCTGCGTAATATACTTTGATAATTATGTTTCAGTTTGAAGAAATATGGTATAATAAAATTATGGGGTGTTCGTTCGTACCTTAACTCCATAGAATGGAAATATGTCACAAAGTTTAACAAGATTTTTAATATAAATCCACAGAATATCGTGATAAGTATTTCAGTGTGAACAGGTATGGTATAATAAATTATGGGGTTTATCTATTTTTACTTTCATCATATTTTGCTTTGTTTTGATACCCCCAAATTCGAAGCTATCTCTTTACAACCCTTCCTTTTCATGACCTATCATACTTTCATAAATCAGAGTCCATTTTCTCTCGGCTGTTTCTGAACCCAGTAAACGACGGGTACTTTTGCTAGTATTACGCACAAACTGTCCACATACATTGCACCTACTATGACAGAAATTCTATAAACATACATGCATTACATAACACAAACTGTACTCCTCCCGTATCACAGAACCCATTATAACTGCCCCCAACAGCCTCAATAATTTATTTCGCTCCTAAGGTATGTATCGTTAGATGTCGCATCCCTATGTTATTTATCATCTTTTCCACTCTTCTGATAAGAAGAATTCGGTTTCGAAATGCCATGATATAAGGAGTTCTAACTTATCCAACACACTTTATTGATGTATAGTCTTATTGAATAAATAAATAAATCTATATATATTAATATATAGTTTTTATACCTTCATTTTCCTTTCCTTTATATATATATATATATATATATATATATATATATATATATATATATATTATAACTATGAAAAAGGGAAGAATGAGCTTTTTTGTATATCCATGGTAAAAAGAAGGACGGAGGAAAACTATTTAATAAGAAAAAAAAATTAGATAATGGTGAAGTGTCGGCCGACCAGGTTTCGCCCTCTCTTTCAAAGGCCAAATTGAGCGTTTTTTTATTACTAACAGGGAAACGAATTCAAAAGTTGGGAGCGACTTCCTTTTTTCATAGCTATAATAAAGTTTTGGACCCACCAAAAAATAATGATATGTATACTGCTTGTTTCGCTTTATGACAGCTCTTTAGTACGTCTAGACTAACAACAACTGCAAGGCAAGAATTGAAAGTCGACTGTCAAGGCGGCAATCGGTCCTTTTAACTGTTACGCTATTTGGCCGCGGCTAGGACTGTTACGTTAAATTACAATGATCAACTATAGTCTAAACGTTTAAGCTTCATTTGTGCATACCAAGGGCATTGCATTATACATTAGTGACAGTTTGTTATTCCCTTTCCCAAATATGCTTAACCCAAGATAGGGAGTATTTATAGTCATTTACAGACGACTAGTAACTAACTAAAACACTGAGCAGAGTCTACCAAGATATAATGATAGCGGGGGAGAGTGATAGACAGTCACTAAGTAAGAAATGGATCACTGGGTGTCATTGTTATCTGAAGCAAGTGAAAACAAACAGTTCGTATTTTGTTCGATGAAAATTTGCAGGCAAAATATATTGATGAAATAAAAGTTGATAAGCTCAGATTTATTATAATCATAGAATTGAATATCTAATAAATATATCGATCGATAGATAGATCGATAAAAAGCTATTTTATTGATAAAAGTTTGCCAGCATGTACTATTCTCATAAACATTAACAATTATCTCTCAACCGTGCACACTATAAATATAATAATCTAATTTTGAGTAAACGGGTATAGCAATATGTTTTCTTTTATATATTTCTGCATTTTGGTGTCTACGTTTCCCCTTTTGAACCCAACATCACATTTATTTATCAACAACGACAATGACCGAATGGTTGTCTGGAAAAATCGTGAGATTTATATTCACTCGAGTTTGCAGCATTCGAACCATAAAGAGACCGTTCTCCAACCACGGTCGTGGAGGAATTCGTCGTTCGCAGTAGAAGAAACACGAAAAGTAAGCGCACAAGACAGATATCTATTTCGTCTAGCTTCCATCGCTACTATGAATTTTATTCCTCTATGTACCTTAAACCAAAATGAATTACGATTAACGAGGTTTCATTACTATAGAAGCGCCCCTTCTAACTACTACGTAATACTTTTCAAGTCTAATATCAACTAATACTATTTGAAGTAATCAGATTTTGCCTATTCCCACCATCGTCTCCAATCCTCTCACAGTATTATTCATCATTTAACTGACTATCTAATTAATACTGATCCTCGAGTGACGTCATGCCTTGAGAGTGATGTATTAGTAAAAATATATTAGGTTGTGTATTTTATCTTTTTTTAGGTGTCTGTTATATTGTATTATTTGAAATTTGTAACAGTAAATACGTAATAAAACACAATTATTCCATATGTTTTGTGACATTTATCGATTCGTTTTTTGCCATAACGTTTACGCTTTCGTAATATATTAAACACATTCAGTGTTAACTTATGAAATAGAAAACGTTAAACGACAAGTTATTAACGTTTATTTCTTATATATAAAATAAAGCAAAAAAAAAAAAAATTGAGGATCTGCCCACAATCGATAGGTTCTTATATGCACCAGAGATCAACGTTTCGCAACCAGCAATTATGTTTTTATATTAGAGAAATGCACTTCGAAAACGTTTCTAATGATAAATATTTAATCCAGATATAGATGACATTTTTTTGTACTAATATTTTAGTGTACTACAGAAAAAATACACCCCTTCTACTCTACTATGTGAACCTTTTTCCAATAAAACGGTATTTATTTACCGAAATTAAATACTAATTCCTAAAATACAAAGCCGTGCGTGCGTGGTCCCCCTCTTGTGCTGCATGTAAGATGACGCCACAAAAATGGTGAAGAAATGATGCATGTGAGAAGTGTGAAGAGCCAACATTGCCTTCACATTTTAGCCAAGTTTCATAAAAATCTAATGGATGGGGCAAAAGTTATGGGGTAAAAAGTGTCATATTTTGCAATTTGGGGGCATTTATGACCACTTTTGAGCTCCTGGCAACGTCTAATCTCAGTGAAAATGGACAAACGGTGCAGTTCCACGCCTTCCGATATGTATATTTGAATTCAGCACCATGGAAAACAATGCTATAGACATACACATCAAGTTTTTGAGCAATATGAAAAAAGAGTTCCAAAAAGGCATGTTTTTCTAGCCCTAAAAGTCCCAGAGGGATACGAACCAGAATTTTGCCAGGGTTATCCATACTGAATTTATATTAAGAAAAATGGCCTCCACATTTTGACCAAGTTTCAGGAAAATCTAATGGATGAACCAAACGCTATGTGGCAAAGAGTGAGATTTTTGGCTATTTTGGGAATGTTTGACCTATTTTTAGCCCCTGGGGACGGTAAACCCCAGTGTAAATGGATAAAGGTGCAGTTTCAGGCCTTAACACATGTATATTTGAGTTGACCACCGTGAAAAAAACAATATATAGTTAGACATATCAAGTTTTTGTGGAGAAATATGAAAACGAGCTACAAAAAGGGGGTTTAGCCCTGAAAGTCCCCGGGAACGCGAACCAGAATTTTGCAAAAGTCACCTATATAGAATTTATATTAAGAACAATAGACTCCACATTTTGGACAAGTTTCAGAAAAAATTAATGGATGAATAAAAAGTTATGGGGCAAAACGTGTCATTTTTGACTATTTTGGGGCATTTTTGACCTCTTTCGAGACCCTGGGGACGCAACGGGAATTTTCGCAACATTTTTTTTTTTTTACTGTGCACATGTATTGAATGAAATACAATGTGGCAAAATTTCAGGAAAAAACTAATAGACGGTTATCTGGCAATCGTCCGACTAACGGATGCACGGACCCACGGGAACACGGAAGCACGTACGAACGGATGCACGGACGCCACTGAAAACATAGGTCCCTCTCCGATAAATCGGAGGAACAAAGGAAAATTTAAAATGGGAAAACATGCATTATTTTATTTATTATAATATTCAATGTAAAAAAGAAGAGTATTTATATAAATATATATTTAATGTAGATCTACTATTAAAAAATAATGACGTAGGTAAAAATAATTTCTTAAATTCGACTGCCACATATAATGCTTCCTTTGACGATTTTTACAGTTGGTTTCACGAAGAACACTCGTTTGGCCGAAACCACTATCAATAATTTCACACACTCCTTGTCTGTGTCTATACCTAAATGTAGATTCCACGCTTCTTTCTTAGAACTGTACGCCTGTAGAACTCTTTTCTGATTGCCTGCTTTTCAGCTGACTACAATCTGATTGTCTTAAAACCCAACGTAAACAAAGTCTTGATGAACCGTCCCCCCAAGTAATCCCAATTTAAAAAATTCTCACTACTTATGTTTACTACGCTATGAACACATTGACTAATGTATACCCATTAATCCTTATCCTTGAGTAGCCTCCGGGCCTTGATAAGTTGTGATTCCTATGTAAAAAAAATAAAATAACAAGGTGCCTTATTTCCGACATTATTGTTGAATTTGAACAACTATTTTGAAAGTTATGCTATTTTTTCTATTTTCTGGTAATTTTAAGTGTATATTACTTCAATACCGGTCTCTCAAAATGCCTGGAAAGAGTCGGTTGACTTAGTGAAAAGGAGCGTGTTCTTGCAGGCCTTACAGAAGGTTTATCTCTCGTAGATCTAGCCCAGGATCTTGGAAGAGATAATGAACATTGTCTTCATTCGTTGAATATCAAAACATCAATCCAAGAAAAACCAAAAACAAAAAAGTCAGTTTCTGCTTATGAAATTCGCGTCAACTTATCAAGCAGCCGGGTAGCAACAGTGCTGCTATATTTGACAAGGCTGGAACACTTTCCTTGTCCAGAAAAATACGCTGCAATGTCTTCAACGAACTTGCAAGAAGAATTAAGCTCATAACAAGATCTGTTTTAAACCAAACTCAGGAGGAACAACGTTTGACTGGGCTCAGAAATATATGAAAACCAGCTTTAAAAATGTTCTTTTCATCGATAAGGCCAGAACGACCATTGATGGACCAGATGGGTGGGCCAAAGTTTGGAGTCCTCTTGGATTCCCTACCCTTCATCGATTCCATCATCAACAGGGAAGTGGAGGTGTAATGCTTTTTGGCGATGAACTAATTGGACCATTTCGAGTGCGAGTAAGGTGTCAAACTGACAAACAAGTCTTGTATTTTATTTTTAAATGAGTATTTGTTACCATGACTTGATGACCTTCCATTGGCGCGTCATCGAAAATTGATTTTTATGCACGGCAATACGCTATCTCACTCAGCCAAGGCTACGACATCCTACCTTAAGTCATTAGGCATTCGTGGAGAAAATTTGATGACATGGCCACCTTGTTCTCCAGATATAATTGAGCAGCTCTGGTCAATAATAAAGATGAAAGTTTATAAAGGAGGTGTTCAATTTTCATCGAAGGATGAATTTAGAGGAAGATTTTGGAAGTTTTCTCTAGCATCACATCATCTCAAATCCGCCGATTGACATCATCAGTTGATAAGAGACTATTCAAAATTATTTTAAGCATGGATGTTATGTTTATAAATAAATATTTCGTAAAAAAAATAATGTGAAATTCATTTTTGTTTTTGGTAAATATTGTTACTGGATATGTTCTTTATTTCATATAAATAGAAATATGAAGTTAGAATATTGTTTTATTACCGAAAACATTAATTTTTAGACACTTGCATTACAGTGATACACACTTAAAATTACAAGAAATAGAAAAATTAGCATAACTTTTCAAATATTTGTTTAAATTCCACAAAAATCAGGAAAATAAGTCACCTTGTTATGCTCTTCCAGTGTACCAAATTTCACTTCTCCACGTTTCATAGCAATTTCAAAATTTAAAAAAGATTGACCTTCCCTGCAACAAAGGTATGCAAGATATATATATATATATATATATATATATATATATATATATATATATATATGTGGGGGGGGGTGCGTGTGTGTGCGTGTGTATGTCTATATCAGTATCAATATTTCTATGATAAAACTAGCTTTGTGTATCTGGGTTTAATAAGAAAATTGTTCCTAACTTGTTCTGAATTTTTAATATTAATGATTTCCGCTAAGACTCGTCGTAGATAGTAAATTCTTATGCGTCTATTAATTACTATTAAATAGGGTATTTAAAAGGAATTATATTTTTGATTTTTATTGCAATAAAATTCCAAGCATAAATAAACAATGGATCAAGTAGTTCATAAATAAGTCTCAGTGGGGGGAAACCCCGTACATTAAGTCTGTCTTTAACTCTTGTTTTGATGTGATTTAATCTATATTTCTCTTGCACAGTATTAAATGTGATCTAATTATTATCTCATAATAGCACATTCTAATGCATTCTTTCTTAAGTCAAACCAAGTAAAACAAATGTTCTTCGACCATAGATGAGATTCATCCTAGACAATAAACTCACTAGTAATTAATGTACATCATAGGAATATCAAACGTTCCTGTGTCTTTATCGTCTACATGTGTAAGGGTAATTTAATATCACAACCATTTATTCATTTACAATCAAAATTATATAATTATTAAATACATTAATGTTCCAAATGCGCACGTTTTACTATTGACATTCAGTTTTTTATCGCTCCTTACTTATTCGTGCATGTGCCTGCAAATATAATGAAGACGCAGTTGTCGATTTTATGTATTTATTTGACGTGGTCGGGGCCTATGGATATCCCACAGTTGCTTACTAACCACCTTCTATTTCTATGAAACTATGGCCTCGTTACGAACGAGTAAAGTGTTAATGTAAGTGCCAATCTTTTGAAGGTTGAAGGTTCTACTATTAGTACAGGCGATACTAAGAATATAATTAAAACTTACTTAAGACCTCTATCCAGTCATGGCTGATCGACCGAAAACAATTTACCGCCGTGGATTATTTCTAGTTCGAAATTCTGTGCAGATTTCCGGTTTCGACACAAATAAGACGCACCTCGAGAAGGTCGGTGATTACATCGGCAGAAATGTGAGTATAGCAATTAAAACTTGCACAGGATTTCGAATAATGCAGATAATGCAAATTATGATCGTTATCTAAAAAGAATACGAAACATAATAAACCAATATTTTAATAATTTCATACATTTATATATATATATATATATATATATATATATATATATATATCGTGACAATTTTAATAAATCAGGAAAAACATAAATTATCTCTTTTGTGCCTATAAAATTAACAGTGTTCGTAGGTAAAGTTGTTTTCTACGAGCAGCAATCGCGTCTCACAAGCAAGAGATTAAAATACTCACATTACCAGGTAGTAGCAGTTATAGTTTTAAAACTAAATTAAGAACAATCCCATTTTGTGGAGAAGTGACTGTGGTTCAGTGATATACGACACTCACCGACGACCTGGGTGTTCAAAGTTTAAACCCAATTCGATCCACAAAAAAATGCTTTCGTATGGGACGTTGGCAACTTTCATGTGGTCCCTCTTGTTATGAACCGATGTTTTTTTCTAGAAAAAAATTCTACTACAAAAAATTTCGGGGAAAACAATGCTAACAATAGAATCTTCGAATTAATACAATACGATGGTGACTAATAATTATTTCCTGTTACGTTTTCCTGTACAAAAATAGTAATCCTCATTGATGACAAATTAGATTTTATGTTATGTTTTGATAAACCCATTTACAACAAATTATCTGTTAAACACTCTTCAAAAAATTTAAAAAATGCTGCTTTTCTTACGACACACTAAAAACATTTACTCATTCAATTATGAATCAAAATAAGAGACGCCCAATAGAACAATAAATAAATAATCTATTCTATTATGTAGAATGTGTGTGAGGACACTTATCAACCTATATACTCAACGAACTGTTGATCTACAGACTTGAAATAAAGTATAAAGGGTATTCAGACACGTGGAAAACTTTTTAACTGGTTTTTATCCGAAAAAAGGGCTGCTAAGGGGTAAAAATTGAAAAATTGATACTTGGAACTCATCATATTTTTATCTGTTTGTCAATTGTTTTCAGGCATGCGCTTCTTTATGTTTAAAATAATCGGGTTTGAATACACTTCTTGAATATCGTGTACAACTGGTGTAATAGTCATTCTACTTGACTTACTGTCCTTATGTCTTGGTTTCGATCCCAGCTCGAGTATTTTTTTTACTTAAGAAGTGAACTGTTTAGAAAAAAAAACACTTTATACTCGCATGCACATATCTCAGTTTCTGTATTAATTAAAATATAATATTAATGCGTATTTTACGAATAGGCAACGCCGGGCAGCCTGCTAGTAAATAAACATTTCAGCTCATATTAATTGAGTTACTTCAACTAAATTTCTCTAAATATATTAGCTAATCTTGTGTTCCACTTAATCTTGCAAATTACTAAACATTTCCTTTGTGAAATTTATTTTTAAAACCCTCTACCTCTTAATAGAATACTAAGTAATTTACTGCAGTCCATAAAATATCAAGTATGTGCTGTCCCCAAACTTGTCTGAACTATCTTGTGTAGAACGCGGTTGATAATGATACCGACCATATCACGTATACAACCGTGAACGTGCTAACTGCCGTGATCACACTAGTCTTAATGCGTTTCTCGAATGAGACTGCGAAGTGTACGTATTCTTGGTGCATGTATCACTTGAAAGCGATGGTAGACACTCATAACAGCTTCCTGAAATGATGATTTGCTATATGAGGCAAACTTTTATCTCACTGATTCAATTTTAATTTTGAAAATACATAAATTATTTGCAAACTATGATGTTTTTTTTAAATTTCCCCCAAATCTGAATATTTACCAAACACTTTGTGTGTATATCTATAATATAAAGCTGAATGTCTGTGTGTGTCTGGTCACGAATAGGCTCCTATATGGTTGACTATAATAGAAAACTGATCACATATAATGATAGAAGATTATCGAGACACAGGAATTGGTATGTTTGATCTGGCATAATGATGATTCATTACAATTGTGGGTCTGCGTACGCGTCTGGTCAACAAAGTATGGAAATAAAAAAATTAAAAAAAAAACGTTTACAAGTTTTTTTTTTATATAAATGTACGTAATAATACTTTGATAAGTATGTTTTAACTCAAATAGGGATGGTATAATAAAATTGTGGGGTCTGCGTTCGCGCCTGGCCTCCATAGAATGATAATAGGCACAAACTTTAATATAGACTTTTCATATCTATCTGTGTAAGTATACTTTGATAATTATGTTTCAGTTTGAAGAAATATGGTATAATAAAATTATGGGGTGTTCGTTCGTACCTGGCTTCCATAGAATGGAAATATGTCACAAAGTTTAACAAGGTTTTTTAATATAGAACCACAGAATATTGTGATAAGTGTTTCAGTGTGAACAGGTATGGTATAATAAATTATGGGGTTTATCTATTTTATTTTTACTTTCATCAGATTTTGCTTTGGTTTTGATAGCCCCGAATTCGAAGCTATCTCTTTACAACCCTACTTTTCATAAGCTATCATACTTTTATAAATCAGAGTCTATTTTCTGTAGGCTCTTTTTGAACCCAGTCAACGACGGGTACTTTTGCTAGTATATATATATATATATATATATATATATATATATATATATATACAAATGTACATGTATATGTTCTATTTAAGATCAGAAGTAAAGGTCAGATTCAGAAACTTGTAAAAACATGGAGCTTTTCGAGGACGAGAACCGTTGATTTCAATTGATGCCAGCCGAGGATCAAAGCGTTGATCATGTAAAGATAGAAGCTTGGTTTTAGATGCATTAAAATCAGTCAGTCACCTATTTCTCTATCGTACCACGTGCTCAAGATCAGAGGAAAGAGCATCAGAGAGAACTTTTCATTTATGGCTTTTGAAATGCTGCTATAGATGGTAGTGTCGTCAGCATAAATGTTTACGAATCCTATTGGGATGTGATTTGGGAGATCATTGATGTAGATCAGAAAGAGAGTTAGATTCAGGATGAACCCCTGAGAGACTCCAGCATTCATAATGTGAGCTTCTGATTTCTACCCATCAACCCGTATTCTTATAAGCCTATCAGAGAAAAATGATTTAAAAACAATACGTTTCCAGCTATACCGTAGTTGGAGATCTTTTGGAGTAGACCTTTATGCCATACCATATCAAAGGCCTTTAGTACGTCAAGAGTAATTGTCACAAGAAGGAAGACTCCGTCGATAGATTCACTAATCCTATGAGATATAGCCGTTAGCACATTTGCTGTAGTTCTAGCAGCACGCAAGCCATATTGCATGTCACTAAGAAGGTTAATTTTACTGAGGTGGTTGACTACTTTTCTATTTAATAAGATTCCAGCAACTTATAACGCACAAGAGACTTATTGGTCTGTACTGAGAGAGGGATGATCGATCAACTGAATTCTTAAATACGGGGCATACTGATGAGGTTTTCATGGTGTTGGAAAAAGACAACGCTTAAACAGCTGTTTGAGTATGGAATCTAGTTATGGTTGATACTTTTTCAGCACTATAATTGGAATTGCGTCAGGGCCATCGGTTTTACTGGAATTTACTTTGTATATATGCATATGCAAACAGTTTTACTATGTATATACGGCAAATTAAGGAACGATAAATGGCTTCGACTTATTCACCATACGTGTGATGTCTAGACCCGACAAATTGATGCAAGACAAATTGCCCCTGCTGTTATTTTTAGTTGAATAAAAAAATATTTTAGACTACAAGATAATATTTAAAAACAAATACAAGCAAAACTTGAAAAGAGAATGTTCCCTTTAGTTAAAAGTAAAAATTACTACAAACTTTCTTAATTTTTTTAAAAATCGTAAATGTTTTTTTTATTTTTAATAGGAAGCACTTATTTTTTAATAGTAAACATTAAAAAAAAAAAAACAAATGTTAATGGAAAGTAAATATATAAAAAAGTAAGCAAATACTTTGTTTATATATTTACTTTCTATTAACACTTGTTTTTTTTTTGTTTTTTTTAATGTTTACTATTAAAAATCAAATGCTTACTATAAAAGTTAAAAAAACATTTACGATTTAAAAAAATCAAGAAAGGTTGTAGTAATTTTTACTTTTACCTAAAGGAAACATCTTCAATCTGCAAAAGAATATTTTTATAAAGATTTTATCAAAAAAGCAGAATATCAGTCCGTGTAAATTAAGATCAGTTACTTCTTGTTTTTGACATAAGAATCCTAGGTTGCTCGAATGATGTGACTAAGTATCACACAAAAAGTCAGAGGACGCCATTTATCGTGCCTTAATGCATGTTAATGTTTTGTACATGAATAGTAAATTCCTAAGTACAAAGCATATTTTGAATTTGATCAGTTTCAATTTAACTAAGTGATGTGTAAGAAGTCTAAAAAATAAACAATAAATATTAAGTTAATGTAAATCTGGTTACATCAATTAAGGTTCACTTAATTGCTAAGTTAAACTTGCTCTCAACTTAATCTTATGAATCACCAAACATTTGTTTGTTCCAAATTGAATAAATAAAAACCAGAAGAACACACTCTTAAAATCACTTACCTTTTCAAACTATGATTAAGTAATTTACTATGGTGCGTAAAAGGAAATAAAGTTTCCAATTGAGTGCGTCTCACGAAGTCGTTTTCGAAAATGACTTCAACTTTACGAAAACACTTAATCACGTTCTCGGATTGTTGAAACAAATATTCGCGTTTGATTGAGTTCCGAAAAAAAAACAAAAACAACATCGTTGAAATGTCGTCCGTATTTCATCGTGAGATTCTCTTGCGTTTCATATAGAAACATACCGTCAAATAGATGGTACACAATATTTGCACACACACACAAACATATATATATATATATATATGTATATATATATATATATGTTCTGCATCTGATTTGACATGTCTGTGTCATCGCATATTTGCGTATAAGCTACTTAATTCTGAACAGACTTCAAAGCTTCTTCTGTCTGTATTAAGACATTTGAATCTTTTTAATATAAGATTAGTGTCTTGTTTATTTCACGGAAAATTAACTCGTTTGGAATATTCACTACCTTAAAACTATAAGATACTTGAATAAAATAAAATACGTATCAAGTGAGGTTGAAAGCCAAATCACAACGCAATATTAGGAAAATATAAAAATATTTTACTTGCTTGAAATTTATAATTGAAATATATTATGGAGTCAAACTCCATCCTCAGTATTCTGTTTTATTTCATTGTTTTTCTTCTTCTTTTGCCATGTTGTAAAGTTGGAGAGAGAAAAGTCTGTTCGTAAATATCCGCGCGTTCTCTCTCAGCGGTTGTATTTTTAAATGTTGGATCGTGACGTTGACCACGCGAGATTTACGTCAAGGTTATTAAATCTATAATGGAACTCCCGCATTTAACGTATAAGATATTTGTCTCGCATGAGAATGTGACGGTGACTAAGTGGTTTACAACACGGACTGACAACCTGAGTGTGCCAAGTTTTAATCCAGTTCGTTCCACAAAAAGAATTTCACTTAGGATGTTGACTAACTTCAAGTGGTCTGTCTCATACGTAGGAAAAATTGTAATTAGAAAAATATCAGAGAAACCAATGCCAACAATAGAGTCGTTTGATTCAAGAGGAATGATTGAAATGCATTACGGCATATCAACATTTTGTGTTTTCACAATAAATAAAAATCATGTTTTATAACAAAATACTCAACGTTGTTTTTTTTTTATAGACAAACAATAAAAAGCATGCATTGTTTGGATTTTACAGCATACGAACAACGTGTATGTTAAACTACAATAATTTTTTTTTACCGTTTCTGTTTACGGCATATCGAACGTTTTAAGGTATTTAATACCGACGCAATATACATATAGAAGATACCTCACTACTGATGCAATTGTCTATCTATATAAAAGCCAAGTACGTCCAAGGATGGAATACTGCTGCCATATCTGGGCAGGAGCTGCTAAAAACAGCCTATCCTGCCTTGACAGAGTACAAAATAGACTTCGTGACTTAGTGGGGGATGCCCTTTTCTCTTCCCTGCAACCTCTCTCCTACAGAAGTTACGTTGCAAGCCTATCCTTGTTTTATCGTTATTTCCATGGCAGGTGCTCGTCTGAACTCCAATCTCTGCCCCCCCTCGCCAATCTTTCACGAAAAACACCCGTCTAGCCGAATCCACTGTCAAAAATTTCCCCACTCTTTATCTGTGCCTAAATCAAAACCTAGATTCCATGAACAAAGCTCCTTTCTTAGAACTGCACGCCTGTGGAACTCTGTTCCGTCTGCCTGCTTCCCACCTGACTACAACCTGGATGTCTTCAAGTCCAACGTAAACAAATTCCTAATGAACCGCCACCTCAAGTAAACACTTCAATAAATCTGTACACTAACGTGCTGTACTTGCCATAACCCTTATCCCTGAGTGGCTTCCGGGCCTTTACCACCGTGTAAAAAAACAAAACAAAAAAAACATATGTGTTAAAGCATACTAAACTTTTGTGGATTATTTAATACTGTAATATAATGCTACTGCAGATGATGCATTTTATACAATCAAGTGGCACAGAAAAAGTTCGAATGCAAAACACCATGTTAAATATGACAAAACAATCAATAAAAAATGTTTAATTTTAACACTCGACCATAATAAAAATCATGTTTGACATTATATGATACGCATATAATTTGCCAGAGTACAACTTCGAATTTGAGATCTAGTGGGATGATCCTTTTTCTCCCAGTATATTCCTACACACACACACACACACACACACACACACACACACACACACACACACACTCTCTCTCTCTCTCTCTCTCTCTGACAAATTCAGTCTTTACTCTGTACTCTGCCATTTTTCCTATGAAAGGTGCTCGACTCAGCCTCAAACTTTGATTATTCCTTGTAAGACATACACAGTAAGAAATCCTATTGCTACTATAACGGAAAAACAATACTCTCATTTCTCCTTTCATGTGCTTAGCCTCATTTTTCGACGGATAAAGCTTATTTTCATGGGCTTATTGCCTGTAGAATACATTAACTCGTTGACGCTTCGGTGCTGATTAAAAATTGATTAAGAAAAATATAATGGCAATAAATTCTTATTTTATACCGCCCATAAATAACCAAACGGGATGCATACTTTTGATCAATGGTAGTACTCCAATAGTTTTCCTCATATTTGGCAGAAAAACGTTTTGTATCCTTATCTACCAGTGGCTCTTGGTCCTGATAAGTGATTACCTAGCAGTAACAAAATACCCAAGAAATATCTCGTGGAGGTAAAACACTACATAATATGACTGAATTTAATAATCTAATAGCATTCTAGTAGGTAAGTTTGTTTTTCATTTGGAATTCAGAATTTCATCGTTATTTCTTTCTGTTTACTCTTACTTTGTTTTTTACTGTAGAGTAATACTTATTTTTCTTATATAAACCGATCTAACAAAACCAGTTTTTACAAAAAATAAGAAAATAATAATAATACTTCTGCATCGTCATATGCTTCCGTATCGTCATCCACTTCCGTAGCCTCAAATAATTTCGTATCCTTATATGTTTCTTTTAAGTGTCTACTAAATATACTTATGTATTTGTGTAGGGTAGTCTTCGAAGTTTCACCCTCCCAAAGTTTTATCTTCTATTTGATAAGAAGTTGATTTATAGCTAATTGTCTAGAGCACTCTTATCGGGGAATGCCGACGGGCCTGTTCTTTTGCTGGACCAGCGTGCGCTAACTCTTGTGGGCTGCTGTACAATCTACACTTGTTCGTCTTGTGTTACCTCTTCCATCGACGGCATGGAGGGAGGTACTTGCATTCTTATTCTCTATATTCATCGGTGTGAATAATTTTTGAAATATGCCATATTTTCAGATTAAATGATAATTTTTATTTTCAGTCACCAAAATTAGTTAGAATAAAATGAATATAAGGTTAGTAAAATAATGAACTATTTCCTATTTTATTTCTTTTTAATCGGATGGATGTATGTTTAGGGAAGTGATACGAATTATGACGCATCATCACCAGAAAAGCTCTCTTTAAGAAATTGAAGTTTATCAAAGTGCATATTCATTATTTTATTAGTTTTTTTACTTACGCTTTTCATTGTCGGACGCATGTGTGTGAGTGTATGTACACATTCTCACACACATAAGTATATATATATATATATGTGTGTGTGTGTGTATGTGTATATACATATATATATATATATATATATATATATATATATATATATGAGAACTTGAATGCCTACTAGACGCCATCCTCGAGTATCTAAGGTCTACCTGTACATGGATTTAGCAGAACAACCTGGCATAAGGATACTTTTCCCGACAAGTAAACCATGACCAAATATTAAAAATCACACAGTATTTGCTGCCCAAACAGGATTTACTCACAAGTAATAGCACAAAACGAGATACTCCACCAAACTAGATCGATTCTTGTCCTGAAATCCAGTAAGACGAAGAGACTAAAACGAAAGATATATTACAACATATGAAAATGGTTAATTGAGAGAAGGAAAATTATGTTCTCAATTTCGTTATTATGTTCTCAATTTCGTTATTATGTTCTCAATTTCGTTATTATGTTCTCAATTTCGTTACTAACTCAGTGTTTGAGAGATAAAGAATTTTAATGAAACATTTGAATATCTATGCATCTCATATAGAGTTCAAATGTTAGCCCCAAGTAGTGGGTCCCTTCATTTCTGAGAACTTCGACTGAAGTATTATTATTATTATTATTATTATTATTATTATTATTATTATTATTATTATCATTATTATCATTATTATTATTATTATTATTATTATTATAATGATGATGATGATGATGATGATGATAATAATAAAATTAATAATAATAATAATAATAATAATAACAATAATAATAATAATAATAATAATAATAAATATTTGGAGGTACAAAATGATGATGATGATGATGATGATAATAATAATAATAAAGTTAATAATAATAACAATAATAATAATAATAACAATAATAATAATAATAATAATAATAATAATAATAATAATAATAATAAATGTTTGGAGGTACAAAATTTATAAATACATGGTAGGCGCAATCTCTCTAGAACTCTTTCAATTATAATATCGTCAGATGAAAATCTTATTCAAAATAAAATTATTGACCAAAATAAAGAGCACTATGTAAATTCAAAAATTTAAAGTGCCAGAATCGATTGAAGTAAACCATGTAAATCAATATTCATGTAAAAACTATTAAAATGGCACCGCGTGGGGGATGGGGTGGGGGGTAAATGTGTTGGTGTGTGGGGGGGAATGTTCCCGTAAAATTTAACGCTTTTATGGACTTTTTCTGTCAGCATAAAGAAGGTCTACAAATTACGATAGTCAAATTCCAACACAATCACGTAGAAACACCCGTTCTAAAATGATCACTAAAATTAAGCGACACTGAGTCTAGTTAGTATCATAGGGGTGATCATTTTCAAATACCAAGCGCTGTATATGAGAACTGCAAAATAAACAAGACAAAATCTGTCTTTCCCATTGAGATATGCATGTAATTAGTTATTATCAATTTAATATTCGAATGAAGCTAGCTCAAGGGACTCAGAGCGAATATAACACCACACCAGCATCAGAAAATGGCTGGAACTGAAATTATTTATTAGGATTTATATATATATATATATATATATATATATATATATATATATATATATATATATATATATATATATATATATATATATATATAGATATCCCTATCTTAGGTTGAGGATTTGGGAAATGATATACTAATTACTATTAGTGTATGAAGCGATATTCTTTGTAAACAATTTGAGCTTAGGTACTTTGGACAATGTCAAAATATTGTTGATTCACTGCCCGCATAGCAGCAGCCATATAGCGCAATGGTTAGATGCTCCGACTATCGTTTGCGCGATCAGGTTTTGACCCTGGATTGAGGTAGTTGCTTGTCTGGCCGCATTGATGAGCTGTGAGAAAGCGAGGCAGTACTGTGTGTGGATGACTATATATATATATATATATATATATATATATATATATTTCTGTGTGTGTGTGTGTTTGTGCGTGTATATATATATATATATATATATATATATATATATATATATATGTATATATATATCTACAAGTTAGAAAAACATTTCATCCAAGGCATGAAAATTGTTCAACAAAATGTTTTTACTATAGGCTTTAAAAATAAAGATACAAGATTCAATTTGAAATGTATTTATCTTCAAAGTGCATTTTTATAAATTCTACAAAGTAAGGTATAAAAATTTAATACCTTACTTTGTAAAATGTACTTTTTTGAAGATAAATAAATTTCAAATTGAATCTTGTACCTTTATTTTTAAAGCCTATAGTAAAAACAGTTTGTTTAACAATTTTCATGCCTTGGATGAAATACTTTTCTAACTTGTATCGTATTTTTTTAAGATTATATTTTATTTAATTTATTAATTTGGATTTAAAAAATGAATATGGTTTTGCATGTATTCGTAAAAACTCTCTTACTCTCTATTTCAGTTTGCATTTTTCTTCACACCACAATTCATTTTTGCAACCACCTCTTTGTATTATTACAGGTTTGAATATTCTCTTTGTTTCAGTTTGTATTTCTCCTCACACCACAACTCTTTTTTTCAACTCCCTCTTTCTCATACATGTCTGATTAATGAGAAAATTAATTTTTTTTTTTATTAATGAGAAAATTTAAATTTTTTAACAAAAACTTTAAAATAACTTTTTTCGATTCATTTTTTTAAAACTTCTTTCAGAATAGAAAATCTTTACAATTTAATAAGGAACATATTCCATATAGGTTTCATTAAAAATATTCAGTAGATAACGAGAAAAATAGAGATGAAAATTTCAAAAGGACTGTATAACTGGTTACGCTCAATAGTAGTCTTCGCCAGTGAAAGTCTTTGTTATTGTTATTCTATTATTATTATTATTATTATTATTATTATTATTATTATTATTATTATTATTATTATTATTATTATTATTATTTAAAACATTTTGTGTCCTGCTCTTTCGCGCGACGACTAATATATATATATATATATATAAGAGCAAATAGTTAATAAAACATGTTAAAAACACTTTGAAAAAGAGTTAAAAACATATTTAATTTGAAAAGGAAACGCTAAATAAGTGGATTGTCCTTAATCCGCGGAGTTTCGAAGAAATACTTTTCTTCTGATCAGAGAGCATGAATTAGCAAAATGCGGGATTGGATTTTGCTTGCAAAGGTATTTGATGAAACTGCAAGTAAGTCAAAGATCTTACTTGATAACAAAAAGTGAAGCAGAGGGAATATGGCGAAGAAAAAGGTGATAATTGTAATTTTTATTTTATATTTTATTTTATATATATATTTATATTTTATTTTATATATATATATATATATATATATATATTCGTTAAATTTACTTCAGTCAAATTCTCAGAAATCATGGGACTTTTAATCTCTGTATGAGATACATAAGTATTAGAATAAGCAATTAAAGTTATCATTTTCCTATAAAATATTGATCTATTAAAGTGGTTAAGAACATGTATTTTCCGCCTTAATTGATTAGTTAACAATGTTACGGTAGATTATTCTTTACTGCAGAGTTTCTTGATGTTACCTTATTCCAAGGCAAGGATTCATTTAGTCTTGTTGAGTATCCAACTTTTTACTCGTACTGGAGACAACATCACTTGAAAAATTATAACATTTCTCAGTTGAGTAGTCATACTGACGAGATTTTTCTAGATTGAGATCTTGGGCTTCTAATATTATTTTGAATATTTGGTCAGAGTTTACTTATAGAAATATTTTAATATCAGTTTGTTCTGTCAAGTTCCTTTACAGAGAGGTCTTAGACATTCAAAGACAGTGTCTAGTAGGCATTTAAATTCTTTCCAGCAGGTATTCAAGTTCTCTACAATAGGCACTCAAATTATATGTTCTGTCAAGTCCGTTATAGTTGGATTTCAAGTTATTTCTAGTAGACATTGTATTTAAAATAAAATTTAAACTTAATTCTATTTTAATGACGAGAAAATTACACGGCCAATAATCTACAAATATAAAATGTGATGCGTTACAGATATATATATATATATATATATAGAGAGAGAGAGAGAGAAAATAAAAAAGGAACAAACCGTATTATTTATTTATTTTCTCTATTTTGTCGGAATACTATTTCCATTTTTATTTTGTCGGAATACTATTTCCATTATTTTCATCATATATATATATATATATATTTATATTAACATCTGATTATTAGATCAAATTATTATAACCAGTTATAAAACAGTAAAAAATGCATTAAATTAGAAAATATTCTTTCAGAGATTTGATGAGCAGATTTTTTAAAATGTATTTGCCAGCATGTAATATTTCTATGGTTACTTGGACCTATAGGAAAGTGATATAGTCATTTCTTTGGCACCGCAGATAATATCATTGTTAACATTTTTTAAACTTATATACACATACGTATTTCTTGATTTTGGATGTTTGGAGACCATTTTGGTTGAAGATTCATGAATTAATCAAAATTGTTGGTACGAAAAGTTGGATTTAATCACTTTCTTTGATAAAAATTCAATATGGCGTAATGGAAAATATAAAGATAACTGCAGCTTCTCTTCCAATTTTCGGATTTTTACCATATCAAATCACATTTTAATTCCTTTTGACGCATTGATTGTTGCTATTTCTTCTGATGAGTTAAGGGCACTGATTGATATAATCATTAAGTGATTGATTTTGGGCTACGAAATAGATACTGTCAAGAATTGTATAAGTCCACTTAATTAAAGGAATAACTTATAAGATGGTCAACATAATGAACGTAAACGTATACTATTTCATTATTTATTTATTATTTTAAAAAAGTAATCTACGGACATGCATGTTTCGGGGCCCTATATATACATACATACATATATATATATATATATATATATATATATATATATATATATATATATATATATATATATATGGAGTTGGATTAGACGCACCTGAAAAAAATCGAGGATTACATCGGCGAAACATCTGCTCGAACGGTCAGAACTAAAATCTTGCTGAACGTTTCCTTCTTGTTAACAATTATAACATCTGGTCTTCTTACTTGGATGGGTTTATCCGTTTATATATCCATGTCCAATAGAATTGTGACTTTCATTTTCCAATATTGCTGCCAGTTTGTGCTTCTGCCATTATCTGTGTGTTTAAGATGCAATTGTTTGCATAATTGGCAATGTACTGCCTTCCTCACTTGCTCATGTCTATTTTTATATCTTTTTGGGCTTGTTTGCTGCATTCACTTAATCTGTGGTTTATTACTTCGTCTGTTTGTTCCCACACCAGTAATATCCCATATGTTTTGTTACAGTTGGATTAAATACGAGTGCCATCTAACTAGCAACTACGTTTGTACTAATGGGCGTGTTATTTGCTTAACGTCGGTTGTGGTGATTCCACAAATGGGTTTGCATGTCGTAACTTATAAACAGAACATAACGGTATAAAACCAGACGTTTGTTATGACTGACCATAATTATTTAAAATCAGTGCGATTAATTGCTTTCTTCAACCGCCAGCATTAGAAGTCCTCTCACATGCTTGCGTGGCTTTTAAATTGGTGTTCTTTGTGCTGGAACCAGTATTAAATTGTTATTAAATTAAAATATTAATTAGTAAAATTATCTCTATCATTCTTCAACCCTGAAATGTGAACAGTGTTTCCTTTCATCAATTAGTTAATAACTGTTTTCATGAGTTAGTTGGGACAATCGCTTTTTGTCGTAATTTGTTTTAAATATATTACTTAAATTTGATTTTATAAAATATGTATTTCTATCAATATAAATATATACAAACAATATGTATATTAAAATTAGCATATGTATACTACTGCTAACTCATAAATATATAATTAGAAATTGGCAGTTCTAGAAATGTGTCCGCTGGAGCGTTTTTTGTGGTCTGCTAATGTACGAAACCAACTTCACAATATAGAGAAGGATGGTCTTATATCCCATACATGTTCTCTTTTAATAACAAAAATTTTATCCTTTCGCTATTATATCGTGTAATGATGTACCCGACTGAGCTCCAATATTTGATCTCCTTGTAAAACATTTAAAACAAGAATCCACCTAGCTACAACCACAATAAATAGGTTTATTCACTCGCTGTTTACGAAAACAAGCGGAAGTTCTATAAATACATTTTCTTTCCTAGAAGTTTTATGGGTAAAAAATATACTACGAGACTTCTTTGCAATCAATGATCGTCTTGGATAATCATTCCATCTTAATTAATCTTTTTATCATTTCAATGTTTCCAATCACATATGCAATCATCGGCCAACTGAGGATATCTTTAACCCTAATCCTAGATTAGCCCTGGGAATTTATAAACATAACACACACACTTACAATATATATATATATATATATATATATATATATATATATATATATATATATATATATATATGTATAAATAAGGGGGTGGTCACCAACGATGTGTATTTTTAACATTATTTTATTATTTCGTGTTTGGTTTTTCATTGGAAATTATGTTTAGATCATTGTAATAATGTTTTTAAATCATTGAAATCGTTTTTAACGCGTTTCAGATGTTCTGTGAAGCGTCCTCTTCAGAAAGTATTTAAAATGTTTAGAATATATTCAACATGTGTTTAAAATGTAAAAGAACATTTTCGTAGTTCATTTGAAATGTTTCCGAGGGGTGGAAATATGTGTAAATGATTCTACTTTTCATTCATATGTTCAATTTTTATTACTAGTTCATTGGGATGGACTGTGGTCACTGCTGTCTTATGTTTCTCTTTCTCTCTCTCTCTCTCTCTCTTTCTCTCTCTCTTTCTCTCTCTCTCTCTCTCTGTTTGTGTTTCTATTTATCTTTCTTTGTTTTTCTCATTTTTTTCCTTTTGTACTCTTACTTGAGTGGAGGTGAGAGGCCCATTGGTACTTGGTCGACTGGGTGCATAGGGTAGGATGTGTGTGTGTGTTTTCCTTTATTGGTTTGAAGAATGTGTGTTCTGTTTTATAGTATTATAAAGTTATTTGCTTCCCTAGGAAGGCAACTGTGATCCAAGGTCGTTACTAATGTGTGTGTGTGTGTGTGTGTGTGTGTGTGTGTGTGTGTGTGTGTGTGTGAAGAGGCGGAAACCAGCTCCTCTGAAATAAGGGTAGAGGTGTTTTCTATTCAATTTTAATATTTATTTTTTGGATTCTTCAATTCAATATTGTGATTTTTCGTTTCAGTTTTAGACTGTTCGGGTATTCTTAATATTATGTTTGTTTAGATTATGAATATGAATAGCAGAGGTTTTGGATGGAGGTCTGATGAAAAAGGGAGTAGTGCTGGGGGTGAAGAAAGGGGGAAGTACTATCCTGTGTGGTCAAGCAGGAGTATTGCCTTCCTTTTAACTTGGCGGTTGTTTACTGGTCTAAGTTTTTGCCTTTATCTGAAATAATATTATACCCTCATCATTTATTACTTCCCTATGTTAAGTCTTTATGGTTGGTTTTTCTTTACTGGTGCCGACTTCCCCATCTATTTATTTTATTGATGAGATCTATTTATTTTTTGCTTATTTTATTCTCGGCTTTTTTATCCATTCATTTGTTTTTCGTTATTTATTTATTTAATATTTGCACATATGTTATATCATTTCACATTAAAAATAAAAATCTGATTATTGGTAATTAAATTATGTCGCTAACATAAGCAATCTAACTTGATCCAACTCTTCTAAAATCCCAAAACGGGCTCCCGTCGATTAAGTAAAATTTTAAATAAATACTTCTAAAGGTGGCATTTTAAGAATACTTAACTGACAATTATTTTGACGCAAATAATACTCAGAATATATATTGTTAGTGGTGTAAAACATCGCCGATTGTTCACGACGTTCCAGTAATAATAATAATAATAATAATAATAATAATAATAATAATAATAATAATAATAATAATAATAACAGCAACTATAACAACAACAACAATAATAATAATAATAATAACAGCAACAACAACAACAACAACAACAATAATAATAATAATAATAATAATAATAATAAAATAATAATAAAACCAACATTAGTAATATTGATGATAATGATAGTAATAATGATAGTAGTACTTCTAATAATAATAATAATAATAATAATAATAATAATAATAATAATAATAATAATATATGAGTGAAGACACTTACTATTTTAGTTATGCGAGAAGAATGCCTACACACATACGTCAGTGTTTATTGATTTCAAATGAATGCAATGTGGAATAAATAGCAGCAGTGTTTGGGACAACTGGTCACGTAGATGTCAAGTTTGTTATGTACTTTATTTGTTATTTCAATTACCGTTGAAAGTTTTATGCTCGTTTGTACTTAAACAAAGCCGATGGCTACGAAAATCGCCTCTATCCTAGATTTGCACATTGTATGCTTCTTTATAATGAGCAACTGCATTGGAGTTGATTCAATTTGCTTCATGGAAACTATAGTAATTCTTACGCTTTTGCCAGAGTTGCGATAATTTAGACGAAATCAAATAATATTTAATACTGAAACTAAAAGTACATACAAGAGAAAAACGACGAAAGAAAGGGCAGAAAAAAGTGAAAAAAAATCAGAGAAATATACGGGGTCGTCAGATAAAGATAAATGCAACTTAAAAATAAAAACAGGAAAACAGAAAAAAAAGAGGAAAAGAAACGAACAAAAAAGATAAATACAAAAGAAATAAAAGAGGGAGACAAAAAAGAGAGAAGTAAAGAGCAACATGGTAGCATGATTTTAGAGAAAAACGAGAAAGTCATGTAGTAAGTTTAATAGAGTAAACAACACACGACCCCTCCCCTCAAAAAAGAAATAAGGAACGAAAGTAAGAAAGAAAAAGAAACGAACGAAAGAAGGACAATTTTCAGGATGTAGACTTTGGTTCCAACTTTATCCTACTGTATATTTTCCCTGCTGTCGTAAATTTGAACTAAAAACTACATCCTGAAATTCATTGCCGTTTCAAACCTTCTCCCGAAAAAAATGAGGTAATATCCATTCATTATATTCTCGTCCCAGTTTAATATCCTTAAAAACAAATGCAAAATTTCCGCCACCAACTGCAACACGTTTCCTTGAATCACTATTTAAACTGGACGGATAATCTATTTCTCACAGAGGAACTTCTATTTGTATCTTTTTTTTTTAATTTCGATACTGCTTTACACTCAACAAAGAATTAAAAACTTTGCAAAACATCTTCACTCCTCCGCCTTCTACTATTTATTTTCTCTGTTGTATTTTCCTTTTATTTCTTCTCTTTTTGTAACTCTTTATATCTTTATATGTTTTACTTATATTTTATATCCATTTCATTCCCCAATTTTTAATACACCTATATTGAACACCTTTGAATTTCTTATATCTTTATTATCTATTATTACTCTATGATTCTTCTATTCTTATATCTATTTATCCCATACTTCCTTCCTCTTTTTTTACTATCTGTTTATCCTCTATCTTGTTCACATTAAAAATAGCACCTCTCATTTAATATCTTACGATCATTCCTAAAAATTTATATTTCTTTTAAAGACTGTTATAATTTAAGATAGCCCGTCTAAAACATATCGGCACAGCACAAAATCCCTATTTAATGTAAAACCTTTCAATAGCTATAATAAAAGCTTGGGAATACATATGATTAAATAAACATCTCTGTTCAATTAATTTACCCTATATTGTCCTCGAGAGTTATATTACACATATTCTCCACGTATACGCACCATAATAGATCTGCTATACACCTACCTGCGATATATAATAAAAGCTGTATCCCTCTTATATCACAGAGACAAATTTAATTTCCCCAAAGCAGCCCCAATATTTTATTTTGCTCCTGATGTAACTATCGCTAGAAGTCGCAATCCCTATTATGTTACCTAGCATCTTCTCTCCTCCTCTGATGGGAAACATTAGACTTCTAAATACCATGGTATAAAAAGTTCTCACTTACTCTACACCCCTAATTGATGTATACCTTTATTGAATAAATCTTTATGTATATTAATATATAGTTTTATATTGTAATTTTCTTTTTTATTATTGATCTCGTAATGTTTACTTTTATCTAATTTCATTTCTTTCTCATATTCTTGCTTTACTCTCCCTTGCTTTCGTTCTCCCTTTCTTTCACCCCCTTTATCTTTCTTGATATTTCTTTCTCAGTTTTTCCTTCTCTCTCATCTTTTTCTTCTAACTTCTCTTTCTCCAAACCTATTTATTTCTCTCAACTATTCTTTTTTTTCTCTCACTTTATCTCTCGTCTTTTATCTCTCATATCCTTTTTTCCTCTTACCCTGTTTATTTCTCTGAACTGCGCTTACTTTCTCTCTCGTATTTTTTTTCGTATGTTCTTTTTTCTTTCAGCCTCTTTATCTATCCTCCCTCTCTCTTCCTGTCTTTCTTTCATTTAATTTTCTACCGAATCTTCTCGTTCATAAATAATCGTTAATTTCCATTCCACAGCGTTTTTTCTTTTAATGTGCTTTTTGTTGTTCCTGATTTTCTGTCGATGCCGGATCCATTATTCCTTGCTTTTCGACTGTCAAAAGGTTGCAGTCAAAGGTGACATCGCGTTAACTCAGATGAACACGCACAGACAAGAGAGACTGTCACATAAGAACATAGCCTACCCGGCAGCGGCAAACATGTTGCACAAAGAAACGTAAGAACATAGTACGACATTTAATAAGAGTTTAATCAACGTTTTGAACTGTAACTTTCAAGGCAACATCTGTCGCATTTTAACTAATAAAACCAACGGCTTTCATTTCTTCTAAGATTGTGTCTAAATTAAAACAGTGGCGTGTGATCAATATGTTTTAGAGTCAATGTTCTATCGATAAACATGTCAGCTGAGAGAAGAGACGTGTCTTTGCCGAAAGATGCTGCTGCTGTTGCTTGTGTGACCTACTTGTTGATGCGCGAAATGGGGGAAGAAGAATATGCGAGGTGAAAGTGCATTACAACCGGTCTAAAAAAAGAGGGTAAGAAAGGGGTTTGAAGAATTATTGATTGAAGAAAACTGAAAAGAAAGACACAAAAACGGATTATTTTCTCGTCTAGTGTTTTTGCTTTGAAGCAAATGTCAATGCACAAAGTAACCATAATACGCATCTGTGACCTTTGAACTTTGATTCTAGACAGAAATTAATTTCTATCTCCCAATTTAAACGTTTCGAAATCACTTTCAAATGTCTAAGACATATGTATTATGCATTACTTTTGATTTCATTATCTTATATATAAAACAAAGCCAACTTTATGTACATCGTCGCTACCATAGTGTTTTTAATAGTTTGCGCATATTTAATTTTTTTGTAGGTCAAATATTTTGTTTGTGTTGTTAAAAATATATTTACAATCAATTATTATTCATTTCGAAGAGATTTATATATTTTTCTTTGGTAAAATCTTTTAAAAATCAACGGCAATGATATCGTTACTCTCACATTAAGTAGCTATTTCATTGTTATCCATTACATTGCAACCACTTTAAAAATATACAATATTCGAAAATCACCAGTAAATTCCCAGGGCTGTTAAAAATTAGGCACGGTGCTAAACAGTACTAGACATATCTAATCGAAGAGATCAAGACAGCTTACAATCCATGCAACATCAGAGGGAAGAATGCTGGCATCTAGAATGTATGTAGACTAATCCAGATCAAGACGTTCGTTTTAAATCCTCCACTGGGGATGTGATCTCATGCAGGGATCAGCAGATGGTGAAATGTCCTCTTCAGTCGTTGATCCAAGTGAGCTAGATTCAAAAACGATTGTAGGGAGCTGAGTAAGACTTTTGACAGCTTAGCCTCAAACAAGAATCAGGTAACCAGAAGACTCCCTTATATCTGATCAAAAAATGCAAGAATAGTCTTCTGCTTTTGCAGTACAAAGTTCTCTATCAGTGCTGTTAAGACGGCGTAATATCACAGGGCATAGGGGCATCCACATCATTACCCTCTATAAATTCAAGGGCGAGAAAAGCAACTGTAATAACTACACACACACACTCACACACACACACACACACACACACACACACATATATATATATATATATATATATATATATATATATATATATAAAGTATTTGCTTGGTCATTTTGATTATTCTAGAATAGCTGCCAAAACGTATTTCCCCCGAACCACAGTGTATATAAAACGACCAGCGGTAGGAATGAAGTGCAAAAAAGATCAGATATCCCTATACGTTGCCTTCATAGATCTCACCAAGGCCTGTTCAAGATCCTTCAATATCTACGGCGAGGACAAGCAAAGCTATATTTTTGCCCCAACTTCCCCCAGGAATATTATTTAGTATCCTTTTGAAGCACACCTTTGCATTGAATCCAGAGGAATCTATTAACGTGCACAGAGGACTGTTCAATCCTGCTCGCCTCAAAATCAGTACGAAGCTCTTATCAAATGTATCCTATTTGTTGTCGACGCAACTGGTTTGATTCTAACCGAACTGGAACTGCAAACAATGATTGCTTATCTTTCTTGATCTGCAAAAATGTCGGGTTTTATATCAGTTTGAATAATACAAACATTTTGAGACAAGATACCGAGCTATGATCTGCGATCACTATCGATGACATTCACAAGTTTGCGTATCTTGCCGCGATTATCATGTACAATCTCTCTCTTGACGTTAAAATCGACCCTGATTTAATCGATTACTGCACTATTATCATGGTCATAAAGCAGTATAGTATCGGTTGTTTCCAGGTGTTACCTCCTCTATATTGTATTGCACGTGCTGCGCTGTTATAATACAATTCTACCAGGCATGATTTCCTTGTTTTAGGGGGACGTTCAGTACATCTTCGTTCTGTCATTCTCTCAGATGTTACGTCCTCCGTTAGACGTCAATGTATGAAGTTCGTTCATCTTTGTATCCTCTCAACTTTGCAATATGCGGCTGGAAACAGCATGTATTTTCTATCACACACACACACACACACACACACACACACACACACACACACACACACACATATATATATATATATATATATATATATAATATAGTAAGTTATAAAATGTATATGGCGATTAAGCTACACTGAATATTCCGCGTTTCATCCACTCTAGGATTCTTCAGGCTTATATGTATATATAATATATATATATATAATATAATATATGTATATATATATATATATATATATTATCATTCAAGCACGATAGTATGGTTAATTGTTAGTTTTACTCATTTAGAATTGCTTTAAAATTTCACCGCTTTTTTTGCACCCAAATTTCAAACAATTTTTGCAGTTCATAGGCCACTTGCTCAGCTATATTTTGAAAAAAAAATCAATTTTCGTTCAGTAAAACAAAAGTTATAATAATATTACTGTGTTAAAAAACTATAAGAATCTGTAAGAAACGGAAATGCATTATTTCTTATTGGCTGTTGGTTACCATAGCAACCAAATCTGTTACTCTACCTCAAATCGGCTGGTAACGGCAGAGATAATGACATAACAAAATGACTGTCGCTAACAATCATAGCTGTCCCGATCTGTCGCTAATAATTCACAGGTAGACAGTGAAACTAAGAGAGAGAATTTAATTTCAAAGCAAAGCCTGAATATACATATATATATATATATATATATATATATATATATTATATATAAAAAACGAGCATGAAAAGTAATATAGCTAAGATTTAAACATGGAAACGTAAAAGGACTAGGTGTTTTTTTTTTTTTTTTTTTTTTTTTTTTACACAGTGATCACCACTTATCAAGGCCCGGAAGCCACTCAGGGATAATGGTTATTGTAAGTACATCACGTTAGTGAGGAGATTTTATGAAGTGTTTAATTAGGGGGGCGGTTCATTAGGAATTTGTTTACATTAGACTTGAAGACATCCAAGTTGTAGTCCGGAGGGAAGCAGGCAGACGGAACAGAGTTCCACAGGCGTGCAGTTCTAAGAAAGAAGCTTTGCTCATGAAATCCGCGTTTTGATTTAGGCACAGATATAGAGTGGGGGAAATTTTTCACAGTGGATTCAGCTAGACGGGTGTTTTTCGTGAAAGATTGGCGAGGGGGGACCAGGGATTGGAGTTCAGACGAGCACCTGCCATGAAAATAACGATAAAACAAGGATAGGCTCGCAACGTCTCTTCTGTGGGAGAGGGGTTGCAGGGTAGAGAAAAGGGCATCCCCCACTAAACCACGAAGTCTATTTTGTACTCTGTCAAGGCATGATAGGCTGTTTTTGGCAGCTCCTGCCCAGATATGGCAACAGTATTCCATCCTTGGCCGTACTTGGCTTTTATATAGATAGAGAATTGCATCAGTAGTGAGATATCTTCTGGAGCGGTAGAAGGATCCCACCATCTTTCCTGCGACCTTGGCCACAGACTTGATGTACGTGTTCCATTTCAGATCAGGAGTAAAGGTCAAACCCAGAAGCTTGTCAAAACACGGGGCCTCACCCAGACGAGAGCCATCCATCACAATTGATGCCAGCTGGGGATCAGAGCGTTGATGATGTAAGGATAGGAGTTTGGTTTTGGATGCATTAAAGGTAACTAGCCACATCTTCCCCCACTGAACCACGCGCTCGAGATCAGAGGAGAGAGAATCCGAGAGAACTTCGTCATTTACAGCCTTTGATGTGTTGCTGTAGATGGTCGTGTCATCAGCATAGATGTCAACGAATGATTTAAGTATGTGTTTAGGGAGGTCATTGATGTAGATCAGGAAGAGAGTTGGGCCCAGGATTGACCCCTGAGGGACTCCAGCATTTATATTGCAGGCCTCCGATTTTTGTCCATCTACCACTACTCTTATGAGCCTATCAGAGAGAAATGATTTAATGATTGAGAAAACATTTCCAGTTATACCGTAGCTGGAAATCTTGTGAAGTAGACCCTTATGCCATACTTTGTCAAAGGCCTTTGATATGTCGAGAGCAATTGCCCTAGAAAGGAAGCCTTTGTCAAGAGATTCACTAATCCTGTGGGATATAACCGTCAGCACATCTGCGGTAGATCTTGCAGAGCGGAAACCATATTGTGTGTCACTAAGAAGGTTATTCCTGCTGAGGTGGTTTACTATTTCTCTATTTAATATTGATTCCAGTAACTTACTCATAACACAGAGAAGACTTATTGGTCTGTATTGAGAGGGAGATGACTTATCACCTGAATTCTTAAATACAGGGCAAACTGAGGAGGTCTTCCAGGGGGTCGGAAAGCACTTCTCCTTAAGGCAGCGCTTAAATAGTTTCGTAAGTATGGGAGCAAGTTCTGGTTGAAGCTTTTTTAACACTATAATTGGGATGCCATCAGGGCCAGTTGCTTTACTGGAATCTAGGTTTTTTATTAGCTTGGCGACCTCATGCACGGATATTTGTATGTTACCTAGCTTGTTCTGTGTTATAGGAGGAAATATGGGGAGTTGATGGCCTTCGTCGCATAGGGTAGAATTAGCTGCAAAGTTCTTTGCAAATAGTTTGGCCTTGTCTGATGCTGACGAGATAACCTCTGGTCCATTGATAATGGTTGGGATAGAACGCACACTTCTGTTCAAGATCCTATTTGTTATTTGCCAAAACTGGTGGGAACCAAGCCGCTGATCAGCTACCTTGGATTTAACAGACTGGGCATATAGCTCTCTTGCATTTTTTATTACTCTTTTACAGTGGTTGCTGGCAGTCCTGAAAGCAGCTTTAGTCTCAGTGCATCTATTACGTTGGTAGTTATGGAAAAAGTGATTTCTGTGCGCGATAGCAGCAGCACATTCTGGGGAGAACCATGGCTGGCTGTTAGGTTTTTGTTGGAATTTTTTAGATGGTATGAATTGGTCTATGCCTACAATTAACCATTCGGTCAGATCTGATACTATGTTAAAACTGGAAAAGAAAATAAGATATTCTAGTAAAAATTTAATAAATTTTTAACTTAAAATGTTGCAGCATTAAGATTTTTTTAAATTTAATTCAACATTATATAATCAATTCTTAATTAATACTGCAATATTTTAAGTTATAAATTTAATATATTTTTTATTAGAATTTCATGTCTCTTTCTTTTCCAGTTTTAACAACCAGTCATTTTACTTTTCCATGTTTAAATCTGAACCATATTCCTTTTCATGCTCGTATTTTCTATGTAATCCAATTAAGCATAAAAAAGACGAATATATTAAATAAATTTGTTTGAATTTCTAAATACGTATTAACAAGCAAACAAATAAAGGTTATCGGTTTTTAAATAAAGACTTCATATGAAACCCTACAAGAAAAATAAGTTTATTTATATGAAAGAAAAGAAAATCGAATGGTCCTCTGGCAATTGTTATTAACTAGCATTTATAAAAGGTGGTATTACATCCATTTCCCTGTTAATACATTCCCATTAACTCTAATTAAATTCAGCAAATCTTCCATTGTCCGGTATTACAATCCGACAATCCAATCCTTGGAATAATTTGCCGAAAGCAAGAAAACTGGATCTAAAGAGAAAACACAAGAATCCTGATAATCCAATCACCACGAATTGAATGACCGCCAACAAAATACGAATGTTCGCTAATTGAAAAGCGTTGGACAACAATCAAAGTCTGGTGGCCGCAAGTAATACCATTTCAACCAAAGCACTCCGAGAGCATAGGTATGCACCAAGGCCGAACGAGACTCCAACAAATAAATCTAAAATTCTTGTAAGAAATCGGCACTCAGAAGGTGTCAGTTTTTATGGAGTCAGTTCTGAGTATTGTCGCAGAATCTAGCGTCAGTACAGATAATAGCGGAAGCAGATTATGAATTTTAAAGCAATGAAGAACATCTGAAAAAGCAGACGACACTAAGTATGCGAAATGGTTGAAGTTAGGTGAAGCTTAGGGATGTAAATCGACTTAGGTTCAATCTTTTTCCTATATACTTTACTAGCAAGGTTACCCGGCGTTGCCCGGGCCAAAGTTTTTTTTACCCTTTTAATTAAACTTCTCTCTCTCTCTCCCTCTCTCTCTCTCTCTCTCTCTCTCTCTTATTATCCATCTCCGGTTTTCTCTTTATATCTTCCGTCTCTTTTTCTTATCTGCTCAACACTTTTCTTCTCTTTGACACACTTTTTTATAGATATCTCGAGGAATAAGACGACATAAGGAAAATAACTCCTTTATTAAAAGTAATTAGAGTTACTTAATATGGATGGAAAATCGCCTCTGTGATTAAATCTGCATACTGTTACGTTTTGCGAACCGGGCATCGCTACTATTGCATATTACGAACCGGATTTCTCGTAAATGACAAATATTACAGGCACTGGAGCAAGTCCTATACCCTAATCCTCTGAAAACAAAACTTTACCCCCCTAAAAAAACAACACCCTAACTTCTACCTTTACTTTCCCTCAAAATAAACTACCGGTGCGTAAGGGGCAATAGTTTAGTTTTTAATCACGCGAAAACAATGTTTCTCTACTTATTTACACAAAAAATAAAATAATAATTATTCATAAAGCTTACGGTAACTTGTTGTCATATTTAATTTATTATTATTTTTATCGGAATAATTATGTTAGTTTCTTTTTTTAATGCGTTTTGTAATTTGATTCGGGTTACTTGGCGTTTTTAATATTTGATCGGCGCTCTGCGTATTCGGACAGTTGAGATGAGGTGTTGGTCAAACGCGAGCAGACATTTACGAGTAATCCGGTTCGTAATATGCACCAAAACTGACTTCCGGTTCATAAAATTCAATAGCACCGAAATCCGTACCAGCCTAAGATATAAAAGATGAATATCATTCCAAATATTAGATATTTTTCATCGGGGCAAATGCTTCTCAAGTAAATGACAACTTTGTTGGGGATTTATTTGTACAGTTTTACTTTTTGAATGGCACACCCAACGATATCCGCCCCGCATGGCATACGAATATCTTACATACCCAACGATATCTATCCTGTATATTATAGATCTTGAAATATTATTTATTTCTGGGATTGAGTTATGTTTCAAAAAGCTGTTTTAATTGTTCTAGTTAACTGTGATTTATAATTTACTTAATACGCTACTCTTGCTCCTTCCTAGCTTTCTATGTATTTTTCTCGGTCTTCTCACCCTATGTTAATAAAAAAAAAAACTCTATTAAATTTTTTGATGTTGGTATGGACATTTGGAGAGAAAATGACTCTTATTTTCCAGCGTTACTTTATGTATGCGTGTCTAGACAAACCAGTAACAAGTATGTAAAGTATATGAAAAATAGTAAGTATTTTTACTTTTATATAAATATGAGAATTATAATAAAAAAGCAAAAAAAAATACGCTTAAATATTATATTTTAATCAATGCAGAGTTCGTATTTTTTAATTATAGAGCAAATTCTCTATCGATTATTATATTGTACCTAATATAAATTAGTGGTTTCAAATATAAAAGAAAACTTGTCTGCCATCATCTAGAATCAAAACTAGAACATATAATTGTCCAGCCTTATCAATAAGCGGCCCTACTGCATACGTATGCAATAACTGTAAAAACTATCGCTGATTTATCTACAAATTTAATTAGCGTACGCGCAATAACATATCATGTACAGCCGACTTACACCAGTCCAAAGTCAATTTTTTCTTTTTCTTTTGACCCTTTAGAAGCAATTTAACCGGCCAAAAATCAAATCTAAAGAGTGCTGTAGGTCCTAATACTCCATATATGAAATTCTAATTCTTTAGATCAAATATTCAGAGGGGAGTTTAGTAGAGAGTTTTCGCACACACACCGACAAGGTTTATATATATATATATATATATATATATACATATATATATATATATGTATATATATGTGTGTATATATATATATATATATATATATATATATATATATGCGTGTGTGTGTGTGCGTGTGTGTGTTTCCGTGTGCTAGAACCTTTCTATCTAAAATTCAACGCAACTTTGCAGAATATATTTAAAAACTATTAGAAAGTTCTTGCGGAATTTTTTAATTTGGGTTCAAATTATGTATTTTACAATAAGTTTTTGTCATTATACCTTTACTTTAAATATCATGTTAAAGAGCGCTTTTAGATCTATCAAATCGTTTAAATTACAATACTTATAAAACAATTACGCCTTCTTTTCAGAATGTCGAATATAAGACGGGAAACAGCAACTTCGCTCAATTTTTATTTCAATTAAAGATAGGCCGCAAAGTTACTAAAACCGCTCTTAAGTCATCGAAGCGTTTGGCACAGGAACTACAGGAACTACTAGTGAACGCACAGCACACTGGTCGTTTCAGAAATTTCGTGGTGGCGACAAGTCTTGAAGATGATGAGAGTAGTGATCGGTCATCGGATTTTGACAACGATCAATTAGAGCCTTAGTCGAAACCAATCGATGCAATACTGTTCGAAAACTTGCTTCTAAACTAGACTAACATATACGACGATTTAAAACAACTTAAAACAGATCAGAAATAAAAAAAAACTTGATAAATAAGTGTCTCACGAATTGAACGCCACCAAAATAAACGCCGTTGTAAAGGGCCATCTTCTCTTCTTTTACGCAACAAGTACGACCCATTTCTCGACCAGGTTGTGAATTACGATAAAAAGTCGATTCTTTACGAAAATCAGCGACGCTTACCTTAGTGGTTAGACGCCGACGAAGTTCCACGACACTTCACGAAGTCAGTTTGCGCCTTAAAAAGGTTATGTTGTTATTTATTGGTAGTGTGCAACCGATCTCATGTATCACATATTTTTAATTCAGGCGAAACCATTACGGCGGAGAAGTACTGTCACCAAATGGATGAAATGCACCAGAAACTTCAAAAACAACACCCAGCATTAGTCAAGAGAAAAGGTCCAATTATTCTCCACAACAATGCTCGATCGCACGTAGCGTAACGAACACTGCAGAAATTGAACGAATATATCTACGAAACCCTACCTCAACCGCCATACTCTCCAGACCTCTCACCTACCAACTACGACCTTTTCAATCATCTCGACAACTTTCTGCATGAGAAATGCTTCAAAAACCTAAGCGATATCAAAAACGCCTTCAGCGACTTCATCGCCACCAGAACGCAAGATTTTTACGTTACTGACATAAATACATCTGTTTTGCGTTGGAAAAAATGTGTTGATTCTGATGGTGCTTATTTCGATCAATAACTTTTTGTTTGAGCCGAGACATGTTCATCTGAATATAAAAGTTAAAAACCTCAATAACTTTATTGTCAACCTGATAGACATTAATAGAATCAAGCCTAATAAAGAAATGAAGAAATGAATCATCTAATGAGAAACCATGAAAAATGAATAAGTAATTAATTAACACACGTTTTTTTTAAACAATACATGTAAATTAGAAAACTTTCATGTAGTCGTTCGCATATATATGACTCAGTATGTTAAGAAATTCGTTTTAATCATTTTTAAATAGAAAAAGGACGGTTTTATAATCAATGTCAGAGCAAACAATAACTCAATTTTAAATAGAATATTTATTGCATTTTCACCCCTAAAAAGGAACAGTGCCACCTTGTTGTGGGGAGCTAGTGTCTGGGACATAATTTACAGGGATACTATGTAGGGAGTTGAACAGCAAGATTTCTGTTTACATTGAACTTTAACTTCTGCATGTCAGTACAGTTAGGGAAGCAGGAACCCGAAATGTGATTCCAAAGTCTCGTAGTATAAGGGGAAAAAAGTAGAAGGCATTCTGGCAACTGGCGATCTCTACTGTGTAGGATAGGAATTTTAATTCTTATCAGGTTTGTTGGAGGTATTTACGTCGAGGTGGTACAAGGGCTTGTAGTTCGTCGAACCATTAAAGTACTTGTAAAACAGGCAGAAGGAAGCAAAATTTCGTCAGTGGGACAGAGGTTTACACCTAGCTGACAGAGCGGGATCGATTAGGTTGGCGACACCCTTTGGAACCCTTTCTAACAGTGAGAGACTAGTAGCAAATGCATCAACGAAACGTAGCATTAATACCTTATATATAGACGAGTAATGGCATAGAGGTACAAGATACTCTTAGGCAGGTATATTATAAATAATAATAATAATAATAATAATAATAATAATAATAATAATAATGATAATAATAATAATAATAATAACAATAATAACAATAATAATAATAATAATAATAATAATAATAACAACAACATAAAAGTAAAATGATTTATTATTTACTTTGACTAAAGAATGGCAACAGATATATAGCAGTTTATAATAAAAATAAACAGTAGAATAAATAATAATAGTTAATGTGACACAAAGACTCAAAGATATGTCTAGTATATATATATATATATATATATATATATATATATATATATATATAAGGTTAGCAAATAAAATTTAAAAATAAAAGCGAAATACGTATTTATATATGTACTACAAAGTATCAGAACAACATTGCTGCGCTTGATGTGAAAACCAAATAAAGGGAACTTATAGTCTTCTATATCGAATACTCTTTTACACTCAACTTCTTATACTCATACTTGTGGCTTCTTTCCATCCCCTCCCGTTTTCTTACTTCCTCCTTCTCTAACCCCTCTTCTTTACGCCGTTTAATTCCATTATGAGGTACACGCATAAACCACGTGATTGTAAAACACCCTTTCCCTTATTAACTTCCTTTTCCGTTTCGCTTTACTTTTCACTTTTTTGCTTTTTTCTAAGTTACATGGAAGGTTATTTAGCCAATTGGTCAGCTTTGAATCTCGTTCTCTACTTTTTAACTCTTTTCTGTATGAACCATATATTTTTTAAAGAAGACTTGACATGCCTCTCGGCACAATATCTATAAATTCCAAGGATTGGATTTTGTCTTCCGCATTTCACTACAGGATTTTTCTACAGAACTTTTCATTGCTTTCCAACCCCCTGGATACTATGGCGTGACCGCCTAGGGGAGCGGTATTGCGCCCATATTGGGGAGATTAAGATCCCCTAAAACCCTGAGTAAGTCCGGGCGAATGTGCTGAGAGTGTTTGCTAAACGTTGATTGAATCCCGGACAGCGACGGGTAATCTATCAAAGGGGATTAATTTGTTGTGTTTTTGTAAAAGCAGACATATATTTTATTGTTTGAAAAATGACAGGAAATGGCAGATTAATGTGGAATGAAATCATACATTCGTTTGGCCTGACGAACACCTGCTCAGACTGTCTGGCGTTCTGAGTGTGAAAGGTGACAGTGCTGGCCTTTAAGGGCGTGTGAATAGAATAAAGTTTTGATCCCATATTCGCAAGTTATGGAAGGCCTGTTGAGGTGCACACACGCAAAAGAGTTGGGGATTCCCCAAAAGACATGGTGAAGTCTGATTGGCCAGGAAGACTACCCCAACCTACCCTTTCTCTTGGCACATAAGCGAACGCCCGGGCCGAAATTAGCAGATCAGATTGAAGCTAACTCTCGAGAGAACACGCGCTCCCAGGGAACCGCCAAACCTCTCTATCAATCCCGGCTGCAATTATGGAGAACGAAGAATAAGATTTTGGAAGATCTTGATGTTTCTGGTGTAATCGAACTGAACAATGTACATATGCAAAAAGAAAACCCTGTAATTTTCGTGAACTAACAGTTTTGTAGTCTGGGAATACTCTTTAAAAGGGATTCCAAAGGATATTTTACAGAACGATTTTTGGATTTTCTAATCGCCTCACCTAATGTGAACTTTTGGATATCATTAGATATGTACTATCATACATATTGGACTTTGCTGAGTATTTCTTTTCATTTTATCTAAAAAATGTATACATTTCTTTCACGTTTTTTATTTTTCGACAATTTTCAAAACTTGAGCTAACCAGCAAAAATAAATACTTAGCTAGCTATGCTTACTGTTTGCAAACTATTTTACTTTGATGAGATGAGTCTTTGTTTGAGATTCCGTGAAATAAAGAACCTTTTATCTTCATATTCGTATATCTTGATTTGAATACAATATTGTCAGTTTTATTCAACAATATCTTGACTTTTTTTTCTACTTAGTAGGCCCTATCACTGACATTGAGCTTTTTTATCTCGATAAGGTTGTTACTTTTTAAATATATACTTCTAAATTTATATTTCTACACTATAAATTTGCAAAGCTTTTTATTAATCTTTTCTTATCTTGTAAAATTTGCCTGTATTACTATATATATATATATATTGCTTATCCAGGAAAGTAATGAATAAATTTGGAATATATATTCTAGATAAACGATCGGCTATATGGACTTATTACTTTATTTCAAAGATTACATTTACAGAGAGCATAGGCATAGTCATATTTTAATATAATAAAAAATATGAATTTTATTTATAAATTATAGAATATATATTCATTGCAACATAGTTATTAATATGAACACGTCTTTCCTGTACGTTTGCGCTTTAGTTGGGAGGGGCCACTTATCATATTCTAAAAGTACGAGAAAACATCATATTTTGAATCTATATTCATTGTTTATACACGCCCTGGGACGGGTATTCTACCATAAAACACACACACACACTCACAGATATTTATATCTACATGAGAGCGTTGCGTTATTAAAACAAACCCCATTAAACATAACAGTTGTGGCCCTAAATGATCACTAAGGAAAACAAGAACATGGATATAGGTTATAAATGTAAATCTATTATATAAATCTCACCTGTCTGTTTAACTCTATGTGTGTATATGTTTTTTTTTTAAGTTTCGGCAGAGTTGACGGATTTACACAGTATAGTTTTGAAGATCGATCCTTCGGAGGACAACTATCGAAAAATTGGCTACAAATATAATTCCTTCACCCTAAACTGGATACTTTTCTACAGGGAATGGTTCACCGATATTTTCGAAAAGCATCCCGTCTTTTCGATTGACTAGCTTAAATTTAAACCTACGTCAGTTTCGGTTTGTCGATTGGTGCAACAGCGAAGACGTCACGTTATTTTTTATCATTTTCTTTTTTATTTCGCGGTACGGGTTCGAGCCTGCCTGCCTACTACCGATTTTTTTTTCTCAACACACACCTCCAAACATCCGGGCACCCAGGCTAGTCATATTGAAAAATAATATATACAAAGGGCAACAGTCGTAGCTTTATCGTCAAGATGACATACTCCGAATGTACAAAGGCTACTCCGAGAGTTGGTACCACTCGGTCTATTCATACAGTTTGGAAGAGTTCATATTTTGTAAATGGGTTAGTCCATACAAAATAACACATTTTATGTTTGAGCATACTAATTAATAAAAAAGCTCCGATTATTTTTCCTAAAATCAAAGGAAAACAGTTCTGTGTTTTAAAGGTTTATGAATTGAGCTATTAATATATATATATATATATATATATATATATATATATATATATATATAATTCAAACACGGAAGTGTTTGAATATATGGTCATATGGAACTTTTAGTCATTTAGAACAGCTTTAAAGCTTCACCGCTCACTCATTTTTCGACCAAATTTACCACAGTTATTATGGTTTCTAGATAACCTACTCAGCTATATTTTCAATTTTCGTTCAGTAAAACAAAAGTTATAGTTAATTTTCTGGTATTCAAAATAATAAAAATATGTAAGGAAGTGAGCGACGCTTTTTAGGACTGGTTTTCATAGCAAACACGTCGCTTCAGCGACTACTGTAGCTACTTATTAACTGCTGTCGTTAAAAGAAGTAACAAATGAAACAGAGAGAATAAAAGCATGGAAGGGAAATAATTGGGGGGATTTATTGAAAGCAGACGCATGCCGTACATTATTATTACATATTTGTTCATGGGAACAAAAATATAAGATTGAAATCAAACAAAGAACAAGTGATTTTAAAAGTCAGGAGAAATCAAAAGAAAAATGCGAGCATGAAAAGTAATATGGTTAAGCTTAAACATGGAAAAGTAAACGACTAGTTGTTAATACTAGAAAAGAAAAGGACAAGATATTCTAGTAAAAGCTGTAATACATTTATACTTAAAATATTGCAGCATTAAGATTTTTTTAATTCAGTTTATAACATAATATCATCAATTCTTAATGCTGCAATATTTTAAGTTATAAATTTATTATATTTTTTACTAGAATATCTTGTCATTTTCTTTTCCAGTTTTAACCACTCGTCCTTTACTTTTCCATGTTTAAGCTAAACTATATTGCTTTTCACGCTCGTATTTGTCTATTGCAATATATATATATATATATATATATATATATATATTTATATATATATATATAATTTAATAGCTTATACATAATGTGTATAAAAATATATATACAAATATATGTATATACACTCACACTTGAAAATTGTTTTCCAGCGTAAACACCCTTACATAAGCCTGTTCAGTTATTTTAGGGAGAAAATAGAGGGATGAGGATGGGATCTAGGGGTGTGTATGTTATTCGATATTATATCTATCCATACAAGAAAATAAAGTTGATTTTTCCTCTCAAGTTAAACATCATAGAACTATAAATAGTGACGCCAACAAATTTCCCAAAATGGATACATTCCAGCCAGCATCTTTTGTATATTTTCGAAAATCATCAGTTGGTTTAATTCTCTTTTATAATTACTTATAGTAATTCCAACCACACTTACTCTCCCAAAAAGTCATGCTTAGTATACTATGAAGAAGTTAGAGTATATTTCACTTGCACAAATCTATCTATCTATCTCTCTCACTATATATATATATATATATATATATATATATATATATATATATATATATATATATGCGTATATGTATGTGTGTGTATGTGTTATATTTTACAGTAAGTTTAGATGAGATAAGTCATCGGTACCGTTTTAGATGCTCGTATCAAACTCTCGTCAGCCGAAAATAAATGAGTATCGGATTAAGAGACCTTGATATGAGTATCTAAAACGGTCCTAAATTATCAGGTGTGAAACCGACGGTACCGATGACTTATCTCATCTAAACTTTCTGTAAATAAAACATAAATAGTACGATGTAATTTTCGGATTTTTTCTTATAATAGACCACTGTGCTGGAATCATTTTTTCCTAAAAATATAACTAATTATGTGTGTGTGTATATATATATATATATATATATATATATATATATATATATATATATATATATATATATATAAATTTAAAGGAGATTAGAATAATAGTCTAAAGAGCTAAGTGTATTTTAATGTAATTGATTTTTAAATTTAAAAAATTTTTTTTAAATTTTTAAATTATAAATCACATTACTTAATATATATATATATATATATATATATATATATATATATAACAACGTTTCTTGTTTAAAACTAAGAAAATAGATTTTTAAAGTTGTATATTCAAATGAAAAAGTCAAATGTACGAGATTAATTTTTATTAAAGCAAGAATATCACAAACTACATTACACATGACTTGTAGCTTGTTAGAATGAGGAATTACGACACTGGTAGTAATTTAACGATTTTGCGTTCTGATTTTTCATATAGGTTCTCTAATACCGACAATCTATAGTTATACAACATATCGTCAAACCGAAGTTTTCCATGGTGTAAAACTTTATTCTTTCAATCAATTTTCCAGATGATCCGAGAAAGGACGCTTTGTTCAATTTTGACGGCATCATGTTTGCCTTCATTCTGCTACGAAAACATATTCTGTTCTTCTCTGTTGCTGGCACAAAAACATATAACATATCACTTTATTCTAATCCTTTTTGTTTTGTTGATATTTCACGTTGCGATAAATCCAGGCATTTTATCATTATTGATTATAAACAAAATATCATATTTCATAAGCGAGACATGAATCAACAAATTTAAAAAAAGAAAAACATAAAGTTGTTATGAAGATAACTGGCAAATATAAAAGGATATGAGCGTTGCATATGAACGAATCGCTAGTGTCTTCAAGATTATTAATTTATCAAGACTTTTAAAATATTGAAAAATTATAAATCTTAATCTTAATATGTATAGAAGAATGCTAAATGTTATTATTACGGAGGAACATAATGGACTAATAAATATTATACAGACTATATAATCAGATATACTGAGTTTAACTTAAAGGTCGCCGGGAAAACAATTGGATTATTATAATAATGATTCAGAAAGTATTTCAGTTCTTAGACAGTTAACATATAAGTGTAAATAAGTTCCAGAATGAGGTACTGCTGCCATATCAGGGGTGTACTGCTCAGAGGATCCTTATAATCAGAGTATAAAATCAACTTCGAGATCTGGTACGCAAGTTTTCTTCCTTTCTCTGCAACCTTTTTCTCACAGAAGAGATCTTACTACTCTTTCTCTACACTATCGTTATTTTCATGGAAGATGCTCGACATAGCTGTAACCTATGTTTCCCTTGATAACTCATTTAGCTACAACCATTAGATCAAATTGTAGTATCTGTTCTTCAGATGCTGCACTTCATTTTCTTGTTCTCTTTCGGTGGAGGAGAAATCCTTCACGACTGAGACAATTTTTATTTTTGCACCTTTTCTCCACGTTAAAAAACGACCCTGGTGGCTTACTCTGTCCCGTTGGGAGGCATAGTAAATAGGTACAACCATTAAAAATAATTTTCGTTCTTTTCTTTGCGCATCCAAATCAAAACGGAACAGTCATGAGAATAGTTTCTTTGTCAGAACTTATCATAAACGGAATAGAATGCAACAGGTTGCTTCCTAGCTAACTACAACATGATCAGTTTCAAGTCAAATGTCAACAAATTATTGCTAAGCATCCTCCTTAAATTATCATACTCAGACTAGCTCAAACATCGTTATAAGTTCCGCGTAAAAATCAATTCGCACAATTCTATGAATAGACTTTTAGCCGTTATAAGCGGTGATAAATTATTATATTTTAAAAATGTTTTTACCATAAAAATGTATACTGTTCATTAAAAAGAACCTTTTTAAAAAATCAACGACTTATTTAAACATCATAAAATATCTAGTATTTATTAATTAATCAATAAATATTAATACAAAGTTGATCTAAGGTCTTCAGAAAGATAATTACGTATAACCTTACATGATAACTTCTCTTTAATCTGTTTCTCTGAGTAATGATCAGTGTTGCCGCTGTAATAAATGTTTTAGCCGGAATAAATGTTATAAAAAAAAGAAGTAAAGCGCAGCAAAAATATAATCGCGCCTATAACAAGGTAAATAGATTAATAAAAATATCCAAAGTATATAATTTTACTTAAATTACTTTAGTACGGCTTATATGCTAATGATGTAATAAGGTGATGATAACAGAGTTGCACTTGCGGTTGTCTTGTTAGACAGAAAACGCATAAAACAGAAGCACGATCTAAAACAGTCAGCAATGAAACATATAGGATAGCATTTTAAATTACAATATTCCAACTCAAAAGATCCGCATTATGTTTGGACATATATATCATATAGAAAGACACGGAACTACTATTCTTTTTTTCAACACACTCTAGCATTTTTTGAAATGTCATAATATAATGGGGATATTTATGACTTTTATCATTGTCATGTTCTTAATACCGTCGTTCCTGTCGCGTGCCGAGTTTGCCTTAAGCCGTGTCGTTTCTACGTTTTCCGCCAAAAATGTAACCATTATAACGACTCTATTCTCATAGATACTAATGGCCAAGGTGTTTTTCTAACAAATAAATCATTTCCATATGCGTAAATTCGCACAGTAATTGTGAATCTGTATGCAAAATTACTGTGCGAATTCACATATATAGAAATTATCAACTGACACATTCAAGTTCAAACAAAGACTTAACGTCCCAGACTAATATAGGGTCGTTTTTAAATCACACTAAAATTTTCCTTGTGTCTGTGTGTGTGTTCGTATGTCCATAACTGTTTACTATCAATATCTAATTTATAAAACATACTATGTCTGTCTGTCGTCTCCATATTTTTAAACTCTATCTCTTCCGAAACTTAAAGTCGCAGAACGGTGCTCATCTTAGTAAACTTTTAATCAGTTACTATGCGTGTAATGTTGGTACTGTGGTAACGTAACCAGCTATGAATGCTAGAGTTTTACTTTGAATTTCGATTCTAGCTGATGGTATCCAGATTCTTTTTTTTTTACTTTTGAAATAACGACCCGATAATAATATATACGAAATCTTGAAAAATTAAAATATCATATTTAAGCGTATTTCAGGGCAAGGCATCTCTGGGTGTCCTACCCCGCATGTATATATATATATATATATATATATATATATATATATATATATATATATATATATATATACTTTTTATTTCCTATTCTTTTAGAATCTAGTTTTTATCCCCTATTCCTTATTCCCTATTTTTTAAAAAGACTTTTATAATGCCCTCTCACTCTCTCCTCTTTTCAATGTATTCCCCATAACTTTTCTAGTTCTAATATAAAATGTATTTAAAATCGATTTTATCTATTGTGCCCATACTTTTGTAGGATGCTTATTTTTCTCTTCTTTTGATGAGAAGTATTTGGCTTTGAAATGCTATAACCTATAGAGTTCTCCCACTTCCCTTTCACTTATTGCAACCATCTTTAACCTTATTAGCATGATAATCGAATAAACATCTTATGTAACGTTAATCCTTATTTTCTCATCTTTTCTTAGATTTGCTCTTCTTAATCGAGTAGATCCTTATTTATCCGGATATGTTGGTCTTTTTTCCTGAAAATTTATTTATTTCAAGTAAAATTTATCTTTCTATATCTCTATACATACATAAATTTATCATATTTTGAAAAATCTTTCTATGGTGCAAGATTTACATTTTGTTTTCTGTAGCAAAATTAATGGACGATCTCTAAACGCTGTCAAACTATTTGTTCCTAGTTGGATAATTTATATAAAAAAGAAAATCAATATTTCACAAAATGGCCGAGTTATAAATAGTGTCCAATTTGTCTAGCTTTCTTCCCCCTCCCCTATTTTGGGACGATAATGCTTGACGGATGAAATGATACAGAACAAAAAGAAAAAAAGAAAAATAACGAACATATAAAAGTCTACTTTAAGTGTTAATAACAACTCTTGTAGCAATATTACCCTAGAGAAATTTATATATCGATTTCTTACAATACCTGGATCTCATTCTACGAGCCATTAGATTTGCTTTCTGATTTACGTGAAGTTCATTTCATATCAACGCTGAAATTAATTTAACGTAGTTTATCCAATAGATTTCCCATTTGAAATTTATAAATGGAATTATTTTATCCATTTCTAGCATCGATGAATAAATTTATTATAAGACAAAATGAAAATAAAATAAATATCCAAGTCTAAAGTATAATAAAAAATTATGTGTTAGTTCTGCCCATCAATTCTGTAAGATAATAATCATTAATATCTATTTATTGAATTCGATTTCATTAGGTTTCCTTTCAACTTGTGTCATACACAGAAAAGTTAATAATTTTATATTGTGATGCCTTCTCCTATACTGGCCTTTCTCTGTGGTTTCGTTAAACTGAGTCTGTATTAATTTAATGAATTGAAAAACAACAAAGTCAAACTAAATAGATAGGAAGACAGAGATTTATTCTTATGTTGCTGAATTGTTTAGATGCGGATTAGTTATGCGTATTATTTGGATTCATCGGACTACTGTTCTCATCTTGAGTGTGATTTCACAACGTTTCGTTATATGTAACCTCCGACCTTCTTCAAGTGTATCTTGTCGAACTCGGGAATGTTTCTGTCGAGCTCGGGAATTTGGACAGAATTTTGAACAAAGCACTTCATTTACTTCACAGGGGTAGCATGCTCTTGTTCCGTCAGCCATGAGTAGATAGAGATCCTAAGTAATCCGCAATTGTATTTTTCGATCACCTACACTGAGAACTGAACCTTCAACCTTCAGAAGAATATCACTTTTTACAATTGGTTTTGCAAGTACTCTAACCAGTGCACCACGGAACCGTGGTGTAATTGTTAAGGTTTTGATGAGAGTCGGATGTTACATCGACGGAAACGTTGTAAAAATCACTCAATATGAAAACAGTGGTCCGATGAATCCAAATAATATGTGATTTATTCTGTTGGGCGTTACTCCAAATATTAGGTTGGTGCACAAATAATGTCGTTTTTTCTATATAGTTGAACGTCAAAAAGCGACGTTATTTCTCCACCAACCTAAAAACTCACTAGTAAAATATACAAACATATGGGAATGGGAAGTAATCATTATTTAGCAAAATTTTATAACATTTTAAAAATAACCTGCTAACACGTTCGTGTTTCCAACCGAATCTGCGCCAGTTTGAGTTCAAATATGAATATTTTTCTAACTTTTAAATATACTAGCAGTTCAGCCTGACTTTGCTTGGTCCCTATGTACTGTTCAGGACTTTGTGTGCATATGTATATATATATTAAAAAGTTTGACTCATGCCCAGGTAAACTACATTTAAAATTTCAAGTGTTTAGACCTAAAATTAGTGGAGAAGTTTGGTAAAGTGTGCAAAGGTCAACTCTTTCAACTTTGATCTATTAGCAGCCAAATTTTCGCCCAAAAATTGATTAAAAACTTGCCGCATGTTTGAATACCCTTTATGTAGAATTTAAAAAGTTTAGATCCAAAATTGCTAGAAACCGCAAAAGTCAAATCTTTCGAAGTTTAACCCTTTGTCAGTCAAATTTTCATCCGAAATCCGATATGAAAGCTTGCCCTATGTCTGAATACACTTTATGTAAAATTTCAAATATTTACACCAAAAATTGGCTGAGTAATTTGGTAGATAGCGCAGAGGTCAAATTTTTTAAAACTTTGGCCCCAATTTTGACCCCGTAACATTTATATTTTGAGCTTAGATCAAATTAAAAGTTTAATCGCTCTTCAAGTAATCTAAATCTAAAATTTCAAGTGTTTAGATCCAATATATATATATATATATATATATATATATATATATATATATATATATATATATAGATAGATAGATAGATAGATAGATATGTGTGTGTGTGCGCGTGCGTGCGTGCGTGTGTTTGTTGTGTGTGTGTGTGTGTGTGTGTGTGTGTGTGTGTCTGGATTTGTTTGCGCTTTCTTTCACCATCCGGACTTGAGCGCATTCTTGGCAGCCTTATTAAATAAAGACATACACACACTCACATACCCACACACAAACTTACACAGAAAAGAAGCACCAAAGGCTATATGTGCGCCGAGTTTGTCCCAACAGTGCTCAGAGAAGATCAGAAAGAAAGTCCTTCTCGTGACCAAGATCGGCATAAAAGCAATTCCTCACCCCCTATAGTTCAGACCTTACTACCTGTGACTTAGTAATTTCTTAAGTTCAAGGAAAACTTTAGAGGCTGTCGTCATGAGACAATTGAGGAGATAAAAGCGGCTGTGACGAGGGTTATTGACACCCGCACACAAGAGGACTTCCATGGAGCCTTCCAGAAGTTGTTAGTACGGTGCAATTGCAGCCGGAGGAGATTTATTTGAAAGCGACTAGAGATTCATGTTTTTATTATCAATAAAAGTGCTCATACGAAAAATGTCTGGAAACTTATTTAAGGCACCTCGTACAATGGCTTTTATACTTCTTTTCTATAAACGGTGAAAACATTTTTGCTTACGAAAGTTAATTTTTTAAAACTTCGGCAGGAGTATAAGTCAACAGATTATCATTAAATAGGTCTTTGTCCTATATCTACACCGATAAACAAGATACAATAGACAACTTGGAAGACAACGTTCGACGCGGTATTGTCGAAATGCAGATTAATTTCACGCGTAGATTTTGCAGAAAAATGGATTTCTAAATTATGGCATATCCAAACGTGTTGCGGGACCATTGTATTTAAATTATTAAAGCCGAAAGTTAATCCCTGGATATATTAGTATAATGGAAATAATTTTCTGCGATTTCGCTTAATTTACATTTCGTTGCTTGGAAGAAAACACCCTTTATCTATCTATCTATCTATATCTATATACATATACACATTATATATATATACATATTATATATATACATATACACATTATATATATACATATTATATACATATATATACATATACACATTATATATATACATATATACATGCATATACATATTATATACATATACATATACGAGGGGCCTGCAATTAAAAATGCCCCTGACCCACTTCCAGTTGTCTGATTTAGCTGAAATTTTGCATGTGTTATATAACCCTTCGGGGTATGTGGCAAATTACAGCTCTGAACTAATTGTGGTTTCTGTTTTACAGGTGTTTGAACTGAGTTAGGTGTGAAATGGAGCCTGTTGAATATCAAGCAGTGATCTGGTTTTTGTATTTGAAAGGACGCACACCACAGGAGGCTTTTATTGAAATGAAAGAAACTTATGGTCATAATGCCCCATCATATGACATCGTGAATTCAAACATGGCCGGAAGTCTGTGGAAACAGCTCCCAGACCTGGTCTCCCCACCTCCTTCTGCCTTTGATGAGGCATCTCTCCGTCCAGTTGAGGCTGCCATTTTGGAACATCGGCGCATTACTATTCGCCAAATAGCCCAAGATGTCAAGATTAGTGCAGGGTCTGTGGAAACTATCATTCATGACCATTTGCATATGCATAAGGTGTCTACCAGATGGATTCCCAGGTTGCTTACACCATTCCAGAAGCGAAAACGCGTCGAGTGCTCGAGGATGAATTTGGAGATGTGCCAAGAAGATGAGTCAAAGTTTTTCAAAAGACTGATTACACAGGATGAAACCTGGGCCCATCACTATGATCCAGAAACCAAAGCCCAGTCAATGCAATGGAAGCACTTGGACTCACCACCTCCAAAGAAGGCAATGCTGCAGCCCTCCGCTGTCAAGGCCATGCTCACAGTCTTCTGGGATCAGGACAGAGTAGTGATGACAGATGTCCTGGCAAAGGGTACCACAATTACAGGAGCTTATTATGCTTCACTTTTTAGGAAATTAAGGGAAGCTATCAAAATCAAGAAGCGGGGCAAGATCAGCAAAGGACCCTCCTCCTGCAGGACAACGCTCCTGTCCACAACTCGCATGTCGCTAGATCAGAAGCACGGTCGTGTGGTTATGAAATCTTACCCGATCCTCTCTACTCTCCTAACCTTGCACCCTCTGACTTTCACCTCTTCCCAGCCATGAAGTTGTTTTTGAAAGGAAAGCGTTTCCCAGACGATGCAGCCTTGATTTCTGAAGTCACGTCGTAGTTGGAGGACCAACCTGGGGTGTTCTACAAAAACGGTCTCCCGAGCTGCATGAAACGATGGGAGAAATGCATAACTCTGGGTGGTTCGTATGTAGGGAAAGACTAATAACTGTGTCAAGTTTCGTTGCTCTACTGCTATAGGAAGTGGGTCATGGGCTTTACTTATAGCGCGCCCCTCGTGCACACATATATATATATATATATGCATATATATATATATATATATATATATATATATATATATATATATATATATATCTTTATTAGTATAGCATCATTTTAAAATAATGAGGATTAAATGAACCATAATCGAATGTTAAAAAAAATGAATAATACATCAGTCGATTAAAAAATCACAAACTGTAGAGGAAAAATGTGAACAGAGTTCGGAATGTAATAAAATAAAAAAAGTCGATTAAGAGAAGAGAAAAAAAATCACCAAAATGCAAAAAGCGCTTTTCGTACAGACGGACTTTGTCAAGGATTTTACGTCTGTACAAAGGAATAGAATTGTTTTTTTCTTTGTAGTATTGTTGTAATAAAAAAAAGTGAAGAACCTTAGATGGAACGTGTCCGCGAAATAGTTCCAACGACCAGCGAAGGGGCTAAAACAAGCGCCTCGAGGACAGAGAGGTGGAATTTGGTGCATCCTCTCTGTAAAACAGAAAAATAGTCTGAAGAGAATGTAGAAGCACAGTCTTTTTCATCTACTAAGTGTTGTCCAATAGCCGATTCAACTAATTGGGAACTCCTGGGAATAGGTTGATGATCTCGGATGTAACGTGGAACCTTCTGGGCGATTCTAACCTGAAGACGCTGGGTCGTCTTGCCTATATTGACGGCACCACACCGACATTGAAATTTATGAACAATATTACTTGACTGCGAGATAGGCAAGACGTCCTTACGAAAAGAGGGGAAAACAGGTTTTGTACAGAAAGCAATTTGAAGGGTTAAAGCACCAAAATTCGAAGTGACAAGAGATGAAATCTTGTCTCCAATACATTGGCCTTCACGTCCAATCCAAGTTAACTTGAGGTATACTGGACATCTAGATGGGCCATGTTTAGGTTGCTCAGAAAAGGATTCTATTTTCTTGTTTACAATTTTGTGTCTCGCAGTCAAGTAATATTGTTGTCCGGCTGTTTGGAGGTGTATGTTGAGCAAAAAATAAAAAATAAAAAAGCGGTCAATTTTTTAAAACTTTGACCCCTATTATGACCCCTTAAAATTTATTGTTTTGGGCTCAAATCAAATTATTAAGTTAGATCCATATCCAAGGAACCTATATCTTAAATTTAAAGTGTTTAGAGCCCAAATTGTCGGAGGAGTTTGGTAGAGTTCTCAAAGGTCAAATCATTGAACTTTGACCCCTTAACTGACAAATTTCTGGCCGAAAACCGATCACGTAAATTTTCCCAAACCTCAGTACCCTGTATATAAAATTTCGTGTCTGTAGACTGCAAATTGAGAGTTATTACATAGGAAAATGTACACAGACACACAGACAGAGAGACAGACACACAGACACGTTCACTTTTATATATATACTAGCACTTCAGCCCGGCGTTGCCCAGGTGTTTGGAAGTGTACGTTGAGCAAAAAAAAAAAGCAGTCAATTATTTTTTAACTTTGACGCCTATTATGATCCCTTACATTAATTGTTTTGGGATCAACTCATATTATTAAAGTAGATCACTCTCCAAGAAATCTATATCTAAAATTTCAAGTGTTTAACAGCCAAATTTCTGGCCGAAAATCGATCACATAAATTTTTCCAAATCTCAGTACCTTGTATATCAATTTTAGTGTCTGTAGACTTAAAATTAACATAATTAATGACTAGGAAAATGTACACAGACACACAGACAGACACTCACACAGACACAAAGACACGTTCACTTTTATATATATACTAGCATTTCTGCCCGGCGTTGCCCGGGTGTTTGGAGGTGTATGATGAGCAAAAAACAAAACAAGACAAAAAAATGATCAATTTTTTAAAATTTGACCCCAATTATGACCCCTTAAAATTTATTGTTTTTGGCTCAAATCGAGTTATTAAGTTAGATCCATGTCCAAGGAACCTATATAAAAAAATGTCAAGTGTTTAGACCCAAAATTGTCGAAAAAGTTTGGTAGAGTTCTCAAAGATCAAATCGTTCAACCTTGACCCCCTAACAGACAAATTTCTGGCCGAAAACCGATTACAGATTTTCCCAAATCTCAGTACCCTGTATATCAAATTTCGAGTCTGTAGACTAGAAATTAACAGAGTTATTGCGAAGGAAAATGTACACAGACACACAAACAGACAGACACACAGACAAACAGACACGTTCACTTATATATATATATATATATATATATATATATATATATATATATATATTTATATATATACTAGCATTTCAGCCCGGCGTTACCCGGATGTTTGAAGGTTTATGTTGAACAAAAAAAAAAGCAGTCAATTTCTTTTAACTTTGACCCCTATTATGACCCCTTAACATTTACTATTTTGGTCTCAAATCAAGTTATTAAGTTAGATCCGTGTCCAAGAAGCCTATATCTAAAATTTCAAGTGTTTAGATGAACAAATGGCGGAGGAGTTTAGTAGAGTTCTCAAAGGTAAAATCGTTGAAGTTTTACCCTTTAACAGACAAATTTCTGGCCGATTACAAAAATTTTCCCAAATCTCAGTACTCTGTATATATAATTTTGTGTCTGTAGACTTAAAATTGACAGAGTTATTGCGTAGGGAAATGTACACATACACACACAGACACACACACAGACACGTTCACTTTTATATATATATATATATATATATATATAATGAGAAAAATGATATATATATTGTTAAACCCGTGTTAGACTGAAATACCTCTCGGCGGGATCAGCTGCTCTCCATTAGCACTGATGTGAATGTTTTTAGTTTCATCTTGTATTATTTCTTTAAATGCAGCACTACTTACCTGGAAAGAAAAATAAAAGGAAACATGAGAAGTCTGAAGATATAATTCTATTTAAGTATTTTGAAAACTTTTCGAAATAAAAAAAGGAAAATGCTAATAAAGTGAAATCTAATTAAAGCAATTGTTAACAATTTGGAAGAAGATAAATTTAATTCATTAAATTATTTTACTCGAGAAATATAACATGCATAAAAATGTAATTATTATTTGATTACATGATTAATGGATTGGAAAAAATAAGCGAGTTTAACTATGGATGTCTCTTGCTCATATTCAGAGTTAGAGCGTTAGTCGACTTAAACTTGCCAAGATCAACTCTTCCCTTTTATTTAAAAAGATTATAAAACGAACTTTTTAATATATTGAGTCATGGATATGCGAACAACTTCATGATTGATTATTTAGTTTTTGTTATTTTCTAGCACGCACACACACACACGCACGCACGCACGCACGCATACACGCACCCCCCATATATATATATATATATATATATATATATATATATATATATATATATATATATATATATACATGTATCCTGCCACGCGTTACTGTGGCTCAATTTGGTGTAATGGCAAAATTCCCATATTAAAAATGGCTTTTGTAATGAATACCATAGTTCTCCCCACGTGAAGACTTTTAGTTTTTTTTTGTAATAAATTGTAAGTTGAAAGCACAGAATAGTTACCAAACACCATCCCCTCCCCATGGTAAGAATGACTAAAGAAAATAACGGTTTTCTTTGTAGAAACGTATCTGTATGTCAAATAAAAAATTCTTTAATGAAGGAAAATCATTCATATTTTTTTATAAAAATCAACTTCTTGTAGAAAAAAAAAGTGTATTTTCACTGTTAAAAGTTTTCTGAAGAGGGAAAAAAAGAAAGCTTTAATTTAATTTATGGTAAAAAAAACAACAATCGACTGACGTATAATGTCACAATATATTTTTTTTTCAGATTTGTCGTTTAGTTGTACAAATAGCCTACAACCATGTTATCAAAAGAAGGGACACTTTGGGTCGTCACCGGAATATATCTATAAGTTTGTTTACGTATAATTTATTTTAGATTAACCAAATTGTTTAACAAATGAATGGTTTAAATGTGTTTTATTTTATAATTTATTGTTTTATAATTAAACATTTAAAACATTAAACAATACAAATAATACGTTGTTTAACAAATAAAAAAGAAATGAAAAAAAGTTTTAAAATGATTAAATGTGTTTTATTTTATAATGTAAAATTTTTATTTTATAATTTAAAATTTAAATCATTAAACAATACAAATAAGATTTTAGTTTGATTTTACATTTTATATTGTTCTCGGGTGCATATGATGATGCGTCTCCACAATAATTCGATATTTAACTTCATCTTTCATTATTTCTTTTCGAGAACAAAACCAACATTTTGTTTATATTGTTTAATGTTTTTATTTTTAAATTATAAAAATAACACGCATTTAATCGTTTTAAAACTTCAGCTTTCATTATTTCTCTGTTTTATTTGTTAAACAACGTTGTTAATTTTAATTAAATTTTAATCACAGGATTATATTTTCAATAATCACGTAAATATAAACAAACTTTCTGTTTACGATATATGTACACCGGTGTCGACTCAATGTGTCCCCTTTTTTGATAACAGTGTTGGAGACCATTTGTACAACTAAACCGCAAATCTGCCTTTTTTATAATTTTACGCTATCTTATTGTTTAATAATAAATTGTTATCTGAAAGCACGTTATAGTTACAAAACACCCTCCCCTCGCCAATGTGAAAAATAAAAATAAAAAAAGTTATTATTTCAGCACGATACGAAAAATGCATAATAAACTGTACTTTCACCTAACAATTTGTAGTTTTAGTAATAAAAATAACATTTTAGGTACTTATATATTTTTTGTTACTGTGCTGAAATAATAATGTTAATAATTTGAAAGGCATTCTTAACATGGAAAGGATAGTAAAAATTAAAAAAAAAGATATCGTGAAAGCTTAATTTAACCAAAAAAAACTATGTAAAAATAGCGTGATATCAAAAATACATCAGCACCAAAATGTGGTTTTATTTTACAGGAGATATTGTTCCCGGGGCATACGATGACAGATGGTAACTGTACTATGTTTACATATATTTTTTAATATCTAATAAATGTAAGGTGGAAGCACAAAATAGTTAAAAAAAACATCGACACCTACTCCGTAAGAATGGTTTTTACAAATAATAACGATATATTTCAGCACGGCTCCAAACTGCATAAGAACCGAAAATTTCATTTTTATTGGTCAATGTTTGTCATTCTAAATAAAATGAAAGACATGTAATAAATTACAAAACTTCATCTTGCAGTTTATTTTTTTAATTTGTTAAGCAAATGATCACATTTTCAATAAGTATGTTATTATATTTTACCCATTTAAAGGTTGTAAAACATGTAAACAAGCTTTCGCTCGATATGGTGACGACTTTTTAAGAGTCCCTTGTAGTGATTACCTGGTGTAAGAATATATGTACAACTAAACGGCCAACCTGCCACCAAAAATCCGGTATTATTTTACTTTAAAGCCTGTCTCACGTTTGCATATAAGAAAATAATGCTTTCCAGATTTATTTCGGTGTGCTGAAAACGAATCTGCAGACAGTTTCCGTCGCAAAAAACGTAGTTTTCATGATATGAAGAAATTACTTTTTCGAAAAGTGGGTGATCACTTTGCGATGTAAATGTATCTTGGAATAAGCACCCACTTTGTGGCCACGTGAGAGAGCGGCATTTTTTGTGTGTTTATTTTTGTTTGATTTCCTTTGCATGGTAATAACCCCTGGACTCTGAGACTATTTTCAATTTCACAACCCTAGCCATCGTTTAAGCTACGCGCGGGCATAAACGAAGGCTAGTAAATATGTACTCGCGTCCCAAACTTCCTTGTCAAGAATACCTTATATACAATAAACACGAGAGAAATTGCCCCCTCTCTCAGAAAGTGGATGCTCATGTTAAGTTAAATTTACATGGAAAATTGATCCCCAAATTTTCGGAAAAGTAAATTCCTCATATCATGTAAAGTATTTTTTGCGACGGAAATGGTTTACAGTTTCGTTTTTAGCACACCAACATCTACAAAAAAAATGTTTTGTTATATACGAACGTGAGACGAGCCTTCAGGGGGAGACATGTTTGCATGTAAGACCGAAAATGAAGTCGATAGAAAAAAAAGGATGCTATTTTCTTCGAAAAAAAACTAAACAATGAAAACGTTATAAAAGTTAAGATGAACAAATGAATCTAAAAGTAAAAAATAGGAATGTATTTTGTACTTATCGATTAAACTTATCAATTAAACAGATATTGAAATATTGTAAATTGGAAGTCATCAACTCATGGCTCATGGGTGAAAATAGTTCCGCATTTACTGAAAATATTTTTATTTTATTTAATAATAATTTCTGTGCTACTATTTTAACGATTTAAAAAATGTGTATTATAGTCAGAATCGTCATGTTTCGTCATTTCAAAATGATTAACCGGAAGTATATTCGGATGAAATCGGAAATTTTCCCCGACGAATAAAAGTTTTTTTTTTTTAATAAGGTAGTATTTACTTTTTAATATTTAAAAACACAGTTAGATGATAAAGATTCACTGTTATAAAATTTCACAGAAAACGGGATTGTAAATTTCTTGTTTATCGATTTTGAATAAACCAGACGTTCCATATATATATATATGTATATATATATATATATATATATATATATATATATATATATATATATATATATATAAACTGACAGAGGAGTTTGGTAAACAAATTTCTTTAAACAAATATATGTACGCATACATAAATATATATAGAAAGAGGTTTGTGTTCAGTATAGCCTTTTTACGCAAATGTTACGCAAGTATAAATCATGTACAATATCTGCATAAATATAATAGCATGTAATAATTAACTAAAGATGATCATCCCATAATAAACCCGAAGAAAATAATAGGAAATTAATTAAAATTAATGTTTAAAAGAATATGCAAATTAGCTAGATCTTTCGCTAATGAATACTATTCCACAGTCTATATATAACAAAGTTTTATTTTCTTTCTAAACAAATAGAAAAAAAAAGTTTATTAATATGAATATCAATGCACAAACAACCCAAAATTATTTCTAGGAGTATATATATATATATATATATATATATATATATATATATATATATATATATATATATATATAAAAAACTTTAATGTGTACGTGCGTAATGGCATACTGAACTTCTCTTTTAATGTTTGGTCGGCATACGTAGCTGGCAAAAATAAATTATAAAGGATCAAAATAAAAATAAGCAGGTGTAACTCGACTAAACCTGGTATTAATTTGTTCTGTACATAGGCGACTGTCTATTCATAGGTTGAAGTCACATAATTCATACCTTTTCATATCGATTAGTCGATATGTCAAACAGTATCGACTAAAAGTGAGACGCTAAATGTTTTGGTTACGGTTTTAGCTGATAGTACCCAAGACATATTTCTTGAAAGCATTCCAATTATTACGATATATTGGATACAATATAAGAACGAGGACCAGAACAACAGCATATTCTTTTCATTGTTTTAACCCTCGAGTGTGTATCCGTTGATATCTCATATGCTTTTATATAGTGATGTGGTTCTCGGTTGATTAATTGTATCTAACTGTTTCGGATCTATACTCAAGAGTCAAAACAATGATAAGAATATTTTATTCTCATAGCCCTAATAATAACCAATAGAGAATTGGCATTATAATTAAAAATATAAAATCTGCATAAATTACAATATCATATTGCATCGTATTTAACAACCAGACAACACATGACAACCTATGAGTTTCTTTAAAAGATTGATTTCGAAACAATCATAAAATTAGTTCTGTTGAGTTCTATTTCGATCTAAAATATTCTATGCAGTTCTAAGAGGTCCTCGATTCTGGATATGATCTTAGACTACATCCTATGGTGAGGCCCCAGCTTGCGGGCTTTGGGGAGTATGGTGCAACCCTTTAATTGCCATTGCTTCCAGGTCCACTCTCATCTGGAGTGGTAGTACCTGTTAGGGTTCCAACTATGTGTTAAATAGAAACCAACTTGAAAGAAGAAAAACAATCAAATATATTCTATTAAAATAATTTTCTTCAAAATAACTGGATTTGGCATTAAATAACCTGAAAAGAGCTGATATGCCGTAAAACAAAAACAACCAACTAACCATCTAGGAGCTCCACACTCTCAGGATTTGCCGTTCTTTCTCTTTTAAAACTATTCGGCTGAAGTGTCATTACCGGGGATGCGTGGCGTGATTTACAGGCATATTATGTTAGCTAGACTGCTTTTTCTCAAGGGAGCTGACTTGTCACACCCGACTTTCCCCGAATTTGTACCTAATCTTCCCATCGAGAGAAACAGATAAAAAATACCACGTAATTTAATTTAGTAGCATTAAAACAATAAGAAAAGGTTTATCTAAAATAGTTGTTTAATCCAATTATCCACGATACAGTTTCCCTGCTGTTTCACTGTATAAACAAGTGGTCTTAAAATTCGAAGTTTTCAAACCAATGCAATGAAATAGTTATGGTGTTCGAAGCAGCGCACGTATATCTATAGCATCCAGTTATATGTAGGAAGGTTATGTAACAATATATTTAATCGATGAAACTGTTCTGTATTATCTCACCGGCGCCTGGATAATAATACGAATATGTGTTTATGGGCGCATAATCTAATAAAATGCCATCGATGCGTTGGAGGCATCGCGTTTATTATCCGTTCACTTGATGGCCCTGTCTAGAGACTGAGCTGGAACATGGACTATTAAGTAGACATAGTATTGTATTTAATACAGTATGAAGGGAATAAATGATTATGAATAATAGATCATACTATATATATATATATATATATATATGATGATTGCAACGTCTTGTCAGACGAGTGCCACTTCCTCAGACATTTAAAATCCATGAGCCCAAATGCCCGAGGAAGTATCTATACAAATATGATGTTACAGAGTCTTAGCTTTGTACGACAGCTAAGTCTCTCTCTCGGTTCAAAATGTTGAGATCCAGCAACAAGCAAGAGCAAGATAGCCAGCAACAAATTAAACTGCAGACCAGCTTAATGCGGGTAATGGTCTTCCGCTTTATGGTTTTTTAAATCAGAGACTTGCTTCTCCTAGAAAGGTTGCCTTCACCACGGCTTACGGGAGCCCTCTCCACCCCAATATATATATATATATATATATATATATATATATATATATATATATGTGTGTGTGTGTGTGTCTGTGTATGTGTGTGTGTGTCTGTGTCTGTGGAGAGAGAGAAGGAGAGTAAGAGAGAGAGAGAGAGAGAGAGAGAGAGTTAGATATTATTATGTATATGAACATCTTCTAAACTAATGAAAGGACCATTGTGAATTTTGGAATAAATATTCTAGGCAACACGATGAATTACAGCTGTACATTATATTTTCGTCGTAAATGCTTTTTAACCTCTGTCAGAGTGATCTAATCATTACATGATCATTTGTGCATAAGAGCTAAATTGATCGACTTTAATTCAACTGAAAATGCCCCAAGATACGAGTAAGAAATGAGTTTCTTAAAGGGGCTGGTAAAATTATTTACTATAATAATTATTAAATACCTACAGAAACTAGTGTATCATCCTCTCGGGAATCACCAGTGTAAGGTGTCACGTGTCACGATTAACACCAGCCAATAGATTCGAATATATATATATATATATATATATATGTTTTGAGAAAAATAGAAAAACCGAATGAAATTATTAAAATAATCCACGTTTCGTCCTTATTTCAGAGGACACAAAGACGATTATATTCATTACTACTCGCACCCCAATGATCAAATAAAGACTGGCATGATTATTGTTTTTTTTCCTGCGTGTCTTTAGAATATGCAGTCCCCAATATCTTAATGATGAATTTCAATATATTACGAATGTTTTAAGGAAACTACAGTATCCATCCTATTTCCTTTCTTATGCAAAGAAAAAAAGCTACGAAAATACACTATAACATAAACAGACAGAAAAATAAAACAAATACCTCACTATTAAACAGACATCTTTTCATTCCCACCCACACCAAAAATACAAAAATCTACGACACTCTTAATAGACTTGGTTTTCATTTGATACAAACAACTTCCACAACAATAAAACAGACATTAAAAACTACCAAGCACTCCCCCAAAACCCTCACATCCGATGCCGGTATATATTCCATCCCATGTAACAACTGTCAACAAGCGTACATAGGTGAAACACAGCGAAAATTGAAATTAAGACTTTACGAACATAGAAGAGATATAAGGAATGGTAACGCCCTAAATGCACTCTTTTGCCATTGTGCAGAACACGATCACTCATTTAATTTAGATCAAGCGAAAATGATTAAATACGTGATGGATAGAGCTAAAAGAAGACTTTTAGAATCAGCACTAATATAAAACTTCTTTAAAATAATCGGAAAATAAACCCCGTCTCCCCCCACAAAGGACGGCGTTGCCTGAATGTTTGGAGGTTTATACAGGGTGACCCCCCCAAAAAAAAGGGCCCCAACTCTAATTAGGCCCCATTTCTTAGTGTTTTGTCCGAATTAAATGAAACTTTGGTCATAATTAGTTTATTATATTCAAAAGATACAAGTCTTTGGCCTTTCTCTTCTCCGTTCTACAGCATATGTTTTAGATGGCCGCCATTTTTAGCTTTTGTTTTTTTTGGGGGGGTCACCCTGTATGTAGGGGTGGGGGCAAAAAAAAAAAGCGAATTAATAACTCTGTTTAAACTTAAAAAAAAATCGGAAAAAACAAAACAAATAAAACAGCGAACTTTAAAACAATCGGATAAACAAAACCCCACAAAAAGGGGGGAAAATACAGCGAAAAGCGACAAAAAAGGTATAAATATTAAATGTTTAAAAATCGAGAAATAAAGTATATCTGAAAACTGGGATTGAACCTAAAATCTTTAAATAACGACGCTGTTACTTAACCGATCGCGCTACAGACGCATAGATGAAAGTAGGTCGGTTTTTATAACATTTAAAACGAATTCAATGTACAACGTTTTTGTGCGGATTGACACATGCGTAAAGCCATCTTGTCATGATTTTTTTCACCCCTCCCTGTAAAAAAGAGAGCCGTTAAGGATGAAGAAATGAATGTTTTTGTCCATTTGTCGTCCAAGATGTCGAGCTTCAAAATGATACCGAACCCGTGAAAATCCGTCGCGTCTGTCGAAAGTTTTTGCGAGACATACAAACACACAAACACACACACGTTTTAGCTTATATATATATATATATATATATATATATATATATATATATATATATATATATATATATATATATATATAGATTAGTTATATTGGATTTTTCATTCAACATTCTAACTCGAACCATCTTTGTTAGTGTTGTCATTCCTCGTTTACAACACGGCAGTCTTTGGAACAAAACTAGATGTTAACTTTCGATAGCTTCGGCGTATGTGAACAAAATAAGCAAAATTGTGTCTGTCAATGAGTTGACATTACCATAGAGTTAATAGTATCAGTTGGCAAGCTGTATAAAACAAAGTACATAATTGCTCCTCGCCGACACTTTAGGAGTCACTGTCACAACCAGGTGGCGAGACTATCCATCACAATGAACACGAGGCAGCAATAAGAATGGTAGTGGTGGGATACAATTCTATCATCAGTAGTGTAAAATCTAAAAACATTGCTATTAACTTTTACAGAGCGCTGTTCCGATCATTATTATTATCATTGTCATCTGCAGTCGCGCTAGAAGCTGTGACAGAACAACGCTACAACTAAAGATCATCATCATCATCATCATCATCATCATCATCATCATCATCATCATCATCATCATCATCATCATCATCAACAGCAGCAGCAGCAGCAGCAGCAACAACAGGGAGGTGACGCTGGCTAAGTATTTAACGACAGGGACTGGCAACCTGGATGTGCCATGCTCGTATCAACTTTGTTTGACAGAAACACTTTTTAGGAATATTAGCAACGTTCACGTGGTTTCGTTTATAAGCATCCAATATCAATTTTAGAAATTATTCTAACTAGAAAGATATCATGAAAACGAATGCTAACAATAGTCATTTGATTCAGCGAAATGAATGAAAGAATGATGCTCAACAACAATAATGATCATCATCACTTATACTTGATTGTTTTCTATCTACAACTGGCATGCATCTAATGCTGTCAGCAACACACAGAAACACAATCTAACTCATCATCATCATCATCATCATCATCATCATCATCATCATCATCATCATCATGAGTAACAAGTGTTTTCAAGAATATAACCATTGTATTTTGATTATAAACCAGAGTTCTACCTATTTTATTGATATTACAGTTATTATTATTATTATTATTATTATTGTTGTTGTTGTTGTTGTTGTTATTATTATTATTATTATTATTATTATTATTTACTCAATTGAAGTAGTAACATAGGCCATCATCAAAGATTTCTCTTTAGGAACAACTTGTGGCATTCTCTAGAGTCTGAGCGGCAACACGTCTCCCCAGGTTTCCAGTATTTCCCCCTCCTTCGATAACCATTCTAGATGAAGTTTCGTTATCGTAACAGCCGTTTACGATTGATTTCTCATTGGTGGCGACCGTTAGTCTTCACTAAAATAGATTTCCTTCAAGGTCCCAGTCGTTTTTGCACTCATCAAGCGGAGATCTGGCGAATGCTTTCACTTCTCGGTCTTTTTATCTCTCTTGATTCTCCTCGCTTTTTTCGTGTGACGTTAGTTTTGGTGACGCACACACGAAACACCGAAGGAAGGTAAGAGGTTCATTTACAAATATGCAGTTCCAGTTTTCATGATTCTATATGATACTCCTTTGTGTTTTACATCTGTAGCATTTTCTGCATATCTAGTTTGTACCTGAAGTTCATGTGTATTAGTCTCCGCATTCAGAGTTTTCCTTAATATTTATTCATCCGTCCTTTTCGCATAGACTCGATCAGTATCATCCTTTCGATATGGTGCATTGTGCATAGTCATGAGTTTTTTGTCTTATGATTATGATGCCTCAGTTCTTTGGCCCAACCTAGAAATGGTCCAGAGTAGATTACTAGTGACACTGACCATGTGTTTATTTCTTTAATTAGCTTTCTACTATATAGTTTCGTTTCGAAGAGTTTTCTGGTTCCTCTAAGGCATTCTTTTCCAATGGTCTCTTTCATTTCTGTTTTGATGAACGCCCAAATATTTGTATCTATCATATTCACCTACTGTTTTCATCTCTGTGTTGTTGGGTAATGTCATACTTTCCGTTGCGTCCAGTTTTCTCTTTCTCATGACCACACCTTTCCATGCCGAAATCCATTCGGATTTCCCGACTTAAGATGTTGGTTGTGTTTATTAGAATCTCTAATTCCTTCTTTGTTTTTGCAAACAGCTTCAGGTTAACCATGTACATTAGGTGGTTCATTCTTTAATCTGTATTAGTGAACTTTTACCCGGCTTGGTATTTCCTAAGTATGTTATTAAAGGGCGTCATGGCTATTGCGAGTAGTGGTGATAATAAGGAATTACCTTGGAAGATACATCTGTTATGCATTTCCCATTAGCTGCTGGTTCAAATATTGATGTTTTCTATTGCATTTTCTACTAAATTGATCATCTTGCTTAATATTTTGTACATTCTCTGGCATTCAATTATCCATGCTTGTAGAATTCTATCGTACTTGTAGTCGACCATGTCAGGGCCACGTTCTTTTTTCTACCTTAGACCTCCATCCGGATCCTGTGGTCTATGTATAATAGGTCATGTGTTCGTCTTTTTTTTTCTTTTTGGCATCCTTTCTGTTCCCTGGGAAGTAGTCCATGATCAATTTATTTTATGTTTATTTATATTTTTTTTTACTTGTTAGCGAGAACCGTGATACTTTGGATCTTGTCATGCCTTCCACCGATCTTGTAGTGTCAATGCCTTGTTTGTTTTACGTATTCCATTATGTTTTACGCATATTTTTTGTTTCAGGAATTCTTAGTTTTAATCATCACTTTTGTCTCTTTCGTAGAAAATAATTACTAATAAATTGATTTTCAGAATTTTATACATGAACATAATTGACGCTCTTATTTGGTTTCTCTTTGCTCTGTTGTTATTTGTGGTTTTACCGTTCTCAATTTAGTTCCAATAAAAAATCGATGTATATATATATATATATATATATATATATATATATATATATATATATATATATATATATATATATATATATATATATATATAAGGGATTAACACCGTATATTAACTCTTTGGAGTGATCCAAATCAGTGGTAAATAACTGCCTTCTACCGATTAAAGTATCCTTCAAGTTGGCTATTGTTTTTCTTCTCGCACTTTTTTTTTTCTAAAAGTATCTCTAACACATCTTCTACTGGTCAATTTTAGAACAGCCATCGTCAATATTAAGACCTAGAACTAAAAAGTAGTCCTGTTTGTTTCCGTTTGTTGTTCCAATCTACCTTTACTTTGGGGGGGATCAGTTCTTCTACAAATAGTATTAAATTAAATTCCAGTTTTACGTCATCTTTTTTTTAAACTTGTTAGGTTAAAGTACAGAATAATTACTAAAACCCCTCCCTTCTGCATGTAAAGAATGGCTTTTTCTAAATAATACCGTTATAATTTCAGCATGGGAACATACATGTATATGAAGAATAAACAAAGATAACGTAAAGTAAAAGTGATAAAAAAAAACAAATACATAATGAATGTGTTTCTGTAGCCAATAAAATTTACTTCGAAACCTACCCGCCTAATATTTTGGTGTTTTAACTTATTTGAAACCGTTTACTCAGTTCTAAAAAAAGTGTCGACATGATGTCACAGCTTTGAAGCCTAAAAAATCGGTCAAAAATATAAAATTAAATCAAATCGTCAACAGGAATAAAAAAAAAACATTGGTAGTCGTAAAATAATTTAAGGCCATCTGGGGAGGGGAGTTAGTGACGTGTCGATTGTTTGTGCATATTTACATTCCCAAACTAATGCGGTGTTTACATTTTGAGAGTGTTCCGTCCGTGCAAGGAAAGAGTAATATGTATTTGTTTATATTTTATATTAGTTCCGTTTGCGCCAAAGAAGAGTTAGTAATGTGTGTTTAAATGTCAGTAATTCTCAAACCTTTTGTTAGAGCTCATCGCAGTAAAATGCTAAGGGTTCCAGTGTATATTTTGTATAATTTTGAGCGATTATCAACACTTCAAAGATGCTATATAGGCATTTTTTTCAGAATTGCATCATGTTTAGAAGTTGATTTAATTTTATATTTTCGTGCGAATACCGAGTAATAAAAAACGTTTTGTATATTTTTTACTTATGTTTGGATATTAACATGCTGAATTGTTAAAAATAAGTTGCCATTATTTATGAAACATTAGGATACTTTTAAAGTTATCAGTAGTCAATTTTATGCTTTTGAGCGATTATGTTTGTATTGTTATTTTAGCACTATTGCCTTCTGTAGCAAAGTATTTTTATGTTAAAATGTACTCTCAGAATCCACCATGCAAATATTTTACTGCAGTAATCTTTTAAAATAATATTGCAATAAAATTTAAGCTTTACAGAATTTGTTATTAATTTGTTAGGTGAAAGTATGCAATACACTATTCCCACCTCACATTTGTTCCTAGCGACGCCATATTCTAATATTCTGAGGTGTTCGTTTCGAATGATCTGATTCTGGAATAAGAGAATTAGCGGATAACGAACTATAGGCAGCGAACTTTCCCGAGGGAGACTTTTTTTAAAATTCTACTACGGAAAAGATAATAGTATATCTGTGTATGTATGGGACAGTTAAAGTCGGTGTACGCGTAGAATCTGTGGAATATGTATACTTCCTCCCGGTGTCGACTGGTTGCAGTGCGGTTTAATATTTAAAGGGGAAAATAGATACCTCTTCCCTTAAGGATGTTGCGATTGTGTTGCTGTTGATCTTAGAGTGTAATTTAGCATTTTATTACCACTATTGAATGTGTCTGCAAAGATGCTCGGAAGATACGTATGATAGGTGCTATTAGCCTAGCTCCACTGAGTTTATATGTAGAATCTGTTGTTGCAAAACTACGGTACTTTTTCCAGAGGGAAATTGCTGCGGCTACTTTATTAAGATATATGTAGAAAATTATTATTATTATTATTATTATTATTATTATTATTATTATTATTATTATTATTATTATTAGACGTTTCAATTTTAATTGATTTAGCATATTTTACTAATAGGAATAAGAAAAGTTTATTTCTCAGAAAAAATATTTTTGAGGGGAAGATTCCCTTTCTAATATATTTATAAAATTTATCTATGCGCATGTCAGTTTGGCTCTTTGTATACACACATGCGTATACACACACGTACACATATATACATGTTTATAAATCGCCCTTTTAAAAAATAAAAAGTAATTAAGCACTGTTCGGGTAAATTGAAAAATTTGGTCAGCTAGACTCCTGTTACTTTTGGTCTAAGTCTATATTAAGCGTTATGCTTCATTAACGTCCAAAATGTCTTTTAATTTCATCGTGATGAACGATGGCCCTGGGATATGTTATTTGTTAATGGAGCCAAAGTTAGCTTCAGTGCAGAGTTTGGCTCTTTCGACCAGCGTTGATAATCATCTTCTTCAGTATTGATTGCATAAATGAAACACCACTCTGTAGGTATATAAAAATAAGTATTTATAATGTATATATATATATATATATATATATATATATATATATATATATATATATATATATATACATGGGGGTATGTGTATGTGTATGTGCGTTACTTATTTGTTTTTTTGTTTGCGATACTTTTTAAACGAATTCAATTATTTATACGACAGTGGATTTTTACCTAAATGCGAGTTGGGAGTAAGTTTCCCTTTCATCACTTTGATACCCACATAATATATATTGTTTAAAATATAATTATCCACAGACAAATAATTCCCGACTCGCATTTTAGTAAAGATGCACTTTCGTATAAATAATTGAATTCGTTTAATATATCGCAAGCAAAAACAAATAAATAACATCTACATAAAATGCAATGCATCCAGCAGTCACGTGAGATAACCCAGGGGTAGAGGTTTAGGCTTCTGACCATGTAGCCCCGTCAAATTGTGGCTGAACCTCAAACAAATTGCTAACAAACGCTTTTAAATTGCATTGTAGGCTAGAATATCTCCTCTTTCAGATAAAAATAGTTTACCAAAATTGACCTTGCGGAAAGGGGTCAACGACCGCCATCTTTAAACGGTCCCCCCGATTCTAGTTTCCCTCTCTCAACTCAATTATTGTAAGTATATCTTCAAAAATAACAAGTATATAAATGTGAAATTTGAGAAACCAACAGTTTCCATGAAGTTAAATATAATTATAACCTGATAGGTTTGGTTTTATTTGATTTTGGTTTACGGCATATGAACCCTTTTAGATTATTTGATACTAGTCCAGTCAATCTAGCTGGGTTTTTTTTGTCTCAACCTCAAATAAATTGCTAACAGAGGTTTTTGAATTGCATTGTGGGCAGGAATAACTGCTCTTTCAGATAAAAAAAAAGTTTATTAAAATTAACCTCGGAGAAAGGGGTCAACGGACGCCATCTTTAAAGGGTCCCTCCGATTCTAGTCTCAATTACTGTAAGTATTCCTTTTTTATTAGCCGCACCTGCTTGCCGTCCCTGGCCGAAAACAAGCAATAAAATATTTTAGGCTGTGGTACTGGTCAAGTCTGAGCAGACTCTCTCTCCCATCCCCGTTCTCCCATCCCCGTTCTCCCATCCCCGTAACTCCCAAAAGACACTTTTCATATAGTATTTTGAATTTCCAAAGAAAGGAGGTTTTATAAATTACTGTCTGCTGCTCTTGCCAAGCATTTTAGTAAGTTAAAATATTCATTAATTATTTTGTTTACATCTGTAATTATGCGAATTTGTTACAAATATTGAGTAAATTTACATTCACATTATTTATTTTGTTAAGTCAAAGTTTTTAAAATGTTAATAAGGGGGGGGTAATGCGAATTCAAGCAAACATTTTAATCTTTGTTAAATAAATATTGATTTTAAATTTACGAACATTCATTTTATGCCAGTGAGGTCCATAGATCGTATATTACCACATTCTTCTAAATTATTGATATAATTTCAGTTGATAAGATATTTGTATATGTGCACTCACTGTAACTGTGCAATTACAGGCATGTCTCTTTTCTGATGTTGCGCTCCAGACATTATTTTACATATTTAAGTATAGTTGCTGTGTTTTGGAAGTATGTTTTTTAACTCCTTAGAAAAAAAGTTTAAGTGAAAAGTATAACTTGACTCAGAGAAAAAAAACTTCCAAATAAATAAATATAAATATGATTTGTAAATCCAGTCCCCTGAAATCATTTGTCTTGCGACTTGGTGGGCTCCATACACAGATGAGCTTTCTGGGGTCAATTGGTCATTTGATGAAAGGTTCTGGTTTGCAAGAACTTTTTGAACTTGTGTATGCTGAAAACACAGTCAACCACATGCTAAGTGACAAAGCAATTGCAAGAGCCATTCGTGCTCACTTTTTAGTTGCTGCTGCTCTGAATGCTATTTTATTAGCAAAAGCCTATGATTTGCCAGTTTCACATGTCACTGAGCATGATCAACCCAACACTGATGCAGAAGAGTCATTTCATCAAAATGAAGACCTTAAAGAAGCTCAGGGGCTATTGATAGGTCTCCTTGGTGGGACTGAGAGATTGGATAATGTTCTGTCTTCAGAGTCTGTAACCAGGATTACCCAGAAAATCAACCATGTGGAGGATGCGATGGTTGAGCAGCGAACAGCAAAATTGTGGATTCAATACCTTGATATGGTGAAGAGCCTGCAACTGTTTATCAAAGCAGAGCGCACCGGGAACTGGGAATTGCACCTTGACGCTGTTAGGAAAATGCTGCCAATATTCGCTGCAGCAGGACACATCCTATATGTAAAGTCGGCGTATCTGTATTTGCAGCAGATGGAGGGTCTGCCAAAATCCCACCCTGAAGTATACCAGAAATTTTCGGAAGGATTCCATGTGATTAGACGGAGTGATCGCTACTGGGCTGGCTTGTCAACGGATCTGGTTATTAAACAGGTGCTAATGAGAAGCCTGAAGACGTCTGGAGGCCTTACTCATGGCAGAGGAATGGATGAAATCCAACGATTGGTTTGGACGCTATCACTGCCAGCATGCGCGGAAATCAAGTTTACAATGCAAGAACTAGCAGGCATTCATTATGGCACTAGTGACCAGCATCAGGAGGCTACTTCAGCAAGAAAAGAGCGTGATGTGAGGGATACATGGAAGGTCCTTGCGTTTCTCCAGACATATGACCTTTTCACGGAAGATCCGTCCATTCACAGCATTTTAACTGGAGTAACTGGACACAAAAAGGTGAATGTGGACAGAGTAAACTCCATAGGAGAGGCAATCATACCTTCAATGGCTGGAGAAAATGTACAAGAGTACACTTTAGAAAAAAAGGATCAAGCAATTACACTTGGATCAAAAGTTTCACTCAGGAAAGATGAAACTGTTCAGACTGATCCACAAGTCCAATTCCAGAGACTGTGTGCTATCTAATAATGGACCCTCAGCCCAGGAGCAGCAAGAACATTTTCAATATGAGCTGTGTGGTTACCCACCTGCTCTTTTTGATTATTTTCGATTACTGCGACAGGCAAAAAATCTGCTTTGGCGGACGCTATATGGAAACTGACTTCTCATGTACAATCAGGTCCACAGTCATCAGATCCACAGTATCTCTTAGATAGTGGAGCACTACTTCAGCGTCTCCCTTGGCAAAAAGGTCGCACATTTAATGAGATATGTGACCAATACTGTAGATATGTCACAAATAGATATGGAAAAGCATGTGTTGTCTTTGATGGATATGAAAGTGACCCATCCATTAAGGAATCGACTCACCGACGCCGAGCAGGGGTTTTGTTGGAGTTAATGTGTCACTGACTCCTTTCATGGTGTTCAAATTAAAAAAGGATGTTTTCCTTTCTAATCGACAAAACAAACAATTGTTTATCAACTTGCTGGGAAAGAGTTTGAAGGAAGCAGGTTGTAAAGTAATCCATGCATCTGGATACGCTGACGTATTGATTGTGAAGACTACTCTAGAACTGGCACAGACAGGAGAAACCATTTTGATAGCAAATGATACTGACCTATTGGTCCTTCTATGTTATCATACCAATAGCGATGATATTTACAACATCTTCTTTACGCCACAACCAAAAGCTAGTGAAAAAAGAGTGAAAGTCTGGAACATCAAAGAGGTGAGGAAATCATTGGGAGATGCGGTCTGTTCCAACATTCTTTTCATTCATGCACTACTGGGTTGTGATTCTACATCCAGTGTTCACGGAATTGGGAAGGCAGCATCCCTCCGAAAGGTGATGAACAATAGAAACTTCCTCGAACTGGCTAAAGTGTTTGGCAAAGACAGCAGTGCAGAAGAGGTTATTGAAGCTGGGGAGAAGGCTTTAGTGTGCCTATACAATGGTAATGATAGGGAAAACATCAATCATCTTCGACTGAGGCGCTTTAAGGAAAATGTTGCAAATAGCTCAAAGTATGTTGAGGCCAAATCATTGCCACCGACAAGAGCAGCTACGAAATTCCACAGCCTTCGAGTTTACTTCCAAATTCAGGAATGGAAAGGTAGAAACCAGCTAAAACCTGACGAGTGGGGATGGACACTTTCAGATGGTAAATTACAACCAGTTCAGACTGACTTACCACCTGGCCCTGTAAATTTGTTGGGTATAATTAGTTGTAACTGTACTTCAGGATGTACTACAGGAAGATGCAGTTGCAGGAAACATGGCATTCACTGTTCAAACTTGTGTGGATATGGCAAAGGCCTCCATTGCACCAACTCATCACAGCCAGATCTTGATGATGATGATGATGATGATGATGATGATGATGATGATGATGATGATGATGATGATGATGATGATGATGATGATGATGATGATGATGATGAAGTGACCTTTGACTAGTTCTTGACAAGAAATGTTCTTTGGTCCGTTCATAAACTTGTTCTGTGTAATTTAATAAAGTTTTTTTTGTCAGCAAAAATGATTATTTTTGTAATTAATTGTTTTAATGGACATACTTGTCAGGAATTTTATGCATCGAAATTTTAATACAGTTAGGTTGAATTTTAACCCTTTAGACTCAGGCCAATATATCGGCCTTGGCGATTTAGCAAAAAAATGACACAGTCGATATTTTGTCCTTTTACATTATGGTAATTGTTAATTTTGCGTATCATCCTTTTCGCTAGTTATCGCATTTTACGACAGGGCCCAAATGATTTAAAAGTGGCGGCCGTTGACCCCTTACCCCAAGGCTAATTTTGGTAAACTTTTTTTATATGAAAGAGGAGATATTCCTGCCCACAATGCAAGTTAAAAACCTTTGTTAGCAATTTGTTTGAGGTTCAGCCACAACACCAAAGACTGGACTATACAGTAATTGAGTTAATAGAGGAAGACTTGAATCGGAGGGACCCTTTAAATATGGCGGCCGTTGACCCCTTTATCCAAGGTTAATTTTAATAAACTTTTTTTTATGGGAGAGAGAGTTGGCTCAGACTTGACCAGTAACACAGCCTACAGGCACCAGGTTTATGACCACCAGAATATTAAAATAATTTATTGCTTGTTTTCAGCCAGGGGCAGCAAGCAGGTGCGGCTAATAAAAAAGAATACTTACAGTAATTGAGACTAGAATCGGAGGGACCTTTTAAAGTTGGCGTCCGTTGACCCCTTTCTCCGAGGTTAATTTTAATAAACTTTTTTTTTTATCTGAAAGAGCAGTTATTCCTGCCCACAATGCAATTCAAAAACCTCTGTTAGCAATTTATTTGAGGTTGAGACAAAAAACAACCAGCTAGATTGGCTGGACTAGTATCAAATAATCTAAAAGGGTTCATATGCCGTAAACCAAAATCAAATAAAACCAAACCAATGAGTTTATAATTATATTCAACTTCATGAAAACTGTTGATTTATAAAATTTTACATTGATACATTTGTAATTTTTAAAGATATACTTACAATAATTGAGTTGAGAGAGGGAAACTAGAATCGGGGGGACCGTTGAAAGATGGCGGTCGTTGACCCCTTTCCGCAAGGTCAATTTTGGTAAACTATTTTTATCTGAAAGAGGAGATATTCTTGCCTATAATGCAATTTAAAAACCTTTGTTAGCAATTTATTTGAGGTTGAGACAAAAAAAAAACCCAGCTTGATTGACTGGACTAGTATCAAATAATCTAAAAGGGTTCATATGCCGTAAACCAAAATCAAATAAAACCAAACCTATGAGTTTACAATTATATTCAACTGCATGAAAACTGTTGGTTTATCAAATTTCACATTTATATATTTGTTACTTTTGAAGATATCCTTACAATAATTGAGTTGAGAGAGGGAAACTAGAACCGGGGGACCGTTTAAAGATGGCGGTCGTTGATCCCTTTCCGCAAGGTCAATTTTGGTAAACTATTTTTATCTGAAAGAGGAGATATTCTAGCCTACAATGCAATTTAAAAACCTTTGTTAGCAATTTGTTTGAGTATGAGCCAAAAAATGAGCTAGATTGACTGGACTAATGGGGTCCTGATTTCGAATCCCACTAGATCCAGCCACTTGATAAGTCGTAGACGAGGAAACACGTACCAGTGGATAATTATATTTAAAACAATATATATATGGCTCTCCCCATTTGATAAAAGGGAAAATTATTCCCAACTCACATTTAGGGAAAAATGCACTTTCGTATAAATAATTGAATTCATTCAAACGATTTGATGAAAGTATTTATATGGAACAAACTAGATTCGAATTTGAAACACTTACGTTTTCTGTTCGTGTTGTTTACTATTTAGTCACCGCGACCCCATAATAGCTATGAGAAACAATTGATACACCCTGCAAACGTTGTATCGCGAGTAATTATGGAACAAGTGTTGCGCAATCTCAATCACATCTCTTCCGAATCGGTATTGCTTGATTCCAATGACAAGAGGAAGTCCAGGATAACTGGAAATCTACTCAGATTAGCAGAGAGAACATACGCAAACTGGTATTTCTATATGCTTACTCATTTTAGTACTGAAAATGTTGCTTAACTTCGGTGATCTAACGTAAATATGTGTTTTAACGTGAACATGCTGTATTACAATAGAAAAATGCGAGAATGAAAAGTAGTATGGTTAAGCTTAAACATGGAAAAGTAAAGGGCTAGTTGTTAAAACTGGAAAAGAAAAGGACAAGATATTCTATTAAAACTATAATAAATTTATAACTTAAAATATTGTAGCATTAAGAATTGGTTATATAATGTTATGAATTGAATTAAAATATTCTTAATGCTGCAATATTTCAAGTGATAAAATTATTATATTTTTTCCTAGAATATCTTGCCTTTTACTTTTTCAGTGTTTACAACTAGTCCTTTACTTTTACATGTTTAACTGAACCATATTACTTTTCATGCTCGCATTTGTCTATTGCAATCCATGATTTTTCCGGGTTTTACATAAATTCACTTGTTTTTTGTTTAATTTCAGTCTTATTCTTTTACCTCCATAAACACATATGTAATAACAATGTACGGCACTCGTCTGCTTTCAATAAAATCCCCCAATTATCTCCCTTTAATGCTTTTATTCTCTCTGTTTCACTTGTTATTTCTCTTTCCGCGATAGCAGTGAATTAGTAGCAGAAGTAGTCACTGAAGCGACGTGGTTGCTATGGAAACCAGTCATAAAAGCGTCGCTAATCTGCTTACATATTTTTATGATTTTGAACACCAGAACATTCGTCATAACTTTTGTTTTACTGAACGAAAAATGGAATTTTTTCACAATATAGCTGAGAAGGTGATGTATAAACTGTAATAATTGTTTGAAATTTAGTCAGCATTTCTAAGAGACTAAAACTACTACTTAATCATATCATTCAAACACAACCGTGTTTGAATGATACCCACAGACTTTATAAATATTGAGATATAAATAAAATACCTTTGGCACCTTGTAATGTATTCTTGTTTCGTGATGCTCTTTATAATATGTTAACCGTTATTTATTAGACTTCCTTCGAAAGACGTTAGCTTTTAGGAATAAATGAACTGAGAGAAATATTAATTACGATCAATTCTTCTAATCTCAGATAATTTTAAATGCAACTGTTGCAGCTTTTTTTTTTACATTTGTTAAACACGCAAGCCTCTGTCTAAAGACAAACAGAAAATCTATTTTAAAAGAATGGATCAATATTAAACTGACATGTTTTGTGCAATAAGGGAAATGAATCTCATGCTTTTGACTGCGCAAAATATTGATTCAGCAAAACATTACAGCAAGAAACTTTTATATCTAAACAAAAAAGAGAATTTTCGAGGGGCGTTTCATTAAAAAATAATCACAAGAGTGTGAAACTTTAATTATCGAATCAATACATTGTGATGATTGTTAATACGCACCTATATTTATTTTGTGTTTCATATATGTGAGCATATGATGCATATTCAAACCAAAACTGCTGAAATAAATCGACAATGTTAAGTTTAATTAGAATTATACAATATTTAAGTCCGTAAATTTTAAAATCTGCAAATTGTATATGAATAAAATATCAAAGATTTTTAATAGGGAAAATACTTTTAAAAAACTTTAAATACTGTAGTAAAGAGATAAATATTATTATTATTATTATTATTATTATTATTATTATTATTATTATTATTATTATTATTAGCTCACATGGAGCTTTCACACCTCTCCGCCTCCTTCGATAGCATTTGAAAATAAATTTTATCATCGCAACAGCCGCTTACCATTGATTTCTCGCTGGCAGTGGCCATTGGTTTATACAGGAATTTGAGTGGCACTAAGCCTCCCAAAGATCCCAGTTCTCTTCGCGTTTGTCCAGCCGAGGTCTGGCCAGTGCTCCCTCCTCGGTCTTTCCATCTTCCTTGACCCTTTTCGGCTCTTTAGTATCACTTTTCTATTGGAGGGAACGGTGATGAAACAATGAAACTTGTAGATCTGCAGCTTCGGTGTTCTTCATTCCCTGCCACGCTTCTTCGTTATATTGTCTTGTATTATTCTCTGCATTCAAGGGTTTTCCTTAATATTTCAGCCGTTTTCTTTATCGTTAGGCGTTGTATTTTTGCAGCTATTCCTCTGATTCCAATTTCTGCCATTCTTTTTTCCAAGTTTTTCGGAATTGTTCTTAGTGCTCCTACTATTATTGGTACTATTTTGATTTTCTTCATCCTCTAAATCCCTTTTAACTTTCTGGCTAGTTCTGTGCATTTGCTTCGTTTCTCCTTTTCTTTCATACTCACCGTGTGGTCAGCTGAGACAGCAAAATCTACGATTTGACAGAATTTCTCTTTCTTGTTAATTATTACGACATCTGGTCTTCTTGCTTGGATGAGCTTGTCCGACTGTATGTCCATGTCCAATAAGATTGTGTGGTTCTCGTTTTCGAGTGCTGTTGCGGGTTTATGCTTGAACCATTTACCTGTACGCTCAAAATTCAGGCGTTTGCACAATTCCCAGTTCACCGCCCTCCCCAATTGGTCATGCCTTATTTTTGTATTCCGTTTGGGCCAGTTTGCTGTATTCACTTACTATATGGTTTATCGTTTCATCTCTTTGTCCACAGAGTCTGCATTTTCTCTTTTCTTATGTTTTATCGATCCTTGATTTGATATGATTGGTTCTTATCGAGTTATATTGTGCTGCAGTTATTAGAGATTCAGTTTCTCGGTTTATATGTCCTTTTCGCATCCATGTCCAGGTGTTTTCGTTATTCCCATCTTTTGACATTCTTATGAATCTTCCGTGGAGTTGTTTCTCTTTCCATTTCTCTTTTCTCGTTTTGTCATTTTTCTCTCTGTTTTCTGTTTTGTTGGTTTTCTCCGTGTCTCTCGCTGCCATAATCATCCTTTCAGTGTTTTGCATTATGTACTTTTCTAGTTCTTTTTTTGTGTCCTTCACAAAGTCTTCTATACCGATCAGTCCTTTCCCGCCGTCTTTCCTTTTCACGTAGAGTCAATATCGTTCTTTGGGTGTTGTGCATTATGCATGGTCATGAGTTTTCTCGTTTTCTGGTCGAGATGTCTCAGTTCTTCTTTTGTCTATCCTATAAACGGTTAAGAGTATCTCACTAATGACACTGCTCATCTCTTTATACCTTTTATTAGGTTTCTACTATATAATTTAGTTTCCAGGAGATTTCTTGTTCTCCTGAGGTATTCCTTTCCAATTTTCTCTTTCATTTCTGTTGCTCTGATGGTGTCCGCTTCCAGAATTCCCAAGTATTTATAGTAGCCTTTTTCTTTTTCTCCTAGTGCCCTAATTTCTGTTTGGTTGGGTAGTTCCATGCCTCGTGTAGCTTCCAGTTTTCCCTTTTTTATAACTAGTAGTGCGCACTTTTCCATTCCAAATTCTATTTGGATATCTTGGCTGAAGATCCTGGTAGTGTTAATTAGTGTCTCTAGCTCCTTTTCGGTCCTTGCAACAAGTTTCAGATCGTCCATGTACATCAAGTGGTTCATTTTTTCCTCTGTATTGGAGAACTTGTATCCGGCTTGGCACTTTCTCAAAATATTATTCAAGGGTATCATGGCTATGATGAACAGTAATGGTGATAATGAGTCTCCTTGGAAAATACCTGTTTGTATGTTAATTTCTGTTATGTGTTGTCCATCAGCTGTTTGTTCCACTCTTCATGTTTTCATTGCATTTTCTATTACGTTGGTGATCCCGCTTGGTATTTTATACATTTTCAGGCATTCTATTATCCATGCTTAGGGGGATCCTGTCGTACGATTTTTGTAGTCGATCCATGCCATGGCTAAATTTTTCCTCCTCCTTTTTACCTACTTTAGGATCTTTTGATCAACATATAGCAGATCATGTGTTCCTCTTTTCTCTTTTTGGCATCCTTTCTGCTCCTCGGAGATGAGTCTACGGTTATTCAGTGAGTGGTAGATTTATTCTCTCAGCTGTGCTGTCAGTATCTTCCACATGGTGGGTAAGCACGTGATTGGCCTATAATTGCTGAGGACGGTTCCTTTCTCCGTGTCCTTCTGTAGCAGTGTGGTTCTACCTTTTGTTATCCAGTCTGGCACGTTTGCTCCCTGTATACATCTCAGCTTTTGGGCTAGCCTTTCATATAAGATTGTGAACTTTTTGAACTAGTATGCATGTATCCCGTCGTGCCCTTTTTCCTATGGTTTTCTTTAGGGGTTCCTTGTTGATTTCATTCACTGCTCCTTCTTCTATTTGTTGTAACTCTTCTCTCATGTCTTTCAGCCATTCGGCATTTCTATTGTGATCTCGTCACTCTTCCCATATGTTACTCCAGTAGAGTTTTGTTTCTGTCGGATTTTGTTGTTCAGAATTGGCTTTTATTAGTTTCAAATGTTCTGTTTTGTTTGAATTGTTCACATTTATATCTATATCTTCTCAATCTCACTTCTTTTACTTTTATTTTTTGGTCCAGTTTATGTTTCTTGTTTAGCCTCTCCCTGTCAGTTACATTTCCAATATTCCGTTTTCTCCACATTGCTTTCTTCCTGTTGATCATTTTGGTTTCTTTTTTATGTTTCTGTATTTGGGTTTCTAGTCTTATTTCCCATCCAGGTTTTGTCGGTCCGCTTGTCCCCGGTTGTTTTTCTGATTTGAAATTCATACTTACCATTTTGGCGCCTGCGTAAATGAGGTTGTTTAAGTCTGTGATTGTGTTTGTTGGAATGTGTGGGAGGAGCTTGTTAACCTTCTCTGTTTCTGTTTTTAATTGCTTCTGCTCTTGGTTCCTTAACGATGGGAGCTTTGTTTTTCCTCGTTCATGCACTGTATTATTTTATTTATTTCATTTGCTTCATTCTCTGTTAGTTCTGTTTCATTGTTCTAGGTTTCAACGTTTGAAGACTTAAGTCTTCGTAGGTCGTAGTCCTTTAGTGTTTTTACTTGTGAGGCTTACACTTGTGGGGCTTTTCTACGGGCAGTTCCGTTGGGGGTGTTTCTTAATCAGTTTCATCATTTATTCTTCGCTGAATTCCTGCTAGTTCTAGTTTAGAGAGCCAACCTTTCTTGAGTATCAGTCTTGCTCGGTCCGCAATTCTTTGTTCTGTCGCTTGGTGGTCACTGGAGAGGTTCCATAGTCCTTCCATTCGTTTCCGATAACCTCTATATCTATATTAAGGATGACTTCTATAATAGCATTCCATTACTTGTCTATTCTCTTTTGTTGTCCATTTATTTCTTCGTTTTTTTCCATTTTGATGATTATCACGGCTGTGCTGTGTTTGTTCGGTATCATATTGTTCCCTAAAATTAGAGGTTATGCTTACCTGTTCAGCCTTCATGTTATTTGAGTTTCTGAAATTAAGAAGTTGGCAAACATTCGCAGGATGACGACCGGGCCCCCATGCTGGCTACACCTGCCGATCATGACGTCCAGATCTTTCTTTTCGGTCCCATATTATTATTATTATTATTATTATTATTATTATTATTATTATTATTATTATTATTATTATTATCATTATCATTATTATTATTATCATTATTATTATCATTATTATTATTATTATTATTATTATTATTATTATAATTACCATTATCATTATTATAAGTATTATTATTATTATCATTATAACTATCATTATTACTACCATTATCATTATCATAATCATTATTATTATTATCCTCATTATCATTATTATTATCATTATTATTATCATTATCATTATTATTATCATTATCATTATTATTATTGTTATAATTATTATTATCATTATTATCATTATTATTATCATCATCATTATTTTCATTATTATTATCATTATTATCATTATCATTATTATTATCATTATTATTATTATTGTCATTATTATTATCATTATTATTATTATCATTATTATTATTATTATCATAATTATTATTATTATCATAATTATTATTATACTTATCATTATTATTATCATTATTATTATCATTACCATTATCATCATTATTATCATCATTATAATCATTATTATAATTATTATCATTATTATCATCATGATCATTATTATTATCATTATTATTATTATTATTATTATTATTGTTATTATTATTACCATTATCATTATCATTATTATTATTATTATTATTATTATCATTATCATTATTATTATTATTAGTTTCGTTAACCTCACTGTGTTTTTTGCACCGTTTTTGTCACTCAAGAGCGACTTTTACACTATAGCTAGAGAGCATAGTTAAAGAGTAAATTAGATGGAAGTGACGTGGTGTATGCTATTTACTGTGCCAAGCAGAACTGAATTTTTGAGTACGTTAATGCTGTACTTTATTCCCAGGAGGGTTAATTGTTTCTTAAGATCACCTGAAATTGAAGCAAGCGCACCCATAATGATTGGTACGATAGAAGTTTTCTTATTCCACATCCTAGCAATGTCAACACTCACTTTCTGATAGTTTCCTAGTTGTTCATTCTTTTACCTTCTAAGTTGATGTCATTTGGGAAAACCACATCAATTATTCGGCATTCATTAGTCTTTTTGTTCACAACTACAATATCCGGTTTCCTGTTAGTTATCTTCGGCCACACTGAACCATGAAATCTTAGATAATATTAACGTCCACATTTTCAACTGCAGCATCTGGTTGATGTTAGAACCACTTTTCCTTTACTTGGATTCCAAACTTTTGTCAAAAACTTCAGTGCATATTTGCACTTACTTTGTCATGGCAACGTTTGTACTCTTTTTGAGCAGGTGTAAAATAGGCAATAATAATGTGTGATACTGTTTTGAGAGTTACCACGCACAATCTGCACTTCTCAAATATGTTTCTCATGGTTGTATCAGTATTTAATGGCTGCTCCTGAATAGCAAAAATATAATTTTCTGTCTCCTTTTCCAGGTCACATTTAGACAGACATTTCAAAATGTCCTAACATTTCAGTCTTCTTAAACTGACAATGAATTTCATTCATATCAACCCACTTTTCTGCTCCGATTATTTCCTTACACTTCTGTTCATCTTCCAGTGATAATTATTATTATTATTATTATTATTATTATTATTATTATTATTATTATTATTATTATTATTATCATTATTATTATTATTATTATTATTATTATTATTAATAATCTTTTTCTTCTTCTTCTTCTTCTTCTTATTATTATTATTATTATTATTATTAATCTTTTTCTTCTTCTTCTTCTTCTTCTTCTTCTTCTTATTATTATTATTATTATTTACTCACTAGGACAGTCACACAAGCCATCATCAAAGATTGCTTTTTGAGAAAAAACTTGTGGTGTTCCCTGGAGCCTGAGTTACAACCAGCCTACCCAGATTACCAGTACTTTCCATCTTTTTCAATAACCTTTGCAGAAGAATTTGAATAATCGCAACAGCCGCTTAACATTGATTTCTCGTTGGCAGTGATCATTGGTCTTCACTGGAATTTGGGTGGTAGTAAGCCTCCCCAAAGTCCCAGTTCACATTGTACTCATCCAGCGGAGGTCTGGTTAGTGCTTTCTCTCATCGGTCTTTCCATCCTCCTTAACCCTCGTTATTTGGTGTAGTGTCTGTTTTTGGTTACAGTCACAAAAAGGGGGCGGTATTTGTCAAGTATACAGTTTCAGTTTTCATGGTTCCATGTGATGGTTCTTTGTGTTTGGCATCTGTAGGCGTTTCTGTGTCCAGATTGTGTGTAGTTTATGTGTGGTGTTAGTCTCCACATTCAAGGGGTTTCCTTAATATTTCTGCAGTTTTCATTATTGAAATTCATTGTATTTTCTCTGTCATCCCTCTGATTTTGAATCTCTCGCATTCTTTTTTCAAAGTTTTTCGATATCGTTACTAGCGCTCCTATGTTAGTGGTGTTATCCTTACTTTCTTTATTCTCCAGATCCCTTTGAGCTTTCTGGCCAGTTCCGTCATTTGTTCCGCCTTTCAGTCTCCTTGATCTTCACTCTGTGATCTGCTGGAAAAACGGCAAAATCTACAATCTGGCAGGACTGTTCCTTTTTGTTAACTATTATGACATCCGGTTTTCTTGCTTGGATGGGTTTATCCGTTTGTATATCCGTGTCCCTTGTAACTTTCATTTTCCAATACTGTTGCCGGTTTGTGTTTGTACGATTTGTCTGTGTTTTCAACATGAAATTGTTTACATAATTGCTTATGCACTGCTTTTCCCAGTTGATCGTGTATATTTTATATTATTTTTGGGATAGTTTACTGCATTCACTTATTATGTGGTTTATTGTTTCGTCTCTTTTACTGCAGTGTCTGCATTTTCTGTTTTTTGTGTCTTGTCGATCCTTGATTTAATGTAATTTGTTCTAATTGCGCTATCTTGTGCAGCTGTTATTAGTGATTTAGTTTCCCTTTTAAGGGTTCCTTTCTGTAGCCAATTCCAAGTGTTTTCGTTAGTCTCTTCTTTTGTCACCCTTATAAATCATTCATGTAGCTGTTTCTCTTCCCATCTTCTTTCCACTTCTTTTTCTTCGTCTCTTTATCTGTGTTGTTTCCTTCTTCGGTGTCTCTTACCATCAATACAGTAAGAAAAAAAGAAAAAAAGTATTAAATTTTTTAACTCAGGTTCGAGTATTTAACCAGTATATATGTAACTGGGATTGACTTTCACTGCTGTTCTGAAATGAAACACATACATCATATTGTTGTCAAAATCACTAGAAAAATAGGTGGATCATTCTACTGCTCTATTAGGTATCTCACAGCCGATGCAATTCTCTATCTGGATCAGAGTTCCTATTTCCAATGCCTCCCCACGGGACAGAGTTAGACACCAGGGTCGTTTTTTAATGTGGAGAAAAGGAAAAAAATATAAATTGCCTCAGTCGTGAAGGATTTCTCCTCCACTGACAGAGAACAAGAAATTGAAGTGCAGCATCTGAAGAACAGATAATACACTTTGATCTTGTCCCGAATGCCAAAAGTACGTCCTTAAATAGAGTACTGTTGCCAGATCTGAGCAAGACCTCCTCAGTGCGCCATATCCTGCCTTGTTAGAGTTCCAAACCGATTTCGAAACCCAGTACGTGATGCCTTTATCTCTTCCCTGCAACCTCATGAAAAATACTCGTCTAAACTTTTGAACTCTAATCTATTGTCTACCCTTGCCGAATTTTAATAAACACACTCAATTAGCTACAACGACTATCAAGAATTTTCCTAATTCTCTATATGTGCTTATATCTAAACACATTACACTAATATTTCCTTGAACTTCCCACCTGTAGAAAACTGTTCCGCTCGCCTGCTTCCTGGCTGACTACAATATAGTAATCTTACAGTATAATGTAAACAAGCTCCTGTTGAGTCGTTCACTAAATTAAATTATATCCAACTTACACCATTAGCGAGTACTACACTACCCCTTAACATTCATTCACATTTTATCCTCAAGTGACTTTCGGGCCTTGATTAGTAGCAACTTCCTTGTAAAACAATGGGGAGAGAGAAAGAACGAGAGAAAGCGATAGAAGGGCATGGGTGTGCGTGAGTTCGTTCGTACTTATGTTTTTGCATGTGCGGTATCTAATCTTCTCTTTTAGTATGTAATGATATTTTCTTCTTAAGCTTATTTGATAATGACAAGCTCTTTTGCATAATTGCCTTCCTGTGCAATACAAATCGATTTTGTTCCAGAACACAGAATACATCAAGAATGAAGTGAGATAAATGACAATTTAACACGTTTTTTTTTATTAAAGAGCTTTAAGTGACGTACAAATGAAATTATGTAAAAAGAACCAAGAAACAACTCGCAGCACGTAAGAAGAATAAAATAACTAGTCTTATACGACCTTAACCTTTTTACAAAACTGAACAAGAAAACTAAAACGATTAAAATAATATACAAAGGGCGTTCTAAAAGTAAGATTTCCTATTTCTTATTCCGCGAGAATGGATCAGAGGTGATTGCAACTGTTACAATCACGTTTTTGTAGCTCTTCAAATTATCAACAAATAGGATATATTATTTTTGAAACCACCCTCATATGCAATGAGAGCTCCAGACGCCCATTCACAGCCATCGTTAATCGCTGACAAAAGTCCATTGAGAATGACGAGGACTATGTAGAAAGATAAATTATGAAGTACAAATAATCGCTAGTTTTATGGTATTACTCTCATCTCCATAGCGCTTTCACAACTTTAGCTATAAAAAAGGAGGCTATACTTTCGAAACAACGCTCGACCTTATACTGTTACTTGCCCTGTTCAATCCGATGATAATTTTCTATAACCCATTTATACTAACTGAAATTGAGTTGTTGTCTATATGGCACCGCGATATCGAAACACTAGCCTCGCTTACATATAATAACAGATTATTTGCATAAATATTTTATTTAGATGAACTCAATTACTTACTGAATATACTCGAAAAATAATTTAGTAGTAAACAGGTGGGTCATACTTTAATGCCACAATTTTAAACGCAACATAATATTAAAAACATACTAAACAGCCTTTTTCTATATATAAAAACATTACAATAACAAAACCAGTTATTTGATTAATTATTTTGATCTTGATTAACAATTATTAATGAAAAATACGTAATAACTTTTTATATTTTGTATTTCCAAAATTTTTTTTCGTGCTTTACCCGTATTTATAAAATTTGTCCTTGTGGCAATCGAAAATATCTCATCGGTTTCATGGGAGGCATATGACCCCCCCACTCCAAATCGCTAATCTTTTGTGATGATTGTGTATAGCTTATTTTTTGGACTCATTTTTACCCTAAACAAAGCATATTGCCAGGTGGAATGTAAAGGGTCACTATGTGGGATTGTGTCAAATGAGGGGCTTTGGGGATTTGAACAACGAGATTTGAACAACGAGATTTGAACAACGAGATTTGAACAACGAGATGCCTGTTCACATTATATTTATACTTGTGCATGTTCCTGTCGCCAGAGAAACAAGAAACAGTGGGGGATTTCCAAAGTCCAACAGTCTGCGCGAAGAAACTGTTAGAATAGGAGGGTTTACGGTATTTAAGGTCTTCAGCAGTAAAGCAGTACGATTTTACTTTTGGTCGGGTTAGTGGGAAAAATGTACGTCGATGGAGGCACAAGTGATACGAGTATGAATAATCACATATGCAAATTTTGTTAAAGAGGAGGAGGGGTGATCGCAATTATTGATAAGATAAAAAAAAGTGAATGACATGCTTACAAAAGCCATCAATCCGCCGCTTTGATGAAGTAAGTTATTTTACTCTTCCTGGGACGGGTTTTTCGGTTTGCATATAAAAATGTATGTGCTTCCACTCCGTAACAATAAATGCACAGTTTTAGTTCTCGGAAGAAACTATTTCAAGTGGCGAGAGGAAAGCGAGAAACCAAATAGCAAGTCATACAAGCACCACCGCCTCAAATCAATTAAGAAAGAAATCCTTCCGGTTTTAATAAACTATAACCATAGATGATTTCTTTCTCTCGATGTGATCAGATTTGTTAATAAAAATTTTATAACAAAAATTAATTCAATGGCAGAAGTTTTGTAATTTTATACGGACATATATAAAATTTTGTAATTTTATACGGAATATGAATTGTAAATAGAGCATATTTTGCAGTTATCATTGCCGAAGTACAATACATTTTTTGTAGTAACAAAACTGAAGTAGAAAATGTTTGATATTGAGAGTAAAATAAAAAAGGCAGAAAACAAAAGAAGTACAAGTATAATATTTCTTAATTCACAACATTATATAAGTCAAAAACGATCGATTTGCTGATAATTCAATTCCAATGATGACTTGCGCAACTTTGTCTCTACGGTGTTTTCACAAATGGCTACAAACGCAGGCATTCATGTGCTACACATAATTACGTCATGTAATTTTAGTGGTTAAACAATAGCCCGTATAAGATGCACCCATATATATATATATATATATATATATATATATATATATATATATAGGTGTGTGTGTACATACCCCCCTCTCTCTCTCTCTTTATATATATATATAATATATATATACAGAGAGAGAGAGGGAGAGAGAGAAATAGAAAGAGAGGGGTGAAGAGAAATGTAGAAAGAGATGTAAAAAGGAGATAAATAGAAAGAGAGAGAGATGAGGAGAAATGTAGAAAAAGAGGTAAAGAGAGAAAGAGAGAGAGTGATAGAGATGAAGAGAGAGAGAGAGGGAGGGAGGGAGAGAGAGAGAGGGAGTGAGAGAAAGAGAGAAAGAGATAAATAATGGAAAACTCCCGCTGGAGAAATTTATAAAATTAAGAATTAAGACTATGTTACTGTCGAGTAGAAGGTGTTTGTTTGGGAGAACTACAAGCAAAGCCAAAAAACACACACGCAAACACGCACACATATTAAGGTTCTGTTCACTGCTAAGTAATGGTGCTAGTTCAGTCGCACTGATGAGTTGTGAAAAACCAATATATTAGGTGAATTTTTTGTATTGTTAGTTATTTTCTGTTACTTTAACTTTTCCAACTTGATCAACAACACAAAAACCTTCGGATTAAAGATGGTGGACTGTACGATGAAAGAATGGACAGGCGATTTTGACTAACGTTAATGCCTTATACAACCTTACATCACAAGTGCATTTAGGAAGTTTTCTTATCGCACAAGCTAAAAGCACCGGCATATAAAATAAACAGTGTGTCCTTTGATATAACAGGGACACGTTCGAAATGAACGTTTCTATTTAAGAGACAATTGAACGATGATGCTTTAATTTTTCATCTTAAACTTAAATTCAAGCCATTATTACCGCACAAGCAGAAATGTCAGGCATATAAAATAAACAGCAAGTTATTTGATATGAAAGGGAAGCGTTCGAAATAAGTATTTTTATGGCAAAATTGGACCATGATGACTTTTGCATTTTAAACTTTAATTCGAGCCAGTATATATAACTATTGTTTAATAAAATCAAAAGTCGGTTCTCTACAGTGCATTATAGAAGAACATGTATTGTGGGCAAATTAATGCGGGAAAAGTTCCTCCTAGTGGAGCTCGATGTGCCCCAACTAGAGCAGATAATCAATCGATTTGATTTATAAATGGGCGATTTCCCCGATTTCGATGACAAAAAAAATATAGGAATGTGAAACATTCGTTGATCATCATTCAATCTCTGGAACACCGAAATTCCATACTAGCTTCAACAATAAACTATAAGAACTTTATCATAAGTTACTTTTCAATCGCATTGTACATATATATATATATATATATATATATATATATATATATATATATATATATATATATATATACATGATTCGGCAATAGAATGAAGTTTACCAGACAAAAGCAAGTGTTAATTTAAACCTAACAGAAATATTAACATTTAGATAGTAATCCCAACCAGACAAAGAATACTACCACAATAATTTATTTCTTTTCCTTATATATATATATATATATATATATATATATATATAAATAGTAATTTATAAAATATATATATATTTTATAAATTACTAACTAGCTCTACGTACGTATTGAGCACTTTTGAAGTAAATACTTAAAGTTCACGCATAAATCTATACTTTCGTATATTAATTTTATGTGAGTAAATGAAGTAGTTATATATATATATATATATATATATATATATATATATAGGCTGTACTGTTTATTTCTTCGTAAACTTGGAGAATTCGAAAGAGATTCTGAAGTCAAAGAGAAAGTTATTTATATGTAGAATTAAATTTTATTCATACACTTGATTATTATATTCATATAATTAATTACTTTTATTTCAATAGTAAATTAGAAGGACTTAATAATAGAAAATTATTGTGCAATCTCTTTGTATATAGATACAATTATGTGACCACATATCGTGTGTTTTTGGATGCGTGTTTCGCATATATTATTCTTGTCTATTTATTTTGGATCTATTATTCATTGGGCTAAAACACTTCTAAGATAATATACGAAAATAACATTTTATAAAAGTCCTATTAAAAATATATTATATCATGAAATAAAATACATTCAATTAATTTTTATTTCCTCGAAAAACGTACCCTCTCCGTACTTAATTCCAAATATTTCTCATATGTTATATCTTCCCTCTTCGGTTTTCATACATGAAGTAAAGTTCAAAGTGTATAAGGATTATTTGATATTGGAGATATACATAATCGTAATCTATTTCCAGAAGTGTGATGATAAAACATATGAGAAATATTTGGAATCAAGTCTTCTCTTGCTGTTGTTTCAGATCATTTGAAAACAGCAGCAAGTTTTAGTCTCCCTGGGGAAATATAAGATATTTTGTAATTCATACGCAAAACTAGTAAATGACTATGATTTAGACATTTTATGGCTGCAAAAATGTGCCAAAAAGTATGCTTTAAATGCTGGATAATCTGAATGCCCAACTTTATATAGTAAATGTCACAAACTCACTGCAAAAGTCAGGTCATTACCTTTCTAACGAACCTTCATTTGTTAAATTCTGATCAATAGTCGTTGAAATTTCAAACTTAAAAAATTACCAAAAAGGTTGTATATATATATATATATATATATATATATATATATATATATATATATATATATATATAGAGAGAGAGAGAGAGAGAGAGAGAGAGAGAGAGAGATACTAGACTCTCCGTGACCCGTTGGATCAGTATGTTATATTAGCTATGGAATTAATTTATGAGCGTGACACTTGTGACGTAAAGGAAATAGTTTTTGGTGACATAACAGAAACATTTCTATGGATGTATATTAAAATAAAAAAGAATATGGATAGATTTCTGAGTCCTTCTTTATTTTACACTTATCAAGGCCCGTAAGCCACTCAGGGATAAGGGTTATTGCAAGTACATTACATTAGTGTGGAGATTTGATGAAGTGTTTACTTAAGGGGGCGGTTCATTAGGAATTTGGTAACGTTGGACTTGGACTTGAAGACATCCAAGTTGTAGTCCGGTGGGAAGCACGCAGACGGAATTCTGTTTATGATTGTTTATTATTGAAAAAAAGACTTACAGCCATTGAATTATAAGTGGTATGCCATACTTATAATAAGGTAAATGTGCACGGAACAGATACAATAATACTTAAAGTTAAATTCAAATTTGTTAAATGAAATTGTTACTTGACAGAACAGAATAGTTAAAAACACTCTCACCATGTTAAGAATGTTTTTTTAAATAGAAAATGAAAATAAAATGTAACTTTTTCATTAATTTAAACAAACACTCATGACCCATTGGGTCAAATATTTAATTCATATGTTAATAATGAGGCCAATAAAACTAATTAAGATAATGCGGAAATGAACGGTGTAAAAACAGCAGAAAGTATTAATAATTGTTTATTCCGATGATTTAAATGCGAAAAAAAAAACCTATTAGGACACTGATAACGTATGCAGTAAAACAATATGTTTTATTGTCGCGTTAATTATTTATTTGTAACGCAGTTAAAAAATATATTTTCAGGATTATTTATTAATGTTGGTAGTGGAGAGGAAATGTATGACTGTTTTAAAAAAAGGTGTGTTAAAAAATAGAGAATAAAAAAAAGAAGGAGGTGGGGAAATCGCCGTTGTAAATATAACTGATGGTTGCAACGGGTCAAAGTTGATTTATTTTTAAGAAAATTGCGACGGTATAGGTGTAATGCAGAATAGTTGCAAAACATCCCCACTCTTCCCATAATAAATAATAATTTCTAAATAATAATGTTAATATTTCGATGTGCAAGTCAAATTCTGCAAAAGTAGCGATTTGTGTTTATTTGTTTACGCTGTTATGTGTTTATGCTTATGTGCGTATGCGCAACCAGAAGCCGTAAACCGGATGTGGGGCTACAATACCTGTTACAAGGTCATTTGAGTTTTATAATTTTATATATATACATATATATATATGTATATATATTTATATATGTATATATATATATATATATATATATATATATATATATACATATGGGTAACCAAATTGAATATTGAAAGGCTCACATTTTTCGTTTTATGGGAAGAAACTACATGTAAATTTGCAGGCATTTTGAAGATTATAATATTACTATTTGGAATAAATTTATGACAATTTGTAAAAAGAACCTATGTGTTAAAACCAATTAAATATGCCAAAATTTAGCTACATTTGTATGTATAGTGTCCTAGCGGGTAGCTTCAGTTTTGCTGCTTCGTTTGTCCCTATGTCCTTGTCAGGTCAATAATACGAAGAGATGTTTAGGTCGGAGATCTCATTCTTATCTATCTGTCCTTTTTTCCTTTTCACGTTTATATTTCTATCTTTGTCGTGCCTATGTTTTCATATTTTTCTGTTATATAACTCATATCTGATGCTTAATTGAAAATTAAAATAAATAAAATGAAATTCGATCGAATCTTCGGCAAGGTAGCTTTAGTATCTTCCGGCAGGTTACATAAGCAACTAAGGGATGCCGAAGCAATTAATGAAGAAAAATTATTTTAATTAGAAATGACTTTCAACACGATGTATAAACGTAAAATCCTTTTCTCCGTGTAAAATATGGATTTGTATATAAAATCATTCTTTACATGGGCATCATTGTGAATAAATCGTCTGTCAGTCTTCACTTCGGTCTTACGGTCACTTGTCGGAAGATAGTGACGTGAGTTTACCGGAAATTGGATCGTACATGAATAAGTACCGAAATAAGAATAAGGCGGCAAAACATCTGGAAATGAAACAGACATATTGTTTAAAGAGTTGTGATGAAGATTTCTGAAGCGATAGAAACCGATGATGAAATGCGTTTCAAGTTTTCGGTAGAAATGCAATTAAGTAAAGACTTTTTAAAGAATCGTTTGTGTATTAGTATTTTCCTTAGTATTGTCCGACGTCATTATTCTGCCTCGTTTTGTTTCTTTTTTTTTAACTAAATAAACCTCTCATGGAGTTTTCTCACGGTAATTCAACCATGTTATTCTGAAGAAGAAATATTTTTACATTATACTAGCCTTGGTGCTAGGCGTTGCCAGGGTGTTTGGAAGTGTTTGTTGAACAAAAAAATGGTAGTATGCAGGCAGTATAGAACCCGTACCGCGGAGGAGGAAAAGAATGTGAAAAAAAACGTGATGTCTTTGCTGTTGCGGTCATCGCAAAACCGGAAGTGACAAGCGTCAAAATAAAGGCTAGTCAATTGAAAAGAGTTGATGACTTTCGAAAATATCTGCGAAAAAAGCGACCCCCCCTCTTTGTAGAAAACTGCCTCGTTGAGAGTGAAGGAAGTAATGTTTTTGGCTAATTATTCGATATTTGTCGTCCGAAAGTTCGAAGTTTTTTATGTTTCGACATGTTTGTCAAAAGATTTAGACAGAAATACGTCATCCAGGATACTAAAAAGAGCTCTCGTTTGGTTTCAATAAAAAAGCAAGGCAATGTTGGCAGCTGGTTTAGCTGCCCCATACCCAGCATTACAATATTCAAAGGAAGAGAATTAAACATACTTTTATATATATTTAGATTAGAGTTCGAATCCCAAGTTCAGAGGTGTTCAATGATGAGCCCAAATGAGGACAAAAATTGAGTCTTAGACATCTAGTTTGTTGGCCTGCACAACTCGTGTGAGCTGTGACGTTGTTTTACTGTGGAAATAAGTACATCACCTTATATTCTAAAAATTAGCCACTCTTATGAGTCGTAGACGACGAAAAACATGTCAGTGGATAATTATATTTTACAAATAATACCTATATATACAAGATTTGTTCTTTTTCTTACTGAAGTACAATTTACGGTTTCGGTTTGTTTCGATTTGAAATAACTGCTCTGTATTTCATTTAATCTTTCGGCTTTTTTTAAATAATACTCTCAATTGTCCCGATTGATATCGAGTAACAAAGGCAATTTTTTGCCAACAATTAATCTATTTTAATCGAGCAGATCGCTAAAAAATACATTTATTTCTGATTTATTGGCAATTTAAGATCATAAACATGCCTGCATAATAAAATAGCCTTTTTTGCTTAAGTAGTGAAAAACGAAACGAAAAGTAACGCATTGAACTCTTAGTCTTTAGCTAATGAATCTTAGGAAACAATATGTATTGAAATATCAAGTGTGTGTTCAGGCATCATAAAAGAAAGAATGATGTAGTTTTAATAATCTGAGGTGAAAAAAAAATGGACGAAATTGCTAAAATCCGAACAAATCTTTATATAATCTAGCGAATCAACGAAGAAGTATAACCTATTTTTCAGTGTTTTCAATAAATTGCACGTATCGATAGACGATCAACATAATGTAAAGTGTTATCTAACACACACACACATACACACACACATACACATATATATATATGTCAATTATAAGGTTGTTTTATCTTCTGACTTTGAACATTAGAAAATTTGTACGACAATCATTGAATTTAATACATTGCAAAGAATTATAGAGGCAATATCCCAAATTTTCACCACAACATTCTTATATATGTATATACATATATGTGTGTATATATTTATATATATATATATATATGTGTGTGTGTCTGTATATATATATATATATGTGTGTGTGTGTATATATATATATATATATATGTGTGTGTGTGTGTGTGTGTGTGTATTATTTTATACAGTCAGGTCATGCCATATGCTACTGGTACCATGTAACCCAGCACTACCTGCCTCATGGTCGGGTCACCGGCGACTAAACTCGTTCCCCCACCAGACTTGTTTGGTGAGGAGGGCGGCTAGTCTCCCTGAAGGATTAAAAACAAGACCTTTCAAAGGGCAAATGAACCCTTTTTCGGCGTCAACGGCCAACTAGCATGTGTGTTTGTGTGTATGTATGTGTGTGCTGGGGTGGAGAGGGCTCCCGTAAGCCGTGGTGAAGATAACCTTTCTAGGAGAAGCAAATATCTGATTTAAAAAAAAAACATAAAGCGGGAGACCGGTACCCGCATTAAGCTGGTCTGCAGTTTAACTTGTTGCTGGCTATCTTGCTCTTGCTTGTTGCTGGATCTCAACATTTTGAACAGAGAGAGAGAGAGAGAGAGAGAGAGAGAGAGAGAGAGAGAGAGAGAGAGAGAGAGAGAGACTTAGCTCTCGTACAAAGCTAAGACTCTGTAACATCATCTGTGTATAGATAATCCCTCAGGCAAAAATGGTCCTATGGCGATGGAAGCCATTGTTGGGCTCATGGACTATAAGTGTCTGAGGGAGTGGCACTCGTCTGACAAGATGTTGCAATCATCATATTATTTTATGTATTTACATAAACGTTTATGTAATAGACTTTAAGTATTCACTTCAACAGTGGTCGATATGTTAGTAGAGCTAGGTAGTAAGTTTTGAAAATATATATGGCAATTAAGCTACACATAAGTTTCCGCGTTTCTTCTTCGTGAGGATTCGTCAGGCTATTGCTATTGCCTTTAGTTTGTGCTGTCATAATTTTCTTTAAAATTTTCAGATTCAGTAAATGTGTAAGGGAAACTTTCTTACAAAACACAACACACGCATTCGAAAACTTTAATGTTTTGGTTTAGAGTTAATATTTATTCATGAAAAAATGAATGAATAAAAAAGCAAATATAGGTATGTCTTCGTTTTATTTTATTACAAAAAGAAAATGAAAAAAATATTTATAGAAAAAGAGAAAAGTTTTTTAAAGTAAAGGAAAAGTCATTTAGAGAAAAAAATCACCTAAAGAAAACGGGAGTAATAATTTATTTTAAAGTAAAATAAGATGAAACACTTGTAAAACAGAAACCACAATTAGTTCAGAGCTGTAATTTGCCACATAATCCGTAGACATATCAATCATTGCACATACAAAATTTCAACTAGATCAAATAACTGGAAGTGGGTCAGGGGCATTACTTATTACATGCCCCACGTACTTAAAGGATGGGCGTTTAGAAATTTATATAATTATGAAAAGAAATTATATCTATATTTAAAATCACGCCAATAAGATCCCACTTTCTGGTGATTATGTGTGAAAATACTGAAAATAACAAATAATTATTTTAGAATTTAGTGTGGGTTGAGTTGCACATTTGAATTTAGCGTAAAATTATCCCCTATTTCTGGCTCATTCTAAGTTTTGGAAAGTTAAGCAATCTTTTTACAACTAAGCTTAAATCTGGCCGGCAAAGTTACAAAACCAGTCGTAGTCGCTTTATATTTCTCATTATTGTTCAGACTTAGTGTTAACAGTAGGAAAACACATCTAAAATGATATATTTTATATATGTTGGACCAGGAACATAAACATGGCCAATGTTTTAAAAAAACAAAATAGGCTACATCGTTAAAACGCTGTAAAGTACGAAAGGTTGATAATTTCCCTTTTATATATAAAACTGACTTTTTGTTTTATTTATTCATTTACTTTTTTGATATTTTTCTAGCCGTTTACACGTCATCGTTAGAAGAATTAAGAATCGCATTTTCGTTTTCTGGTTTATTAGCTTAAGCTGCAAAATTCTAATGATAACTTTATTTCTTTCACAACGAGAAGTTATAATTTCGAATTGGCAAAAAAAAGGGGGGAAAACAAACTGGGATAATTAGCTAAAATTTTTCAACGTAAAAAGAAAGTAAGGCTAAAATATTAGTATTTCCAATTCCGGAATCTTGAGCAATATTTACGTATTACTTGGCAAAAGGAAGAAAATAAAAAAGAAACGCAGGAATCTGACTTGAACTTAAGTAAGTATTTCTATCAAAACAGTACTTAAAATTTGCCACCTGTCCTAGACGATTTACTTAAGAAATATATAAATTATTTTCTTTGATTTTCGTCTTTTTTCATGAGGGATTCCTGGCAAAAAAATAATTGTCAAAAATATTTGTCGCTTAAAAGACAGTAAAAAAAGCTGTAAGAAATTAAAAAGAAAAGATTTATTTACTCGGCCTATAAGGAAATATTTTGATTTCGCTTCGCGAAAAATACATTTAGATCTATTTAAAATCATGCAGATATTCGCATTTATTAATGAAAAAACATGACGGTGAAAGTTTCTTTTTTTAACATTAGTTGGTGTCATCAACTAGAATCCAAACCAAAACATTTAGCGTTCCAATCTATATTGTTATCGAGAGAAACAGATTAATGTCTAAATATTAACACACTTAAAGACATGAGTTTTATGTGAGCATGCCTAGAAAGAAGTAAAAACATGTCGGCCATTTGAAAAGAACATTTCGTATTTCAACTTGTCAATATTCAAAGATTTTACTCGTTCTAAACTATTCTTGGTGTTTAATTACTATTTCCTGTTAATTTCAGTGTTTTGTGACGAATAGTTTTAGAGTGTATCTGTTAAATATTTACACACACATACATCTACTGGTTTATTTATATAGATTTTTCTGGTGCCGACCTGTATCGTATTGTCTAAAGTAGTGATTTTTCAAATAATCCAATGCTTTATTCCTTTTTATTTGCCACAAGTGCAAAACACAGATAAAAATCTAATAATGAGTGTATCAAAACCATAGATAAAATATGTAAAAATACGAGGGGCGTGCAATAAGTAATACCCCTGACCCACTTCTCATAGAAGCAGAGCAACGAAACTTGGCACAGTTATTAGTCTTTCTCTACATAGGAACCACCCAGAGTTATGCATTTCTCCCATCATTTGATGCAGCTCTGGAGAATGTTTTTGTAGAACACATCAGGTTGGTCCTCCAACCACGACATGACTTCAGACATAAAGCCTGCATCATCTGGGAAACGCTTTCCTTTAAAAAAACAACTTGATGGCTGGGAAGAGGTGAAAGTCAGAGGGTGTAAGCTCAGGAGAGTAGGAAGGATGAGGATGGATTTCAAACCACACGCCCGTGCTTCTGATCTGGCGACATGCGAGTTGTGGATTGGAGCGTTGTCCTGCAGGAGGAGGGTATCTTTGCTGATCTTGCCCCGCCTCTTGATTTTGATAGCTTCCCATAATTTCCTCAAAAGTGAAGCATAATAGGCTCCTGTAATTGTGGTACCTTTTGCCAGAAAATCTGTCATCACTACTCCGACCTGGTCCCAGAAGACTGTGAACATGACCTTGCCAGCGGAGGGCTGCAGCATTGCCTTCTTTGGAGGTGGTGAGTCCAAGTGCTTCCACTGCAGTGACTGGGCTTTGGTCTCTGGGGCAGATTTATGGACCCAGGTTTCATCCTGTGTAATCAGTCTTTTGAAAAACTTTGACTCATCTTCTTGGCACATCTCCAAATCCATCCTCGAGCACTCGACGCGTTCTCACTTCTGGAATGGTGTGAGCAACCTGGGAATCCATCTGGCAGACACCTCCACCGACCCTGTACTAATCTTGACATCTTGGGCTATTTGGCGAATAGTAATGCGCCGATGTTCCAAAATGGCAGCCTCAACTTGACGGACAGATGCCTCATCAATGGCAGAAGGGGGGGCGACCAGGTCTGGGAGCTGTTTCCACAGACTTCCGGCCATGTTTGAATTTACGATACCAGCGTTTTACAAGGTCGTATGATGGGGCATTATTACCATAAGTTTCTTTCATTTCATCAAAAGTCTCCTGTGGTGTGCGTCCTTTCAAATACAAAACCCGGATCACTGCCCGACATTCAACAGGCTCCATTTCACACCTGACACAGTTCAAACACTTGTAAAACAGAAACCACAATTAGTTCAGAGCTGTAATTTGCCACATAATCCGTAGACATATCAATCATTGCACATACAAAATTTCAACTAGATCAAATAACTGGAAGTGGGTCAGGGGCATTACTTATTACATGCCCCACGTACTTAAAGGATGGGCGTTTAGAAATTTATATAATTATGAAAAGAAATTATATCTATATTTAAAATCACGCCAATAAGATCCCACTTTCTGGTGATTATGTGTGAAAATACTGAAAATAACAAATAATTATTTTAGAATTTAGTGTGGGTTGAGTTGCACATTTGAATTTAGCGTAAAATTATCCCCTATTTCTGGCTCATTCTAAGTTTTGGAAAGTTAAGCAATCTTTTTACAACTAAGCTTAAATCTGGCCGGCAAAGTTACAAAACCAGTCGTAGTCGCTTTATATTTCTCATTATTGTTCAGACTTAGTGTTAACAGTAGGAAAACACATCTAAAATGATATATTTTATATATGTTGGACCAGGAACATAAACATGGCCAATGTTTTAAAAAAACAAAATAGGCTACATCGTTAAAACGCTGTAAAGTACGAAAGGTTGATAATTTCCCTTTTATATATAAAACTGACTTTTTGTTTTATTTATTCATTTACTTTTTTGATATTTTTCTAGCCGTTTACACGTCATCGTTAGAAGAATTAAGAATCGCATTTTCGTTTTCTGGTTTATTAGCTTAAGCTGCAAAATTCTAATGATAACTTTATTTCTTTCACAACGAGAAGTTATAATTTCGAATTGGCAAAAAAAAAAGGGGGGAAAACAAACTGGGATAATTAGCTAAAATTTTTCAACGTAAAAAGAAAGTTTTTAATCACAATGTCCTAAAAATATTTTATTGATTATGTGACAAGCTAATGGTAGCAAAAAATCTTCATCCATTCATTATTTATTATTATTATGAGCAGTAGTAGTAATAGTAGTAGTATTCCTACATTATGCTTTTCTTTTTATAGTAAAACAAATCAATTTAATAACCGATCGAATCTTTATAATTAGGATCATAAATATGAACATGTTTATAAAGTCGTCGAATATTTCCCATTATAAAAAAAATCAAATAACGTTAAGTACAAACTTTGCAAACCAGATTTGTATTTAAAAAATACATAAATCTTCATGTGTCTCACAACTTTCAATCAATTACGATAAACACATTTCAGAAAATATTTAGAAATGTTTACTAATGTGATAGACGCCTCACCATACATTTACAGTTTACGGTTTGCAACAATAAAATATGGACGCAACATGGGATTTTACAAAAATGAAGATTTTTTTTTTCAAGTAAGACATCTCTAAATGAATAATGAGAAAGTGTAAAAGAATCGAAATCGGTATTTGTATCGAAATCAGGAAAATTTATGGAATTGTCCTATCACTAATAAATATCACACATACATACACACACACATATACGCACAAATATATATATATAGATATATTTATTTATTTATTTATTGAGGTCATTTGCGAACACACCGATCACATGGAGTAGTGGGTACAACTTCCGACTGTCAATGCGATGTCTACAATTTCAATCCCAGGCAAAGGAAAGGGCCTGGTCTAGCCACACTGATAAATTCTAGTTATTGTAGTACAATTAAACAGTACTGTATGTGGATGACTATATATATATATATATATATATATATATATATATATATATATATACACGCTGAACACGTATTTTTAAATATTTTCGAATATTGCCCTTTTTTTATGATAACCAGGTAGTGCACTGTAGCTACAAATTGGAACAATGCACAATCCCATAAAGAATCGCATGTGTCGACAAATGAGGGGAAAGCAAGATATTAATGTATATATCACGGCAGTGTATAAATGAAAATAACACGTCCTCGCCAATGGGATTTGAACATGACATGAATACACGGAATGTAATGTTTGATATATATTACAACATATGCGTATCTCCCCCATTCGACATTTGTCATCGTCAGTACTAGAGTTTTCACGATGTCCTAATACTTTGCTTATATCACGTCCTTAAATTCGCGAGCAAATATTTTCTTGTTGACCTTCCAAGATTCTGCTACAGTAGATATTGATATTTACAAGTATTGTTTTGTATATATATATATATATATATATATATATATATATATATATATATATATATATATGCGTGTGTGAATATATATATATATATATATATATGAATATATATGTGAATATATATAATGGATAAAAATATGAATATATATATGCATACATATGTGAATATATACTTTATATATTATATGTATATATATATATATATACATATAGACATGAATATATATATATATGAATATATATATATGGATATATATACATATATGCATAAATATTTATCTATGTACGTATATACAACTATACAAAGTACATGTTTATATGCATATATAAAATATATATGTATATATTTACATGCATACATATACATGCGTTACACACAGATACAAATATACACACACACACGTACATACGCACACACACAAACATATATTTATATATTTATTTTTCAGCTTACTTATGTTTTTTCTGTTTGGTCTTCTAATCGAATTCTCTATAGAATGTGCCGCTTCTTTCACGGCCAAGTGACGAAACTTGAGTGAGATGTAATCAATCAGTTAGCAATTCCATTGCGTCAAAGGATTTGTTAAAATGTAGACCTTTACATAAAAGACATTTTTTTGCCACTTCCTCTCTACTTTCTCACACTACTACCACGACGACCACCACCACAATTACTACTCTTACTACTACTACTACTGCTACTACTACCACTCTATTGCTCTGCTGTGTTGGCATTTAAAATCCATTCGTAATATCGACTAGAATCGGAAAGAATCGAACGAGCTATGCGACCTTGTTTCCCAATGTAATTTATATGCATATAATATCATTAAGAAGAAAATGTCCATTTTTCAATCTTATTTATGGACACACGTGATAAAGGGTTCGATGAAAGAGTCCATCCTCAGCACACGATTATATGTCCGAAACGTAGGCTACATGATTTTTTTAAACAACTTTTATCTTTTATCTTCTAACGAATGGATACTCGTAAGATTTTAGTTCTTACATATTTAGTTACGCGTACTGACGGAGAATCCTGAATCATTTACCAGTTTACAACACGAACGCCGCAAAAATATGTAAAAAATAAATATAAATTCCGCGAAGAATTTAAGAAAAGAAGACGAACCCCGTTTCCAGTCTCGTGAAGACTGCGTATATATTCACGTCGACACGTTTTCGAATTCTTTTAATAGTATTTTTTAAAAATTTACAATGCACGTTGGACTAGAAAGGGTTATTACTTAATCAAGAAGACAAAGTCAATTTGTGTCATTGAGTTACTAATACTCAATTAGATCGTTTTTTCATATTTCTGGTTATACATACGCACATACATACATGCATGCATACATACATATAGATAATTGTCAATTATTATACGATGCATTCTACAATTATGTTTATCCTGAATTTTTTCGACGTGAAATTACAGTTTTATCGGCATCAACCTGGAGACTTGAACCGTAACTGTAACTTGATGTAGAAATGACGCAGAGAAACGTGTACTATCCATTCTGATACTAAACTTTATCTTTTATACGATTGATCTGTTAAGGTTTTTTTTGTTTGTTTCATATCAACCCTTTTCAGGTTATTTAATGCCGAATCCAGTAATTCAGAAGGACACATTTTTAATAGAGTATATTTGTTTTTTGTTTCAAGTCTGTTTCTATTTAATCCATAGTTGGGGCCCTAACGGGTACTACCACTCCGGGTCAGAGTGGACCTTGGAGCAATAGCAATTAAAGGGTAGCTCCACACTTCCCAAATCCCGCAAGCTCGGGCGTCACCATCGGATATAGTTTAAGATCATATCCAGGACGGATCCGTTAAGGAGTAATTCTTATAAACGGAGGCAATTAAACATTGTGTCACAATCTTGAATGGCCATTTCAAAGGAACAATATTTTACTCACTTTTAAAACTGTCGTTTGGTCTATCTTTGCAAGTCAATAAATAGGGACTTAGAAAGTAAGCGACGTGTTTGTGCGCGCACGGCGCCTGGCTCGCAGGAATATTTTGTAAAACTAATGTTTCCATTAGTGGCAGGAGTCTTGTACACTTGATTTTATACATGAACATCAGTATCTTATTAGCATGGATTAGGCAGATTGATTTGAAAGATTGTTACTGTCCATAGTCATGCATCGGCGTGGTCAGTTCCAGCACGGAATGTCATGTGATATTTCATTTTCAAACATGATTCTAATATCTCCCCCACATCAGCTACAGATCGTTGATTTTCTACTCGGCTTTTGAGGCTTAACGGATCAATAATTTATTCGTCCCTTAGATATAACTTGCTTTTTCAAACATGTTGTAATGAATGCCTTTTGTAGTGCAAGAACGCGGTCAGACTCTATCATGCGTGATCTCAGCACATATAACATCGTGTGTCAAGATACCAAGCACATAAAACAAGAATAGTTTGTAGTTTTCCTCCCAGGATCCTGCGTTGCAATAATCACAGTTCTTACGATAGACATAATATCGAATAGAGCCTTTCAAATGCTTATTGATCAAATTAATACCTATTAATATTCAGTTCAACAGAAAAATAACATTCAATATACAGTAAATAAAATAAATAATGGTTCATATTATGTTCTAACAAACTACGTTAAATATTTAAATAAATAATTGTTAATATTCAGTTGAGTAGAAAATACCGTTCAATATTTAGTTCAAGAATTCTGATTATCTGTTGATAACGATAAGCTACCAATAAGAATTCCGTTTATATTCAGTTAAATCGAAATAATGAATATTTACTCTTATGTATCATAACTAGGGCTATGACAAGAGAATATTCTTTTTGCTATTTTGGCTCCTGAGTATATATCAATAATTATCTTACACGTCTTTTGATAGAGTGATGTGGTTCCCGATTGATTAACTGCGTCTAACTGTGTCAGATATATACTCGAGAGTCAAAAGAATGAAAAGAACATTCTCTTGTTATAGCCCTAATCATAACATACATAACAATAAATATTCAGTTTAAAGAAAAATAACGCTCGATAATCAGTTTACTATAGTAACTGTAAATATTCAGTGTAATCAAATATATAGCAGTTAATATACATTTAAAATAACAAATAACGCTTAATATACAGCTCAACAATAATATAACAGTTCATATTTAGTTAATTGAAAAATATATAACGATAAATCTAAATTTTACTGAGAAAACGTTTAATATGGAGCTCAATGAACAACAGTTTAATTACATGTTTAGTAAAAAAAGAACGTTCATTGATATGTGGTGATGACAACCTTCTGTCTCGTGTGACAATGGCGTTCTGCATCTAGTCCGGTGCACTACTACCGTGGCTATATAGTCCAATTCTGGATTGCAACTTCGTTTATGCTTGTTGTTATTCAGCGGTAGGGATGGTGAGAGGGAGAGGAGTGAACTATATCCTCTGTCGGCTTCACTTATCCTCTTCCCATTGTATTTCTACTCTTCTGCTGACGCTAATGCAGCGAGGCTTAAGTGACCTCTCCAATAGAAGGCTTGGACGAGTGATAAAGCGTTTGAGGTTTGCCTATTTATTAGACCCCCGCCTTTCAGTGTTGCAAATAGTCCGAGAGAAATGCATTTCTTTTATTTTTATTTCGCCTTTCTTAACATTAAATATTGTTTACTTTTTATTTAATGTACAACATTTACGAAAATTAGGTCCGAGGCCGCCATCAGCATGTATCGCTGTTAGTAGGTTATAATACACGCTTTCTATCTCTTCTGGATACTAACCTGTTCAGACAAAAATCGTCCATATCAAGTCATAGATGTAAAGAGCTTAAAATACTTTTTCCAGATCAAAAACTCCTCAACAAATCGAGTAATTCCAACTTAGAATAAAACAATTATTTCCCCTTTTTCAGATCAATTACTTATTATTAGCTTAAGTATTTTTCTCTTGTTTCACTATTTATAATTAATAAATAACGATCTCCCAATCATCTCATAGAGGAAACATTTCAGTCTAACGCATTAAACCACGCATGTGACGACAATAAAAACGAGAAGAATATTCAAACATGTAGCCAAAAAATTTTTTTTATTACATTTTCACCCCAAACAAGGCACATTGCCACTTTGGTGTAGGGGGCTACTATCAGGGGAAACATCTACTGGGGTACTATGTAGGGATTAGGGCAGCGAGATGTTGGTTCACGTTGCACTTGAACTTATGCATGTCAGTACAGTTGGGGAAGCAGTGACCTGGAATGGAATTCCAAAGTCTAGCAGTTCTGGGGAAGAAACTACTGGAGTAGAAAGATCTTTTACATCTAGGGATCTCTACAGTGTGGGGGTGGGATTTTGCAGCTTGTCGGGTCTGTCGAGGGTGTTCACGTCGTGGGGGCACAAGTGCTTGCAGTTCTTCAGAGCATTCACCATTATAATACTTGTAGAACAGGCAGAGGGATGCAACGTTTCGACGATGGGACAGAGGCTGAAGTTTAGATGCCAGTTTAGGGCCTATCAGATTTGCGACTCTCTTTTGAACCCTGTCAAGGAGCGAGAATATCTGGACTATTTAAATCGATGAACAGACATAGTGAAATAACGAAAAGTTAGTCTTCTGTCGATTTTGTTTTAGCTTTTTGTAATTTCCAACATAACCATTCTGATATCGTTCGGAAGATGAATACGTCATGGCAACGTTGCAACAAAATCACATGTCGTTCGAATTAAAATCCAAGGTGCTTATCTATAAAAATGTAGAAATGAAATAAATTAACAGAAACACTCTTTGATATATTTTTTACGCATGAGGCAAAAGTGGGTATCTTCACTAAAAGTATAGGCCAAATTATCGAGTAGAATTGCAATGAAACATATAAATCAATTTCATCGTTTTTTTCGATTGGACATTTTTAAGGGTTCAAATGCAGGTAAAGGACGTTCGATAATTCAGTGTACTATTTCGCTAAATCATTAACGATGGCGAGTCAGAACTGTATTTATATATTTCAAGAATAACGTATATAAACAAGCTTAAATCGATGTATCCGTTCCGTCTTAACAGACAATGGATGCTCCTTTTATGGGTAGCAGCGCGTGTAATTGTGATGTAAGGGTTGCGCAATCTCCAGCCATATTTCTTCTGAATCGGTATTGCTTGAGTCCAATAGCAAGGAAATTTTCAGGAAAACTGGAATAAAAATGCTGAGACAAGCGAAGAGAACATACAGCACATCGAATTCCCAAATAATCACCCATGTAGTACTGGTTAGGCTCAATGATGCTTAACTTTGGTGATTTAACGAGAACTGCTGTGCTAACGTGATATGCTTAAATACTGTTATTATACACGTATAGCATTTAATCGTTATTATATACGTATAGCATTTAATCGTTTTCAACGTCAACACTGATTTTAATTCAAATATAAATATATGCCGATCAAGTGGAACATATTAATTATTAAACATTTGTTATTATACGTATAGCACACCAATCTGTCTCGGGCCTCACTAACTAAACGACTTTATTCGTTCACATAGTATCTTTCCAGGGTAATCTATTAGTTTCGAAACCAATCTAATTCGACGCGCTGTTTTTGTAGGAGGTTTTGTATAAGTTTCTTATATTATCTTTTCATTGGTCCCACATCGCTTTACATTGTAACAGTTATTTGAGATCTGCAAACATCTTACAGTCGCCGGGGAAATAGTCCTGAACCATTGGATTCATACGGAAGCAAGTTAAAAAACTAATGATGTAGTTTTGACATAGTTGTATTCGACTTGTGAATCAGTGCATTGATTTAGTAAAGGAACGCAATTTATTTTTCATTCGTTGTTGTTTATTGGTGAATACTTCTGACAACTGCACAAACATTTTATGTAGTATTCTCTATTGCTATTAACAGTTCTTTCTTTGCCTAATATAACGGATGTACAGAATAAAGTGCGCGAACCAAATTACGACTGCTGCGCTTTGCGTCTTTTGTCATGTCGAACGGCTTTTACTTGATGCTGTGTACACCATTGGAGGCAGATTGCACCCCAGAGAAATGTTAGATCCATGTTTCATCTATTGTCTTATACAGATAAAAACATTTTGTGTGGAAACAGTTGCAAACAGCTCACCGATTCGTCGAAGCTGTTAAAAATCGCTAAAAGTGATAATGCTAACCCTTTAAAGTACCCAATGATATACATGCAACTATGGACATAAATAAATCGACACCCCACCCAAGAAAGGGACCCTTACAACTAACACGTATACATCTGGTTTCTTTTCTTATTTGCCAGAAAATAAAATCTTCTTGACTAGAGCATTTTTTATTTTCGCCCCATTACAATATGTTTCTTTTGTTAAACTAGATATCTTCTGCATAAAAAATGTAACCTTTTGTCTATCTAATGTTGCGCTCGTCGAGAAGCAAGAAAACAAAGGCATCTATGTAACAGTCAATAAGAAAATAACGTAAAACATTGTACAAACAACCGTATTCCTCAATGTTTAAAGTGAGTGAAGACCGATTCCTGGATCGATAATTTATTTGTATTCGCATAGCAAACACACAAATAAATAAAAATGAATGGATTCGTCTGTGGCCCATGACCCGTCGTTCCATTTAATTTCATGATCAATATTTGGGTGGATTTCCTTGACGTCAATCGGCTAAAAGAACACGTAGACAAACAAATAAACCAAATAAGCAATACGTAAACATAGACAAAACAAACAAAAACAAAAAAAAAAAACGAAGAATATAGAAGAAAAAAGGAGAAAGGAAAAAAACAATGAAAAAGATTTGATTTTAAAAGGATGCGGTCGTCGAAAACGAAGGCGTTTATTTTTAAATGTTGATCAATAATCTGTATGTAGATATGTGCTGGGCATGTTCAATTATTTGCTGTATAACTTGATTTTGTGTGTATGCTCGATTTTCACGAGGCTATTTCCTTTCATTTTGGTGCTGCAGGTATATTGCACAATTTGTTGCTATAGTATTCTTCTGAGACGAAATAATAGCTGGAATAATGAAAACCAAAACAAAAAAGTACATAGAAATGAACTAAAAATAAAAAAAAAACAAACAAAAAAAAAAAAAAGAAAAAAGTGCGCATTTTTAGGATTGCAAGGACGAGTAAAACCATGAAAACGCTCTATTAAAAAAAACACTTACGTTTTCTAAGTATTATTAAGTTACGTCAAAAAAAGTACGAACCACTGTATACAAGTCCAAATAATAATAATAGCAATAATAACTTCTGATCGACCCAATGAAAAGCCGACTGTTGCAGACATCAGTGACACAGACACGGTCAATTTTATAGATATACTAGCATGGGTGCTCAGCGTTGCCTGGGTGTTTGAAGGTGTATACTGAGCAAACAAAAAACAAAAACCAAAAAACAAAAAAACGGTCAATTTCTTAAACTTTGACTCCTATTATGACACCTTAAAATTCATTTTTGGGGCTCAAATCAAGTTATTATGTTAGATCCATGCCCAAGGAACCTATATCTAATATTTCAAGTGTTTAGATCCAAAATTGTTGGAGGAGTTTGTGTAGAGTTCTCAAAAGTCAAATCATTGAACTTTGACCCCTTAACAGCCAAATCTCTGGCCGAAAACCGATCACATCGATTTTCCCAAATCTCAGTACCCTGTATATCACATTTCGAGTCTGTAGACAAAAATTGACAGAGTTATTGCGAAGAAAAATGTACACAGACACAGAGACAGGCAGACACACAGACACACAGACACGTTCACTTTTATAGATATATAGATAGATAGTGTACAACATGGAATGAAGGGAGATAATCATCCCTCGTTGCTTTAAGGTTAATATTTCACTCTTAATAATCGATCACTTGTGACTCTCGTAAAAACTAATTACAAACAAAATCTTTATGTAATTTCTTTACAAATTTCTAATCAGTATATTCTTACTGGGTAAAGCGCATCGTACCGCATGCTAAACATTCACCTGCAATCTTCTATATTCCAACCGAGAGATCTTTTTTAGAATCTTTCCTCATTTTTAAATTGAATTGTTTTAATTTCTCTTGCACTTGGTTTATCTGGTATATTTGCAACGTAGTTTTTTTTTAAACTTCTTTCCCATGAGTGCATTTGCTCCTCTAATTATTGGAATGATTGAGATTATCTTAAGATTTCCGATTTTTTTCATGTCATGCGACCTTGGTATTTTGTTATCTTTTCCTATTATCTCTGTTTAACCCGGTTCATTCTTACTATGGCTGCGTCTTTCTACATCATTCCCCAGATCACCATGTCAGGTTTTATATTTCTAGGTACATAGCTGTAGGGATTGCATAGTCATATTGGATGGTGTATGACTTATTTCCAATTGTTCTTTCTGGTCTATGTTCTCAGAACTGTGCGTTGCATTTTATATTCAACATTTTACAGATTTTTAGTGGAGATATTTACAAACTCCATTATGTTATGTTTAATATAGTAGCTGCTCCTCAGCAGAACCTAGCAGTTGGATCTCAGGTGGCTTACACTCTTTATTTCTGTATGGCAGAATTTTAGCAATTACTGTCATTGATAAGACCACCTAATTTCTTAAAAGCATAAGTTATCAAGCCTTAATCTTGGCCAGCCATTATAATCCTTTCCTAATTATAGTGGAGCGATCCTTTGTTAGGTAGTCTATATAACCTTCCTTGTCCGTATAGTTATAGGTGAATTCATCCAGAAAAATACTTCGCACGCTGATGGTTGACCTAGTTTTCTTTTTTTTTTTTGCAGTTTTTTGTGTAATTTTTGCGACTCCTGATATTTCTGTAACACATTTGTTTTCAGATTTTGCCTCACTTGTAAGATAGTCTGGTCCAAGATGTTTGACCAGTTCTATAATGGATGCATTTTTTCTGCTGAATCTAGTTTCGTTATGTTGGTGCACCATTTTAAAGTTTTGAATTTGGGAGCTCATCAGATAATGTCGAATACTCCTTTCTTCCTTGGATGTACAACCTGAGCACATTAAAATTTGGGTGAAGTGCTCCATACATCACTAACAGTTTCCGCGTGTCTCTACCCAGCTTTTTCATTTCTTCTTATGCCCATCCCACAAAATCTGCGTTATATCGGATTACAGCAACCGCTTATGAATTGATGGCTGATAACAGGTTCCTACCATTCAGTCTAGATTTCAGTAGCAGTATGAGTCTCGTCATATATATCTTTGGTCTTCTCTTTTATTTCATTGCAAATCATCGTAGCTTTGAAGTCTTTTACATCAGCATCTCCCAATCTTTTACCATTTGGCAAAATGATGCCTTCATGGTTCCTCTCTTTCCTCGTTTAAAACTAACTACTGCGTATGTGGAAATTCCAATTCCTCATTAATTGGCTTGGCTTTTCTAACTACACAGACACTGCTGGTAGCATCATCTATAACTTTTCTATATCCCATTCCTCGACCCGTCTCTCAGATCATCAGGACCAAGCCTCACTTCTGGACCTATTTCTGACAACAATTCCTGAAAATTGTGTAATAAATGTCCATGACTCACTCGGAAATGATGATCATCATGATAATGATGATCATACTATGATAATGATAGACATCATTCTAAACTCTCGGCCCCAAGTTGGAGAGTCATTGCTCAAAATGACAAGATACTACAATAAGGCTGACTGGGATGCCATCAGACATCAGAGATCACATCAGAGATGCCCCATGGGGAAATATTTTCTTTTCCTGCGGAAAAATGCGCAAATGAGGCAACTGAATAGTTCAAAGTGGCAATTGAAGTACATGTTCTCACACGGTAGTTCTATAGAAACCCCCACTCTACCCCATGGTTTACTTCTACTTGTAAAGCTCTCATTGCTCAAAGACAACCTGCATACAGCACATTTATCTGATATAAATCCAGCATAAACAGACATAATTTTATAGAAGCTAGAAATAATTGTAAGAAAGAAATAGCGACAGCTAAAGAGAATATATCGAAACAACCAGAAAATGCATTGAAGTGCAGGAATTAGGAACTCGTGATTTCTGGAAAATCTACGATAGCGTAATGAATAATGGGCAATCAACAATTCCCCCACTATCCAATAATTATGAGGCTGTTTGCACGGAAACCGATAAAACTAACATGCTTGTCCGTCAGTTTGCCTCAGAGTCTACTTTTGACCCAACAAACAACCTCTTCCCTGGTTTTCCTTTGCGGACAGAAACCACACTAAATGATCTGAAAATCACCCCTTCTCAAGTATATATTATAAAAACCTAGATACCTCAAAAGCATATTGATCTCATCTCACCCAGCTGTACTATTTAAAAAATGCTCCGCTGAGGTTGCTCCAGTTCTCTTCAAACTTATTAACAAATGCCTTAATTAACCTTGTTTTCCAGACTGCTAAAAAACTGCTTCTGTGCTACCAGTTTACAAGAATTCTGGCGAAAGAACTGATAATTAAATTATCGCCCAATTAGCTTCCTCTCGCTTTTCGCCAAAATATTTGAGTCCATAATTAATCAAACTCTAGTCCATCATCTTACAGTTGCTAAACTTCTGCCTGACCAACATTATAGATTTAGACAAGCTTGTTCTACTGCAAATATCCTGTAAATAACTGTAATCCTTGAACGTATAAACCATGCAGTGAATGAGGTAGAGAAGTGAAGGGTATGTCTAAGGTTTTTGATAGTATATGGCAGGATGGTCTTCTCATGAAAAATCATATCATATGGTATTACTGGATGAATACTCAACATCCTTCTTAAATAAGAAAATATTTCAGGCTGTTCTCGATGTTCGTACGTCAAAACAATATGATATAACTGTCGGTGTATCCCAGAAGTCGACCCCTGGGCCTTTATTGTTCCTGATATTCCTAAATGACCTCCCTGATAAAATTGTCTACGAAATGACCATATTTGCTAACGGCACCGCTCTCTATAACAAGCACGAGTGGAAAACGAACGAACACATATCCAAGGTAATGACGGAAACCCTAGACAAAGAACTCCAGTCTGTAGTTGAATGAGGACAAAAATAGATGGCAACGTTAAATACTACCAAGACTAAGCTCGTTTCTTTTTATAATTACAAGAAACTTTCTCCACCACTAATAGCCATGGTTAATGATGGATAAATGAATGTACTCCGTTCAAACTCTTTGGGTTAACGTTTACAGGGAACATGAGTTGCAACAGATATATCGAAAGCATTGTCAATGCTACTGCGAGAAAGGTGGGATCTCTCTATCGTGCTAGAAAATTACTTACACCTGAAAGTATCCTGTATCTCTACAAGGCCACCATTTGCCCATGTATGGAGTATTACTGTTACATTTGGACGGGTACATCTGCTACTAGTCTTTCGCTTTTGAACAGAGTTCAAAGAGAGTCGTCAACCTGATACGTCCTAAACTGTCATAGAGGCTTTAGCCTCTGCCCTATCAACGCAACGTTGCATCCCTCTGCCTGTTCTACAAGTATTTTAATGGTGGATGCTCCGATGAATTACAAGCACTTCTACCCCGTCGACGTCAATATCCCTGACAAATCTGACAAGCAGCAAAATCCCACCCCTACACAATAGAGATCCCTAGATGCAAGAAAGCATTCTACTCCAATGGTTTCTTTCCTAGAACTACTAGAATTTGGAATTCATTTTTGGCTCCTGCTTCTCCGACTTTATTGACATGCAAAAGTTAAAGTGTAATGTAAACATACATCTTGCTGCTCAACTCCCTACTTAGTTTCACTGCAATTTATGTCCCAGATAGTAGCTCCCTACATCAAAGTGGCACTGTGACTTGTTTGAGGTGAAAATGCAATAGAAAGAACAAAAAATAAAATAAAATAAAATAACTTCTGGGCTGAGCAGTTAACGATACTACATTAATTTAAAATAGTTTAATAAACTGAATTAAGAATTAAAAGTATAATTTCGAAGAAGTGCCAAATCACAATGATATTATTTACAGCCTTTCAAGGAGGTTAAACACAAGGGTAAGTTTGGAATGTAATACATTTTGAGGTTTCAATTCGTGCGTTAACATTTAACTACAGCCATGATAAAAAGAGTAGTTTCGACTAGACAGCCAATACCTCTATGGTAACACTTCAAAAGCCAAGATCTCTCTTAGTCCCTCTCCTCTGACCTTGAGCACGTGGTGCCATGGGACAAAAGGTGGCTGAATAATTTTAACGCATCTAAAAACAAGTTTATATCTTTACATCAACCATGCTCTGATCCCCCACATGGTCCTTATTTATATGGATGACTCCCGCCTCAAAGCTTCGTCAAGCATCTGAGACTTACGTTCACTTCTGACCTGAAAATGGAAAACTTACATGAAATATATTGTAAAAGTCGCTAAGAAATGTTTGAGTTATTCAACTTCTTCAAAAGATATTTCACTCTCGATGCAATCCTCTACCGATATAAGAGCCAAATATGCCCTAACATAGAGTACTGTTGCCACATTTGGGTAGGAACTGTTCAAAGCACCCTATCCTATATTGACAGTGTTCAGAACCTGTTTCGAAGCCTGCTAGTTGATACCCTTTTCCAATCCCATCAACTTATTTCCCATAGAAGATACATTGCGAGCCTTTTCTCTATCGTTATTTTCATAGGTAGTGCTTTACTTTCAATCGATGGTCCCTCACGCCAAAAGTCCACAAAAAGCAGCCCTCTATTTAAAATCACTACACACAGTTTCCTAACTCTCTATCCGTTACTAAATCTAATGCAGATTCATTGAACACAGTTTTTTCTTAGAACTGCCCGCGTGTGATACATGTTTCCACTGGCGTGTTTTCCAGCTGACTACAATATAGTCATCTTCAAGGCCAATGTAAACAAGTTTTTGATATCTCGCCCGCTTAAGTAATAAAATTCTACCCAACTTCAGCAACAAACGATCACTAAACTGTTGTCTCAGTGATCGTTTTATACTCATTAAACCTTATCCTCGAGTGACATGCGGACCTGGATAAGTGGTGACTCCCTTATAAAAATAATGAAATATCAAACATCGATTTCTGCTGCTTTTACAGAAATATTTTATTTTTATTCATTTATTTGTTTTTCAACTTGCGCTTACTCGGTATTAAATTTTGTTATATATATATATATATATATATATATATATATATATATATATATATATATATATATATATATATATATGTATATATATATACAGTGATGATCATATTTATTGGCACGGTAAAATAAAAGTTAAATTTTGTCTAATAAATTCTAAAAAAGGGATTAAATTAAAGAAAATAACAAAGTATATTATGTATTTTTAACTGGCCTTTCCGATGCAGCAATCGGATTTTAGAAAAAATAAATAACAAAGGAACAACAAACATAATTGCAAAAAACCCTTGTTCAAAATTATTGGCACGGCTTTGTTTTTCTTTTAGTATCAGTATAATATCAATCAATTTCCGGTTTACGTGCTTTCTGAACTTTTTTATAGCCATATTATGCTTGTTTAACGCTAATTCAGTGAATAATTTTTTTCAGATAATTTTTAGATAGCGATTTATTTAAACTATTATAAGTGACTAAATTATAATTTTAAATCGCCACGGTTAATACTAAGGAACACAGCGAAGACGTCAGGAAGCTTGTTGTAGCATGCCATACCAATGGGGAGGGCTATGATAAGATTTCAAAGAAGCTAAACCTTCCCAAATCCACTGTTAGAGCCATAATAAACAAGTTCAAATCGCAAGGCCACGTTATGAGTTTAGAGGGTAGAGGGAGAAAAAGGATTCTTTCCCCAAGAGATGAACGGAAAATTGTTCGACAAGTAAAACAAAACCCAAGGATCTCTGTTGGGGAGATTGTTGATGAACAGAGCACCTCTGGAGTGAATGTATCTCGACATACAGTTGGTAGAGTTTTGAAGAGAGCTGGTTTAAAAGCATGTCGTCCGAGAAAGACTCCCTTATTGAAGCCTATGCACCTGAAAGCAAGGCTAGCCTTTGCAAAACGTCATATTGATAAAGATGTTGCATTCTGGAAACGTGTTCTATCGACTGACGAAACGAAAATAGAGTTATTTGGCCATAATAAAGTGTCTTATATTTACAGAAAATCTGGCGAAGCTTTCCTGCCTAAGAACACCATACCCACAGTGAAGCACGGTGGAGGCAGTTTGATGTTTTGGGGATCCTTTGCTGCCTCTGGACCAGGGCGACTTGTTAAGGTCACAGGTAGCATAAAAAAGGAAGATTATGTTAAAATATTGGATGAAAACCTAAAAGACTCTGCTAAAGAGCTCTCACTTGGTCGTCGTTGGTGGTTCATGCAAGATAATGACCCAAAGCATTCGGCTAAACTGACTAAGAAATGGCTTGAGGACAATCATATTAATGTTTTGGAGTGGCCATCACAAAGCCCAGACCTTAATCCAATTGAAAATTTATGGAGAACATTAAAATTGAGGGTAATGCAAAGGAAGCCTAAGAATCTTATTCAATTGGAGGATTATTGTCAGGAAGAGTGGGATAAAATTACTACTGAAGAGTGCAACAACTTGGTTGTAAACTATGAAAAGCGACTGAGGAAGGTAATCAAGGCCAAAGGCTATACAATTGATTATTAAATAAATCGTGCCAATAATTTTGAACAAGGGTTTTTTTCAATTATGTTTGTTGTTCCTTTGTTATTTATTTTTTCTAAAATCCGATTGCTGCATCGGAAAGGCCAGTTAAAAATACATAATATACTTTGTTATTTTCTTTAATTTAATCCCTTTTTTAGAATTTATTAGACAAAATTTAACTTTTATTTTACCGTGCCAATAAATATGATCATCACTGTATATATATACGCTTTATTTTTTATGATCGTATCTTTCTGTTAAGTTACATTATTGTTTCAGCAACCCGGCCGTTTTTTTTTTGGCCGTCTGTAACTTCCTCAGACTTTTCTATAAAAGTCTGAGGGAGCTACAGACGGCTAAAAAAACGGCCGGGTAGCTGAGACAATAATGTAACTTTACAGAAAGATACGGTAATAAAAAATAAAACGCATATTTGCTCTACAACAGTATTGAACACTTTCTTTAGCTTTTATTAATTACCCTTTCTACTATATATATATTTATATTGTATGTAAATTATTTTATTTAATCGATCGCTGTGTGTATTTTATATATTTTTGATTGAGATTAAGATTTTGGTACGGAAATACAAAGATTAACTTGATTTATAGTTTCTGTTTTTTTAATAGATTTATGTCTACTGTTACATTCTATGGCTCACTGACTTCTGTGATATTAGAAATTTAATATTTTTGATCGATAGTTTTAATATCCTACTAGCAGGACAACCTGACGTTGCCCGCGATTAAATGATGATCAACGAATGTTTCACGCTCTCATATTTTTATTGTCATCAGAATTGGTGAAAGAGTTCACTTTTCAATCAAATCGAATGGGGAGAACAGGCTTCACAGGTCTCCCTGCTGTGACTTAATCCACAATACGTTGTAAAATCTGCATTGCAATGTTAACTACAATGTAATGTGCACAAAGTGACATTAAAGTTGAAAATGTAAAAGTCAAGTATCATGCAACCATTGTGCTCTAAACAAAACACCTTTATTTCGAACGCGCTTCTGCCATATATAAGAACATACTGTTGATTTTGTATCCCTGGACTAAGTGCTTGTGTGATAATAAAACTTCTCCAATGTGCGTGTAATGTTAAGCTGTGTGAGTGTAAATTTTAGTCAAAATCGTCTGTCTCTTCTTTCATCCGTTAGGAAATCTATCTAAGACCACTGCCAGACACATAAAGTACCTTCGTGTGAAATTTCATGAAAATCAATCCAGCCGCGTTTGAGTCCATACAGAACAAGGTCACAGACACATATAAAGATTTTTTTATATATAATAGTAGAGATAGAGATTATTTTTAGCTTAAAAATTGTTAATTATAACCATTTGTTGCTTAATGTAGTTTTTACTTTTTAATATAGATCTTTCAGTACAGATTTATATAAAAATGAATAAATATTCTATATTTTAAAAAAATACTGATCGTGTCGTGTATATTTCTATAGAGATATGAACGTGACACTATATCCATGTGTGTGTAAAATCACAAGATACAAAAGATTATTTACTTTAAGTGTAAAAAGTGTTTAACTTTTAAAACTGTACAAAAATAACAAAATAGACATTTTTTTAGTCTTTCGCTGAATCAATTTTCTTTCATGAATATACACTAATCCTAATGTTATTTAAAGGATCAACAATTGTTTACCATGAAACACTTTTTCAGGGATTATATACTGAGTGTTTTAGAGACGACGACATTTAAATTAAAATAAATCATTGATAAATATTAGTATTTAGATTGCTCCAAATATTATTTGGACGATTATTTTTAAATTCAATTTAGACATATACGTACGAGGTTCGCACGTATATGGTTCAATCTATAGGTCTAATTTTCACAAACTCTTCGCATTAAATAAGGCTGTATTTGGGCAATAACGCATTGAATGATATTAAATTGCACGAATGGTGTGGAACATTTGCAGATGTTATCTCGAAATATTATTCGTTCATCAAATGATTCTCAGTGAATTTATCATTGCAATTTGCAAGTGCTGTTCGAGTGTCACTCTCTTCCTGATGAATGGTCAGACTAGGCTGAACTCAAAATCACCGATCGTTGCCAAATCCGCAATTTAAGAAAAATGAGTTGTCTATCTAAAACACAATATATATATATATATATATATATATATATATATATATATATATATATATATATATATATATGCGGTGTAATCATGTGTACATAGGTTCTCATCAGATAATAGAAGTTTAGCAACGTTGAGCCCAGATGGGTAACCATTGGGAATTTTTGGCGCTGTATGTGTTCTCCGCTTATATCGGCATTGTTTCCAGTCGTCTTGACCATTGCCACTGGTATTTATGTCGACCCAGGAGCCGTATGGTTAGATGTGGCGCTACTCATGCCACAAAAAATACACATACAGGTACTCTTACCTTGGATATCCATAGTCTGTCAAATTTTACTATTGGTTAATTTGAAACATTACGCCTCGGGGAGGAATAACAAATAATTTAATTTAAAACGATGACAATCAGAACTCCAAATTTAGACAACATACTTGATCAGAATACAAGTCAAGAGTGACTTCGGAACATGTTGTTAAAGTATATAAATATATATCGGGAGTTATATATTAGGATTGACGGTGGCAAAATGGTTAATAACGCTGATTGAAGAGCGTTGTGGGCCAAGTGCGAATTGATTTCTTTCATAAAAACACTTTCATCAAAACCCACACGTAACTTATTCTAAAGAATGCAAATAATGGAAATCTATATCAAATTTCAATTATTCTTCCTATGTTTCTCATTGTGCACGCTCCATTCATTTTCGTAGGAGTTTTGAACATAACCCGGTAATTAAAATTTATTCGAAATAAAAAGATAACAGAAAACTTACGCATGGAAAATAACTCATTAATTACAAAACAGTTTTAAAATTACAAATGTGAAAATGATTCAATTTATTGCAAAATTGGTCAAAAATCAGATTTCACACGAAGTCATTAATTATTTTAATAGAGTAAATTGAATACTAGCAGTGTAGTAGCAAATCCTGGCAACAGAAGGAAAACTGTTGGAAATTAATCATATATCGTTCATTATTACTATGCAACTCTGACATCTAAATACATAGAAAACAGAGCTATTAAACATGACATAGTGATATAGGACTAGAGCAAGGAGAAACAGCATTAGTTGAAGCGTGACCGTCATGAATTTACATTTACATTTGCTGATCTCACGGAATAAAGTTGTAATATAAGACCAGAAGTGTTTCCGTTGTATTGAATTGTAAGGTGACATTACGGAAATTGTCCAAATGTTGTATTTTCTTTTTGTAAAGACAAGGAATTATTTTCCATTTGTACACGTGTAACGAAAGAAAGAATTATTATATATTTATATATTCTAACAATTTATTTATTTAATACTAGCGGGGCTACCACACGTTGCTCGGGACCGTATAAACAATGAGGAAATTGAAGTTGATTTTGAATATAATTTTAATTCTTTGGAGAAAGGAATTTTTAATGTGTATGCCTCATTTGCTATTTCGAGCAAAAGAATATTTTACCTACCCTTTTGACGGCTATTACACATATATAAAATAATTGTACCTTCTCTAGGACAGGCAATTTATAGAATGTATATGAAATAATTTTAACTTTTTGGGGACATATGTTTACCTACCTTCGGACGGGTAATTTATATACATATATGAAACAATTTAACATACTCTCGACAGGTATTGTACAACATATATGAAATAATTTCTCTTCTCATCAAGGTTTCCATAATTTTAATAAAATTGAAATCAGTTTTAGAAGATGGCTCATTAGGATTTCCGAATTAATACATAAATACATATTAAATACATTGTGTTGGTTAATGAGTTCGTAACCTTTACTTCACCGTAAATTTCTACATTAGTGCGTTTCTTTCTTTCCTCACTATCGGCAATATTATTGTAAGACAAATGATGTCACTTTTGGAAGATGTCTCAGCAGGATTTTAAAATTAATGCATAAATACATTGACACCGTTAATTGATGAGACAACCCTTGCTTTATTATCAAATTCCACATTACTCTGTTTCATTTTTCCTCACTACCGAAAACATTTTTTTTGGAAAAAAAGACGTCATTTTCGGAAGATTAATCAGCAGGCTTTACAAACAAATAAACAAATATGTTGAGAAGCTTTGTGATTAGGCTACGCTTGCTTCACTACAAAATTCCACATCACTGTGTTCTTTCCCTCCCTACTACTGATAGTGTCATTTTAAGTGAAATGATATCATTTCTAGACCATAACTCACCAGGTTTTTCAAATAATTAAATAAATGCATTGACGTGAATGATCATTAGGCAACTTTTACTTTACCACAATTTTCAATATTAATATAGTTCTCCTAGCCTTACTACCACAACCGCTAACAAGACATTAGTAAGAGAAACGATGTTATTTCCGGAATATGATTCCATAGTTATTTCATATATTTCGAATATGACATTATGGGAGATTGCAACATAATCATGTCTTTCTACTCACCACTACAACTGTGACGTCATTCCCCGAAGTCAACATTGAAAATTCAGAAAAATATTGTTGATCACCTACAGAAACTGATAAATTGTCTGGGCTTATTATTTCATTACAAACATACCAATCAATTAACTCACATTTCATTATTTTTCAAAATTCGTAGATATGTTACTAATTTCGACTAAAATATTTCATAATTTTAACCCAAATTATCGCCCCTCCCCTCCCTCTTACGAAAAATAATAACATTGATGTAATGCCTGGGTTTATTGTTTCATTACAAATGCAAGAATCAATTAACTTACATTTCATCATTTTTCATAATTCATGGATATGTTACTAAGTTTAACAATCATTTTTCATAATTTTAATCAACATTATCCCACCCCTCTTACGAAAATAATAACTTTAATATATAGTCTAGGCCGATTAATTCATTACAGACGCACCAATAAATCACAGACATTTCACAATTCTTAGATATATTACTAATTTCGACAATCATTTTTGATATTTTTAACCAACATTATGTCCTCTCTTACAAAAATAATAACTTTGATATATTATCTGAGCTGATTATTTCTTTACAAACACACCAATCTATTAATTCATGTTTCATAATTTTTCATAATTCTTGGTTATGTTACTAATTTCAACAATCGTTTGGATATTTGTAACCTACGTTATAGCCCCCGCCCTTAATAAAATAATTACTTTGATATATTGACTGGACACATTAATTCATTACAAACGCACCAATCAACCAATACACATTTCATCATTTTTCATAATTATTGGATATGTTACTAATTTCGAAAATCATTTTGGATATTCGTAACCCACATTATCGCCCCTTCCTTTATGAAAATAATTTTTTTTGATATATATTAGATAAAGTAATTGTGAGATCGCAAACTGCTTCAGCCGTTTCTGGGCCTGACTCCGTATCCCCACTTCGTTTAAAAATATATATGAAATAAAGTATTTTTTAGATCATAAACTGCTTCAGACATTACCGGGGCTTACTCCATACTCCCCCCCACCTCTTAAAATATATGATGTATTGGTTATTTTATATTTTTTAATAGAGGTAATGCCTGGTAGAAAACTATATTACGCTTACTTGGCCATTTGGCTAAGATAAAAGTGTAGTATATATTCTGACGCAGCATGTCACCGAAATCATCTACTGGCCTCTTCTTCATAAACAGAAAAAGTGGTGGTAATGCTTGGGAGAATGTACAGGCACTAATTCACCACACCCCAACCTCACCTAAAAAAAAGTTTGGTAATCCCTGGCAGCCTCCAGAGTACTTTTTAAAGCAACATAATCGTGCAACACATGACATCACTTCCGGAAAATGACTCAGCAGTTTTTCGAAATACATGATTTCATTATAAATTGTTTGTATTTTTTAAATATGCGTACTACACTGTAGAAGTACCTAATTTAAAATTCATGCTACTCAAAAAATGAATATTTCCAAGTGCAGTTAGTGATTTGGCAACACTTGCTTTACAATAAACTAATCAAGAAATTGGATTGAGAAACAGATACTAAATGTTAACTTATACTAAACAAAAATAGAGATAATACATGTCAGTTTCTTATTTAATGAATTGTTAGGTGAAAGTACAGAATAATTTAAATAATACCTTCCCTCTCTTCATATTAACAATGCCTTTCTAAATAATAACGTTATTATTTCAGCACTGTCCGTATTCCGTGTGTTACCCCCCTCCCCGTCTTAAACATATGTATGAAATAAAACAAATAGTGCATGAAATAAATTAAATATGAGATCATAAAAAAGATATATAGGTTTGTTTTCATATTTACAAATTTTCAAACCGCGAGTAAAATGTATGTATGATTTCATTTTTGTATTTAATACAAAACATAAAAAATGAGTTGGTGTCATCAGTTAGAATTGAAATTAAAAAGAACCGAGCGTTTCAGCCTGAGAAAAAAAATGTACGCACATGCGCACAAAAAACCCCCAAATGTTAGCTAATGCTTAATGAACATTTTACATGTAAATTAGCCGATATCTGTATGCGATATACATGCATGTAAGCAAATATATTATTCACTATAAACCACCTTTGCTGCATGTATATTATTTCCTGAGAATTTCAGTGCTATGTGACCAATAATTTAAGAATTTACATGTTAGATGTTTACACACACATGCACACCCATACGTCTACTGTTTTATTAATATAGATTATAATTTGAAATTTAAGAAAACTAAAACGATACGTGTTTTACATAAGCAGTAATTTGTTGCTACACAGTCATGTGTATGTTTCGGTCTTCTAGTTTTTCGTTACAAGATACCTCTTTAGGCAACCACGCTTATATTCAAAAGCGGAATTCTTATATACAAAGAGAGAGAGAGAGAGAGAGAGAGAGAGATAGAGAGAGAAAGAGAGGTCATCGGAATCTTCCCAACATACGTTAATGAAAATGTTAATCAAATGAATTTTTATATTATATGAATTAAATGAATATTATACTTAATATGACTTTCTATACTTCTTGTTACACTTTTGTAAAAAACAAATATAGCTCACATAACACACCACCTATATTTAATACTGTATAATGATCAGTCATATTATAAGTGGATTAATTAAATAAGTATTTTGTAAAACCGATAATCACTGGATTTGCACAGCAGTTGATTTATTGTATTTTATTATTCTGAATAATATATATATATATATATATATATATATATATATATATATATATATATATATATATATATACACACACTTATGAGCAAAAAAAATGGGCCAAGTATGAAAGCAAGAAGAAATCGATTTTTCAATATTTTTCCATGAACTTTTGTTACGTTTGTCTGAAAATTTCTATTCAGCATAACATCATCATAGCATATAATAATAAGTGGAAAAATTAATCCTGAAAATGGTAAGACCGCACTTGGCAAGGATATAAAAAATCAAATTGCAGGATTAAGGCAGTCCAAAATATTTTTAGAAAAATATTTTAAGAAAAGAAAATGTGAAAGCATCTCTTTCTGTAGTGAAGCGAATTGGTCAAAGGTTCGAAGTCGAATGCTTGGTAAAAATAAAATCTAGATCTGGTCGCCCTAGTGCATCCACTTTGAAGGACGACCACCGGCTTAAATTAACTATTTTGAAGGATAGAAAGAAAACTTATGTTGACCATAGCAAAGAATTCAAAACAAGGACTGGAAATTCTCTTTCTAGATATACAATATCTAGAGGACTAGAAATAGGATTTTCCTCTAAAAGGTGTGCAAAGAAGCTATTTTTATCTAAGATGAACATCAATGATAGAAAGAGATTTTTCTCGTGTTATGGCAAGAAAGATACAGACTGTTCAGGAATGTTTTCTGGTCAGATGAATCAAGATTTTGTCTTGTTAGTGATGATCCCGAACGGTGCATTCGAAGAACTGGAGAACGATTTTCGCCAAGTTGCATGAAACTCACAATTAAACACAGGATTGGAGGAATAATGATATGGGGAACTTTTACTGCAGCAGGAGTTGGGAAACTTATTAAATGTGAGAAGTCAATCAATGCAAAGGAATACATTCGAATATTAGAGACAGGACTGTTACTAAGTATCCAGAAGCTGGGAATGTCCCAGAACATTATTTTTCACCAGGATAATTCCCCTGTACACACTGTTAAAGTAACAAAAATGGTTTTCTGATAATTCAATTCATGTGATGTTTTGGCCAGGTCAAAGTCCCGATTAAAACCCAATCGAGAATATTTGGTCCATAATATCGCGGTCATTGGCCGGAATAACTTTTAAGAACAATGTGGGAAGATGTGCAAAGCGAATGGAATAGCAGCTCTTTTTCTCAATGTTCCACTTTGGTTGAGAGCATGTCTAAAAGGAGTAATCTTTTAAAGAAATCAAAAGAGAATGCGATTCCATCCTAAGCATTTATTAAAGTAAATATCTTGTTCTGTGTTATTAGTCTCGTTTAAGTTTCCTTGTTCAATTTTTCTTTGGTTCAATATAGCTTTTAGTGCAATAAAATGTACAAAATTTGTTTGGCCCATTTTTTTTTGCTTACAAGTGTATATATATAAAATGAATGACAAAAGTCTATATACCAAATTTGATGATGTTGACTATCTTACAATTTATTTCTTTTAATTTAGTTGACACGTACAATTCTTGACAGTATCTGTTTCCTAGCATAAAATCAGTCACTTAATTATTATATCAATCAGTGAATCTATTTTGCCCTTATTTTTTATTCATGTCGCATTTTATTTCCCATTGGTGAATTGATTGTTGCTATTTCTTTTGATAAGTTAGTGCAAAACAGATTAAGTGATTAATATAACAATTAAGTGATTGATTTGGTAATAAAAAACAGATACTGTTAAAATTGTAAGTATCAACTGAATTAAAAGAAATAAATTGAAAGATGGTCGATACAATGAAATTTGGAATACACACTATCATTCATTCATTATATGCTCTGTAATAACATTGAGCTTCTTAAATGAGGAATGGTATATATAAAAAGGAAATATAAGTGAAAAAATATTTCCACAGATATATATATATATATATATATATATATATATATATATAATATAAAACTGAATGTATGTGTGTGTCTGGTCACGAATAGGCTCCTATATGGTTGACTATTAAAAAAAACTGATTACATATAATGATAGAAGATGTATCGAGACACAGGAATTGGTATGTTTGATCTGGCAGAACAGTGGTTCATTATAATTGTGGGGTCTGAGTTCGCGCCTGGTCCACAAAGTATGAAAATAAAAAAAATTAAAAATTAAATAAAAACGTTTACAAGTGTTTTTTTTATATAGATGTACATAAGAATACTTTGATAAGTATGTTTTAACTTAAATAGGGATGGTATAATAAAATTGTGGGGTCTGCAGAGTGCATTTTCTGTAGGATGTTTTTGAACCCAGGTACGTTTGCTAGTATATATATATATATGTATATATATATATATATATATATATATATATATATATATATATATATATATATATTCTAGCAGGCCGCCCAGCATTGTCCGGTCGTAAAATACGCTTAAATATGATATTTTGATTAATGCAGATTTTGAATTTATTATTATATTATATTGAAACCAATATATAATAACGATTAAAAAGTTGTTTATTTTTTTTAAATTACTTGTGCGCCACCACCGAGAATCGAAATCAAAACGTTTTGCTTAATATTTACTTTTTACTTTGACGTTAATGTCTTAGCTATGAAAAGATTTTTGCTACAAGGCTAAAAATTAAAACATGAACCAATATCTATGAGGTTGTGCATACATATTCGTAATGCCGTCGTTCGACCTTACCTGGCAAATTTATATTTTTTTATTTTCCTACATTTGCTAAAACCCAAATAAAATGCTTTTCATGAGTTCGAATACCCTATATATGAAGTTTCCTGTCTGTAGACCAAAAATGCACAGAGGAGTTTAGTAGGCAATTTCTTTTTAAACAAATATATAAACGCATACATAAATATATAGAGAAAGAGATTTGTCTTTATTTAACCTTTATAAACATTTATTTTAATTAATTCCCTGATTGTTGTATCAGTTTTCTAATGGAATGATTGTCTTTAGTCAACTATTAACTGTAATTTAATCTCAGTAACATGTATATCAAATTTCGAGTCTGTAGACAAAAATTGACAGAGTTATTGCGTAGGGAAATGTACACAGACACACAGACAGACAAACACGCAGACATGTTCACCTTTATAGATATATAGATATATGTATATATGTATACATATATATGCATACATATATATATGTGTATACGCATACATATGTATGTATATATATGCATACATATGTATGCATATATATGTATAGATGTATACATATATATGCATATATATACATATATATACACGCATATATATGTATATATACTTCTATATGGATATTTACATCTGTATGTACATCCATTTTTTCTATATATTATACTATTGTATAAAAGTCATTTTATGTGTGAGCCTATCTTTTGCAAATTTTACACAAAGCTAATTTATATGTAGAAAATTCATCCGAAAATTGAAATATCCGATCTCATAGAAAAGAAACATTTACAGTAGATATTTTCCGTTACATCGACCAAATCGATAAAATCTTAGCAAATATTGCATAAAAAAAATACCCCCCCAGATTTATTATTATCTGGAGCTCTTGCTTAATGGTAGAGTATTCGACTACAGATCGAATAATCCCCTGTTCAAACCCGAGTATACCCCATGATTCTATTTTAATTTTTTCTTGTTTGTGAGATAAATTTACGATAAAAGAAAAGGTTCCATTTAAATCGCCAAAAATCGTTTCTTTGTTCGCATGTTTTAAAACCGAACATTAATCAAATGTGACTTTTTCAAGGCATATATCGTCAAGGCCAAATATCAGCTGACGTGATATTGTAAACAAACAAAGACGGAATTTGATGAAGGCAATATCATACTTATTAAAAAAAAATTCCAGGAAAATTATTCCTCGTAATATATAAACATAGAACAATCAATAGAGGATTGATTCTATAAAATTCGTACGCAATCTTCATAAATATAAATATTCTGTTTAAGCGTATTGTAACGCCGGACAGCCAGGTAGTATATATATATATATATATATATATATATATATATATATATATATATATATATATATATATATATGTGTGTGTGTGTGTGTGTGTGTGTGTGTGTGTGTGTGTGTGTGTGTAAAGAGTTTATGTGCATGTATCTATGTTTAAAAGACGGTGTCAATGCATTTAAGCCTCAATGAAAAAACAAAAACTTTGATAAGTACTTGCAATACTTAAGAGATTTGTGGACAAGGCTTGCAGCGTAGCAGATTTACGATTCTCCTCGGACATTTATTACCTTGGTAAATACTGGACGTTATGAAAGTAGGGATGGCACAAGTCCAGAAAGATCTTTAAATAAGTAATAACATTCAATTGCACCGGCCACTTGTTATTGAAGCCTTCATGAGTTATAATTCTGGAGTAGACAGGCACCTGGCCTAAAACCAAATAATGTTAAATTTTATTTAAAGTCGATCATTTTGGCGGAATGTTCTTATAAAACGCGCGTGCGCGCACACATACATGCACCCACATACACACAAACAAACACAGACACACACACAGGCACACACACACACACACACACACACACACATATATATATATATATATATCTGAAATTAAAGATTACAAAATGAATGATTTTGGAAACTGAAAGAGAAGATAAACGGTAATATTAATTTTATATTTATATGACAATATGGAAATAACCGCTTAATATTTGTTTCCTCGCTCACGACATTTGACTTAAGCTTATTTTCTCAACCTTTTTTATTTATGTTTTTTTTTTTATTTCTACTCATCTCCATGACATTGCTCATAAACATCAGAGCTTTCATTACATTTAGCGATCTATATGAACTGATATTTGACAAAATTGGAGACGTTATCGTTTTGAGGACTACTTATACTACATGGAATTTTTGATTTAGCTGTATAGAAAACATGCATATCTTATATCTCGACCTCTCAAATTTTGGATTTTGATACACCTGAATATGTCTTTTTACGTGTTTTCACGTTGTATATACTCTGATTTTATATATATATGCATATGTACATATATATACATATATCTACATACATACATATATATATATATATATATATATATATATATATATTTCCGTAGAAATATATTTTCTTATTATATATCAATCCTTATTTAAGAAGCTCAATATAATTACATAGCAATATAGAGATTTAATAACAAAAAGTTATATTCCAAAATTCATGATGTTGACCAGCTTATAATTTATTTCTTTAATTCAGTTGACTTAGACAAGTCTTGACAGTATCTGTTTCGTAGCGCAAAATAACTCACTTAATTATTATATTAATCAGTGAATCTATTATGCCCTTAACTCATCCGAAGAAATAGCAACAAACAATCTGTCAAAAGGAATTGAAATGTGATTTAACATGGTAAAAATCCCCAAATTGGAAAAAAAGCTGCAGATACCTTTATATTTTTCCATTACGCCATATTGAATTTCTGTCAAACAAAGTCATTACACTCAAAATTTATGAGTCGTTCACAAAAATGTTCTATTTAATAATTAGCAAATGTATTAATTCTAAGTTGTATATACATACTTTTGAAAATAATATAAACAAATTATAAACTATTATACATGTTTGTATATACGAAACTAAACTAAGCTAAAAAAGGATTGATCATTTCGGTCAGTTATCATAACTAATCAATTGATATGAATTGAAAATCATACATAATTAAAATCTATTAGCTATTACAATCAAACTTATCAATCCGTAAAATTATAATTTTTAAAATCATACAATTAAAAAACTATACTTACGTTTTGTCAAGTTTAAAAATAATCTGATAACTCTTTTATATTGTAATTGTCAATAATTACATTTACCTAATAAAGTTAGGCAGAGTTACCTACCTTGGAACAAATCTAACAAAATTAACTTTACTGATATTTATTAATTTCTTTTATTTTCACAACGCATAGACATTCATATTCAACTAATATGTAATTTTTATATAGTTTTAATGTCTTTCACTTAATATTATTTTAAAAGAATTAATCGATTTATATTATAAATTAATTCAGTTATTTTCCCAATACAAAATGTTAGTATTACAGATTATTTTAATCGATAATCATAAGTTATTAAATTATACTTCATATCTGCTAATGTTGAATTGTAAATTAATTAGTTACTTCCATTTACTTTAATTTATTTATTTATTTATTTATATATTTAGTCATATTATTATCAATATCAGCACCATCAATATTATTTATACTGTAAGAAATATTTTTAATTTTTACATTTCACAAACTTTACTAAATTCTACATACGACAATCTAGTTTTAATAAACATTTTACTAACTTGTTCCTTATTTAAGCACAATTTTTGTTATTGTATATATCCTAATTCTCTATAAAGTTTGTTTCATAGTTTTTACCTCGAATAACATGTTATATTAATTATAGTTAAATGAATATATATTTAAGTTAAAACTAATTCTAATTTTTATTCAAGTTAATAAGATTTATAAATATTGTTTAGACCTAAAAATTATAGACCATATCCAACCCAGGTTTTCCTCATACTTTAAACCCCATCTCCTGTGTACTTTAATTAAATCTTATTTTTTATTTATTATATTTATCTTTTATTTATTTATTTTTTTATTAAATTTAACTAATAATTCCAAATGAATTTATAGATGTAAATTTAATGAGTATATATATTAAAAAATATATATTTTTTATCTTAGTAGATTTACAATAGATATCTCTTCTTATAACTAAAACATTGATCTTTACATTCATGCTAACAATAAAACCATTTGGCTCATAACTTTGAAACCACTTATCAATCAATAATCACATACATTTTATTTTAGATCAATATTTGGAGTCGGATTACTATAAATACATTTTTTTTAATATTATGATTATTACCATTATTTTTTCTAATCTATAAATTACCTTACTTAGCAAACTGAACTTTACCATCTATAAACATTACAATTAAACTAAGTAATAATATCATGATCCATTACTATTCCCTATACTAATTCAATATTTAATTCTTCCTCCACTCCTAATTGTATAATATAGATGTACACTCTTTTTTATCACCCCACAGTAACTAATATATTATGTGCAATATATTAACATACTTACCTTCATTGTTTATGTTAAATATTAATTTAGATATATTTTGCCATCCTATATGCTACACATTATCTAAGCTATTTCTCTACAACCCCTCCTAACCTCCTTTCATAACCTATCATATTTTCATAAATCAGAGTCCATTTTCTGTAGGCTGTTTTTGAACCCAGTCAACGACGGGCACTTTTGCTAGTAAGTATATAAAATATAATCATATCTAAAAATTAAAATGGAGCCACAGTATAAAAAATAGCAACTTAATCCTTCGGTATCTATATACTTGCAGACTACTATTGCCTAATGATGCCGTAGGTACTGCTTGAAAAAACACATTTTTAATTTTCTCGCCAAATATTTAATGAATTCCTTCGGATTACTGATAAAAATAATCTCCATGTTCTTCTGTTTCATTCAAATTATGTATATATATATATATATATATATATATATATATATATATATATATATATATATATATATATATATTATATATAATTTGATATAATATCGATTAAAAAAACACTTTCTTACAAATTAATTTCTTAAGAGTTTTCCAAACGCATTTAATAACTCTCTGCTGGCACTATTATTACTATTATTACTAGAGAGAGAGGGAGAGAGAGCAAGAGAGAGAGAGAGAGAGAGAGAGAGAGAGGTGATGAAAGAGAGGGGTGAGCGATGAAAAAGACCAGGTGTTAAAACTATTATATATGACGTAGGGAGAAATACATAACATTTAATAACTGTGTGCTGGCACTACTACTACTACTACTACTACTACTACTACTACTACTACTAGTTTGGTTCACTCATTGCGCATAAGAAAATATAATTTCTTATTCTTGCTTTGATCTAAACAAGATTTTTTATCTCATTTCCAAACAAGTATTTTGTCTCTATTTCACTGACATGAGTTACTCCTACACTTTTAAATCTACATTATTTTAAAAGGTGGCGATATAAATATAAATATACATTTTTTAAAAATCTGTTTGCATAACAGATATTTGCAATTATAAATCATGATCGCCGCAGGCGAAATACATTATTAATTAAAAAATATATATACCAAACTGCATACGTATAAATAAATATGTTGCTTTGCTTTTAAAGCCAGAATTAAGAAAGCAAAGATAATATATAAAAATTTGTCAACATAATAAACAACCACTGCTTTTATGAAACTATCAATTAATGTAAAAATAATTAATAGTCAGCATACAAGCATAGGAAAGTAAAGACAGGTTTCGTATTTTTTGCTTGCATATAATTAGCCTCTTCCCAATATAAAAGAGTGATCCCTGAGAAGATGGTCTAATGATGACAAAAATGTACTAAAGTACCTCCCCCCTTAATGGCTGGAAGAACTGGGCCATGACTGCAGAATAGGTATTTCACAACACTCTCTCATTCATAAACGGGAGATAATAATGGATGGATATTTTTGTAGTTGTAAGAAATTTTGATTTTAAGAATGAAGAGAAATTTTGTTCCTAACAAAATGGCAGTATCAATTTAGAGAAGCTTTGAATTGTAAAAACTTACTCTCGATTTATTCATATCCATAATATTATGGGGTCGGCGACTGCGCTTTGCATTTAAAAAAGAAAGTGCGTTTTATTTTTAATTTATCTATTCCAACAATATTATGTTGACTCCAGAAAACGCTCTAAGCCCGGAGGTTCTAGTGGACATTGGAAATACATGCATATTATCAGAGTAAAAATGTGTGGTTCACAAATCCACCTACTTGAATTGGTACTCGTGCGCACATTATTGTACGAAGCAATAATGTAGACAGGCAGCAAAACAAACTGAAAGAAATTAACAAGTTTTGCGCACGAGATAAACGAAATTAACACATCGCAGTTCTCGACAGATTCAAGTTGATGAGCGAACGGCTAGAAGATATTAACTGCGAAGGCTGTTTGCCATTCTTTGCCAGTTTATTCTTTACTGTTTCTCTCACTTGTTTTATAATTCTGTTGGCCCGTCCTGTTCGCGTGAATTAACGCCTCAGTCTTCAGAATTCTCGTATGTTCTTGGCAGCCATTAGTGCGCGAACGAAAATATCAGATGTGACGTTTCAACGAGCAAACTCTTTCCCGGCGGGAAAATTTTGGTAAAACTGTTTCATTCAATGTTCACATTTCCCTTTATTATTATTATTATTATTATTATTATTATTATTATTATTATTATTGGCCCACAAGGAGCTTTCACACAAGTCATTAAAGACCTCTTCTTGCAAACAACCTGTTGTGTTCTTTGGAAGCTGAGTGACAAGTCTCCCCAGTATTTCCAACACTCCACTTTTTTCGATAACGTTTGCAAATGAATTTGCTTTATTGGAACAGCCGCTTACCATTGATTTGTCGTTATCAGCGACCGTTGATCTCCACTGGAATTTGAGTGGCAATAAGTCTCCTTAAGATCCCAGTTCTCTTCCCACTTGTCCAGCGGAGGTCTGGTCAGTGCTTTCTCCTCGGTATTTCTATGCTCCTTGACCCTTTCGCATTTTGGCATCATTCTTTTTTGGGGAGGGGTGATGGTGCAATAGGAGGAGATAGAGAACTTATAGATATGCAGCTTCAATATTCTTGGTTCCATGTGATGCTTCGTGTTTTCTTCTGCAGCAATTTGTCTGCAGCAATTTGTCTGGCCCGCTCCTGTGGCTCATTTGTATTAGTCTCCGTATTCGAGAGTTTTCCTTAATATTTCAGCTGTTTTTATAATTATTATTCATTGTATCTTTCCAGGTATTTCTCTGATTCCAACTTCGCACATTCTTTTTTTAAAGCTTTTCGGAATTGTCCTAGTGCTCCTACTATTATAGGTAATATCTTGATTTTCTTAATACTCCATATCCCTTTCAACTCTCTGGCTACCTCTGTGTATTTGCTCCATTTCTCCTTTTCTTTGATATTAACACTGTGGTCAGCTGGAACAGCAAAGTCTACGATTTGACAGAACCTTTCTTTCTTTTTAATTATTACAGCATCCGGTCTTTTTGCTTGGATGGGTTTATCTGTTTGTATGTCCATGTCCCATAGGATTTTGTTATTCTCGTTTTCATTATTATTATTATTATTATTATTATTATTATTATTATTATTATTATTTACACACTAGGAGTAGTCACACAGGCAATCATAAAAGATTTCTATTTGATAATAACTGCATTTGCTGTTTTCTTGTGTCTTGTCGATTCTTGCTTTGATATGATTGATTCTAATCAAGTTATCTTGGGCGGTTGTAGTTAGGGATTCAATGTCCCTGTTTAGATTTACATTTTGTAGTTATTTCCAAGTGTTTTTGTTAGTCTCAACTTTTGTAAGCCTTAGGAATCGCCCGTGTAAGTGATTCACTTCCCGTTTTTATTTCTTCATCTTATTCCTCGTCTCTTTATTCTCTACCTTATTTGTTTCTTCAGTGTCTCTTGCTGCGGTAATTATTCTTTAGATGTTTTGCATTATGTATTCTTTAAATTTTTGGTGTTATTTAGTCTTCTACACAGACCAGCCCTCTTCCTCCATATTTCCTTTTTACATAGAGTCGGTCAGAATCATCGTTTGGATGTAGTGCATTGTGCATTGTCATGAATTTCCCAGTCTTCTGGTCGATATTCCGCAGCTCTTCTTTGGTCCAACTTATAAACGGTCAAGAATACCTTACTAGTAGCACTGCCTGTTTATCCCTTTAATTAGGTTTCTACTATATATTTTTATTAGTTCTGAGGAGTTTCCTTGTTCATCTAAGGTATTCCTTTTCAATTGTCTCTTAGTGACACGACCCACATGTTTATTCTTTTAATAAGATCTCGACTATTTAGTCGGGTTTCGAGGAGTTTTCTTGTTCTTCTGAGGTATTCCTTTCCATTTTCCCTTTTCATTTCCGTTGCTTTGATGGTGTCTGCCTCGAGAACCCACACGTATTTGTAGCTATCATTTTCACCTAGTACCCTAATCTTTCTTTGATTGGGTAATATCATACCTTCTGTTGCTTCCGGTTTTCCCCTCCTCATTATTAGTATTGCGCACGTTTCCATACCAAATTCTATTTGGATATCCTGGCTGAAGATTCTGGTTGTGTTTATAAGTGTCTCTAGTTCTGTAATTTTTGGAACCAGTTTCAGGTCATCGATGTACATTAGGTGGTTCATTCTTTCATATATATTAATGAACTTGTATCCGTCTTGGCATTTTCTTAGTATATTGTGCATGGTATCATGATAATGATAAATCGTAGTGATGATAGGAAATGATCTTGGAGGATCTCTTTTAGTACTTTAATCTCAGTTATGTATTGTTCATCAGCTGTCATTTAGTCTCCATGTTCTGATTGTATTATTATTATTATTATTATTATTATTATTATTATTATTATTATTATTATTATTACTTACTTACTTACTTACTTACTTACTTACTTACTTACTTACTTACTTACTAGGAGTTCTCACACAGGTTATCATCAGCGATTGCTCACTGACAGCAACCAGTCGTCTTCTCTCGAGTCTGGGTGACAACAAGTTCCCTTAGATTTTTAGTAATCTCTATCTTTTTTGATAACCTTTGCAAATAAATTTGCATCCTCACAGCAGCCGTTTGTTATTGATTTCTCACTGGTAATGAGCATTAATGTCCACTGGAATTTGGTTGGCAATAAGTCTCTCCAAGATTTCCGTCTCCTTCGCACCAATTGAGCGGAGGTCTCATTAGTGCTTTCTCCCCTCAGTTTCCAAATCCTCCTCGACATATCTTGATTATTTGGTTTGATTCCAGTTGATGCCGGTTTATATTCCTTTTGGAGGGGAGGTTAATTTACGATATACAGTTTCAGTTTTCTTGGTTTCATATGATGTTCTTTTATCTTTATTGTTTAACATCCGTTGCAGCTTCTATATGGTTAGCGTTCGTAGCTAATGTGTATACATCTTCACATTCAAGTGTTTCGTTAGTATTTCAGCCGTTTTCATTATTGCAATCCGTTGGATTTTGTCAGTCATTCCCATGATTTCTAATTTTTCCTATTTTTTCGATGTTTTTCGTGATAGTTCCTAGTTTTCCTACTATTATTAGTGTTATCTGGACTTCCTTCCTTCATATCCATTTTAGTTCTCTGGCTAGTTTTTGTATTTGCTTTGCTTGTTCGTCTCCTTGCTATTCACCATGTGAGCTGCTGGAACGGTGAAATCTGCGATGTTAGGGGATCTTTCTTTTTAGTTTACTATCCGGTATTCTTGCTTAGATGAGTTTATCTGTTTGTACATATCTTTCCAAAAGGTTTCCGTTTTCAAGAACTGCTGCCTGTTTGTGCTTGTAATATTTGTCTGGTGTTCAAGGTCCAGTTATTTGCATAATTCCCAGTTTATTGC
>NC_136484.1:140658338-140705838 GCF_053919585.1 Euprymna scolopes
ATGAAACATTTTTCCAAATTGCTGGCGGTGGCATTGAATCACTCGAGAAATGTTGATATGCCGTAAAACAAAACAAACAACCAAACCAACTTGACCGTGTAATTGAATGATTTTACAAAATGATAAAAAATAGTGTAAAATAAATAATCTAAAAAAACATTACTTAAAACAATAATAAAACGTTGGAATAAAATCTTACAATATATTCACATTTATTAGTAAACAATTAAGCAATAACAATATTTTGTTTATAGTGCCCACTCGAAACTTGTAAGGGATTTGGCAGCATTTTAGCTGTCGAATAAAATGAATTCAGGATTATCCGGAGCACTGTTCTCATTTTGAAGGTTATTCTCATAACGTTTCGGCAGATGTAATCCCGTGGCGTAACGGATAAAGTACTAAGTTAAATTCAATTTTAAGTGACTGTTTTCTGTTGGTTAAATATTCAATCCTCATACTAAGAATACAATTGCGAATTACCTCAGGCTTCATAGTCATAGCTGACGAAAAGCGAGAATGTTGTCCCCGTGGATCAAATAAAAAGGCTTTGTTTGAAAGTTCGCACATAATTCCAAATACGACAGAACTCTCGAGTTCGACGAAATAAACTTAATGAAGGTCTGACGTTACATCGACCGAAACATTGTGAGAATAACACAAAAACTAGGAACAGTAGTACAAATAATCCAAATAATACAAATCATTAATCCTCACCTAAAAAAATTCAGACAAAATGAATTTCAAAAGTAAGACTATAAGGTAATGTAACATTGTAGACATAAATTATTTCGATTTACTCTGTATACTTAATCGAGTGGGGAAGATACGAGGTGCCTTAAAGTCGTTTCCAGACTTTTTTCGTATGGGCACATTTATTTATAGTACAAGCATGAAACTCTAGTCCCCTTCGAATTAATTTCCTTAGGCTGCAATGCACTTGTTGTACCGTTCCAACAAATTTAGCAAAGGATCCATGGAATTCCTATTGTGTTAACGTGCCAATGACCCTTACCACAGCCTCTTCCATATCCTCAATCGTCTCAAAACGACGGTCTCTAATAGTTTTCTTGAGTTTGAGGAATAAATACAAGTCACGGGGAGCAATGGACTAAGTGAGAAACTGTCTTGATGCCTATGACAAAATTCGTGTTACATGCAGTTTTTCATAAACACAAGTCGTGCTTAGTTTAGTTAGCAAATCAGATTGATTATTATTCCCGTCCGTCGATTAATTTCATTCGAGAGCAACTGGGTTTGAAAGATTCGGTTAACTTCTATTTCCTGTTCTTTTGTTGTGATTTGCGTAGTGTGATACAATCTTATATATATATAAATTTGGGGGGTATCAAAATCAAAGCAAAATATGATGAAAGCAAAACTAAAATAGATAAACCCCATAATTTATTATACCATACCTGTTCACACTGAAACACTTATCACAATATTCTGTGGATCTATATTAAAAAGCTGATATATTAAATTATATAATATAAAGCTGAACGTCTGTGTGTGTGTCTGGTCACGAATAGGCTCCAATATGGTTGACTATTATAGAAAACTGATCACATATAATGGTAGAAGATGTATCGAGACACAGGAATGGTTATGTTTGATCTGGCATAATGATGATTCATTAAAATTGTGGGGATGCGTACGCGCATGGTCCACAAAGTATGGAAATAAAGAATTAAAAATTTAAAAAATCACAGAACGTTTACAAGTGTTTTTGATATAGATGTACATAATAATATTTGATAAGTATGTTTTAACTTAAATAGGGATGGTATAATAAAATTGTGGGGTCTACGTTCGCGCCTGACCTACATAGAATGGAAATAGGCACACACTTTATTAAAACTTTTCATATCTATCTGCGTAAGTATACTTTGATAATTATGTTTCAGTTTGAAGAAATATGATATAATAAAATTATGGGGTGTTTCTTCGCGCTTGACCTCCATAGAATGGAAATATGTCACAAAGTTTAACAAGACTTTTTAATATAAATCCACAGAATATTGTGATAAGTGTTTCAGTATGAACAGGTATGGTATAATAAATTATTGGGTTTATCTATTTTAGTTTTGCTTTCATCATATTTTGCTTGGATTTTGATACCCCCGAATTCGAAGCTATTTGTCTACAACTCCTCCTTTTCATAACCTATCATACTTTCATAAATCAGAGTCCATTTTCCGTAGGCTGTTTATGAACCCAGTAAACGACGAGTATTTTTGCTAGTATATATATATATAGAGAGAGAGAGAGAGAAAGAGAGAGAGAGAGAAAGAAAGAGAGAGAGAGAGAGCCTATCTTTTGACATTGAACACATAATTTACCCGTTTAAGACCACCTTGCATTGATATCTTACTATCATTTATTTGATTGCTAATTATTGGCAGGCTATCAGACCGGCTGGGAGTAAATATATATATATATATATATATATATATATATATATATATATATATAATAATTACAAAACGTATCTTAACTGCTAGAAAAAAAATCAGCAGAAACATAGACGGGCTTATCTGTTTTTTGTTTATAACTCATCAAATTTACGCAACTTTAAGCTTCGTTGTACGTGCAGATGCTTCGTCCGTCCTTGACCAAACGTATATCTTAATTAAGTTTATATCACCACGCCATATCACAATCTGTCAATTTCCTGTCTTTTTACTGGGGCCCAAGGCAATCTATGAACATTTCCAACTGAAAACTATTAATATTGCAGTAATCACATCTGTGTATATCACTGTTCCCATCCCTCTTTGTGTTTCTTTTTCTTCCTATTCTTTCCCACTAATTTTACTTGCTTGTTTCCTTCATTAATTATTTATTGGCAATTATCCCCCCATAATCGCAATATCTCATTTGTAATTTCTATAAGTTCTTCTTAGTCCATTCATCTCTATCTTTCTAACTGTTTCTTAATTCGCAATAGTTCTACAATATACTAACTGTTCCGATCCTGTTTTGCCCCATACGCGACGAGGTAATTTTAGTGTTTAAATGTTTATTTGTTTTTACATTCTATTTGCAAGGGAACTAATTATTTTTCTACTTAGTTATTCGCCTTGTTGATTTTGACTTTTTGGTCATAATTGATAAATGTTGCACATTTACCGGAAATATACAGGGATGCATAATTTTTTTTAAAAAGCTGCAACGAAGTAACATTTTACTCTTTAAATAACATTATACAACGATAACATTTGAAAATTGACTAAGAAAAATTTTAATATGTCAGTATGAAAGCTATTAGGCTACAAAATAATGTAAATAGATTTCTTAAATGATACTAGCACATTATCACAGTGTACCCAATATATAGCAATGCTTATATATATATATATATATATATATATATATATATATATATACATATATATATATGTGTGTCTGTGTGTGTGTGTGTGTGTCAGCTAGAGTAAAAATAAAAACGAATATATGTATATATACATAGGGAGGCAGTGAGGGAGCATGGCCGTGGAAATCCTTTTGCCCGAATACGATGTCCAGCATGTTAAAAATATACCATTTGTTTAAAAATCTAATGGATAAAGATCTGAAGGAGTTGGTGGAGACAGGATATTTTTACGAGAACATAAGTCGTAAAATTGCCACTCATTAATGAAACAGCTGTAATGGAAAAATCCAGGAAATAAAAGAAGGTTATAAAAAAGAAAACGTGAGTCTTTGAATTCTCAACAAAACTTTGCACTATATATATATATATATATATATATATATATATATATATAAGCTTTGATGTTTATCTATTGCGCATGCGCACAAAGAAACTTTAGGACAACATAACCTGTCAAGTCGGACTTTCTTTCAATTTTGTTCCGTTAGCAGCTATTTTTGCCGGTCCACAGAAAATGCAATACTTTGATCTGCCTTGCACTGCTCTACGATCTTATCTCAGTGGAGATTCAGTTTCAAAAATTGAAGACAAACAGATAGACACAGTGACATTTATGTATACGATTTGCTTTCCTTCTTTACATTTCCCCGTGTTTCATTTAATTACGCTTTTATTTTCTATTTCTCTCTCTACCTATCTCTTATATTTTCTTGTTTTTGTATTATTCTTTTAAAAGAAAAACAATTAGATTTCTGTTATTCTGTTTATTAATACTTTTATTACCTGTATTTATTTCGTTTTCATGTTTCGTCATTCATTTATATAATGATACACAACAGCTATCATTGCACATACATTATCAACTTCCACACCTATGTAAAAGAAATTATATCGCCTGTTTGCCAATCGTAAAATTTATAATATATCCAATGTAGTTCTATGTAAAAAGTAAAATTTTACCTATTTAAAAATTATCTATACTCCTAAAAAAAATTGTGTATTGATATTCACATTAAAACCCTTTTTCTATTTATTTAAAAAGAAAATACAACTTTCTCATATATCGGCCGTAAAATTGCATTAATCTACAAATAATTTAGCTAATTTGCATATTCTTTTAAACATTCATTTTGATTAATTCCTTATTATTTTTTTCTGTTGTCTTGTGGGATGATCATCTTTAGTTAACTATTACGTGTAATTATATTCATGCAGATATTCTACATGATTTATACTTGCGTACTATTTGCGCGAAAAAGTTATTGAAAACACACAACTTTTTCTTTATATATTTATGTATGCGTATATTTGTTTAAAAATGTTCCTTACCAAACCCCACTCTAAGTTTTTGGTCTACAGACACGAAACTTTATGTATAGGGTATTCGACCCCATAAGAAACTTTTAGTCAGGAAGAACCGGCGCAAAAGTGTGAAAATTTAAAATAATGGAATTTACCAAGTTAAGGTCAAACGATGGCATTACGAATATGCATACGTAACGTAATAGTTATTGGTTCATGCTTTAAGTTGCAGCCTTGAGCCTTCATAGCTCAGGCATCAACGTCAAATTTTAAAATAAATCGTAAGCAAAAAGTTTTGGTTTCGATTCTCGGTGGTGGAGTACGAGCCATTTTTTTCAACTTAGGAAATCATTACTATATACTAGGTCCAATATAATATAATGTAATAAATACGAAATCTGCATTAATCAAAATATCATATTTAAGCGTATTTTACGACCGGGCAATGTCGGACAGCCTGCTAGTATATATATATATATATATATATATATATATATATATATATATATATATATATATGTGTGTGTGTGTGTGTGTGTGTATGTGTGTGTGTGTGCGTAAATATTCCTGAAAATAGGACACAAAGTAAAGAACCATGTATAGCCAGAGAAAGTTACGTCTATATCATACAAAATTGCACTAGTTCATGCATTTCTTAACACGAAACGCTGGAAGAAATCGTTCATAACAAACGCAGAACACCTGGCGGGGACATTTTAAATGAACTCAATTAGAGGAGATGATTTTAGTCATCCATGAAAGTGACAACCTGCTAATTCTATGAACGCATCAACATTTACGGTTTCTTGCTTTCAGATATCACTGGGTGAATGGTGGAATATTTGTATTTGGCGCAATTATAGACTTATACTTATGCATACATATCATTATTTTGAATGAGCGTTGTTAAACCCCATTAGAATACTGTATCCCCAAGAAAAAAAATAAACAAGGAATTTATTTCCTGGTTCATAATACCCTCAAGCTGATGAGACCAGACTGAAGAAAGAATAATTGGTAATTGAACTGGCCGGATCATACATAAAATCGATAAAACGCAGGAATTATAAATTAAAAAAGTTTTGGTTTATGCTCGCTTGTTGTGTGGTGTTTGCACAGAGTTTTGCTTTATAAATTTTCATCTGGAAATGTACGAAATGGGAAAAATGATAAAAAAAATTATGAACGGAGTTATCTTTTTATCAATTTAATATTTACTTCGAGATTTTTAAAATGTTCAAATAGGGATGTGAATATCTGGATAATTCATTCAACTTTCAATTACAATATATATCACATAAAAATAACAAACAAAGGCGAAAACTAATTATAAAAATCGGAATGTGTTATTCGTAGTATGCAACAAATGTTAAATAAATTATTTCCATGTTTACCTTGATTTATGTCTAGCACAAAGAACATATTTGTATAAAATGTAGTCAAATATATGATACTTTATAAGCGAGTAAGTAACTGAAAAGAATATATTACTTATTGCTTTTATTAACAAACACTTCAGAAATTATGCTTTTAAGCGAAGATAGTTCGCTTTGAAGTAATTCTTTATGCTTATTGATTAAAGAATTATAACAGAGGTCAGGTATTTAGCAGAAAAGATAATTATGACGAAATGAGCCAAAATTCAATAATAACAAATAAATGTTACCAAAGCCAAGAAAATTACTCTTCTACACATCTGGATAAGTTTTGTGTATTTTATTGGAATTTGAGCGTTTTCCAGTTCTAAAAACAAGTATGGCAAGTAGATAAGTTAAACATGCAATCACGATAGCTGACGAAAGCATGTTATCTTCAGATCGTCGATAATTATTCAAAAGTTGAAAAATGTACTGATAGAGATCCACCCAATAAGTTTTACTGTGACATTTATATAGTAGATTTCTATCAGTATTTTTCTAATTTATCCACTTTAAAACCATTATCGACGCGGTAGAAAAATATTCTCAAAGAATTCCACACGGGCCATCCAGGGATTTCACGAATAGAATCTCTAATAAGAAGTTATACTTATTAGTCGGTGATGGGCCAAGTCATAGAAATTTTGAAACAGTGCAAATGATGTCCGGTGGCCGCAAGGAATTCACCGGTAAAGATTCAACCAAGGTCAAAACCAAATGTACCATGGACTCAGTTGTTTATCGACTATACAGAGCCTATAAATGGATCGTTATACTTGATCATTGTTGACAGTTTCACCAAATGGCCATCATATTATCAAGTGCAGACTTCCAACAATAACAAATACAATAAACGCACTTAATGAAATTTTTTGTTGTTGTAATTTTAGACTTCCGAAAACTTTAGTCAGCGAAGATAGAAGCCAGTTTACGGGAAGAGATTTTAAGAAATTCTACAAATCATTGTCCATTAATTACGTCACAATGCCCGTATACCATGGTTTATAAGCTGTTATTTATTCGGGCGAAAAATCTCAAAAAACGAAAAGCAGATGCCTAAATCCATAAGCAAAGAGAGAATTTTATTCGAGAACATTAGGACTGGAAGTATGCATTGGAAAGGAAGGATTCTAACCAAGAGAATTGGATATGTCATATATAACATAAAGGAAATACGTTTCGATGCTCAAGACATTGGGATCAATGGAGACCAATGTCTTGAGCAATGCACACTACACAGCTCACCGAAAATACCGAAGAGACTCCAATGGATATCCTGTATGACGTGTTTGAAATTCCACACCCCCTTTAGATAACATTCTTCAATGGAAGTATTCTCGAACTTGAGGCCAGAGGTACCAGTGTCTCTAACGTCTACACTTCAAAAAAGATTGAATAAGAAAAATACTTAAAAACAGTTAATCAGCTATGTCTAGAATCTAACAAGAGAGAATATTAAGGGAAATTACACTAAAAATTTAACTGTAATATGATGTAACGAATATGAGTACAAGTTTCTCATTCCTTATAAAAATATGATTGGCCGGTTAAGCCATTAATAGCGACTTGTAGAGCAACCTAAGGAGAGACGTCGAAATGTACATTACACACCTTACGCAAAGAAATAACAGGTTTCATCAACACTAATTCAGTGAAAAAAACAAACTAACAAAAAGCTCATAATTCTTTTCAAAGAATGTTTGTACTTGAAGACGACTAGAAGAGAAATGTTAAAGAAATAGTGGGGGAACAAACCATGATCAAAAAAACATGTCTCCTTCGTTGAAGATTGATCGGCCATGAGAAACATGAACTTCGGAATTTTTTTTAATATTGTAATATTTATTATATTAAGCATATAAAAACATGCATTCATGCAATTAAAGAGCTATAACAAAATGTCAAAAAAAATCTTTAAAGTGTTTCTTTTAGATGATAGGTTAGTAAGAGACGAAACATATTTATTAATATACACTCATATCGATGCTAATTTGTTTCGTAAGTGTTAAATTATATTTTTGGTATTTTTCTTCAAACTTAGTATACAGTTTCTACTGTTTTTATTGCAAGGGAAAGAATTTATTGCAAGGGAAAGACAAATTCAAAATTTCCAAATTGATATTACAGCTTATGTTTATATTTTTGTATATGTAATTTTTAAATTAAAATATAGTCTTTTAATATCAGTATTAAGGCGATAACACTTGATCTCCATAAGAGATACATGGGTATTCGAATATTCCATTAATATTCTCATTTATCTCTCAAACATTAAGTTCGTAAAGAAGTTGAGAACATAAGTTTTCTCTCTTCCATAGACCATTTGACAATATCAACAAACAAAACCCTAACAGCCAGCCATGGTTCTCCCCTGAATGTGCAGCTGCCATCGCGCACAGAAATCACTTTTTTCAATAGCTACCAACGTAATAGATGTACTGAGACTAAAGCTGCTTTCAGGACTGCCAGCAACCACTGTAAAAGAGTAATAAAAATGCAAGAGAGCTATATGCTCAGTCCGTTAAATCAAAAGTAGCTGAGCAGCGGCTTGGTTCCCACCAGTTCTGACAAATAGAAAACAGGATCTTGAAAAGAAGCGTGCGTTCTATCCCAACTATCATCAATGGACCTGGGTCATCTCATCAGCATCAGACAAGGTCAAACTATTTGCAAAGAACTTTGCAGCTAACTCTACCCTATGCGACAAAGGCCATCAAATCCCCGCATTTCCTCCTATAACAGACAACACGCTCTGCAACATACAAATATCTGTGCGTGAGGTCGCCAAGCTATTCAATAACTTTGATTCCAGTAAAGCAACTGGCCCTGACAGCATTCCAGTTATAGTGCTGAAAAAGCTTCAACCAGAACTTGCCCCATACTTACAAAACTGTTTAAGGGTTGCCTTAAGAAGTGCGTTCCAACACCCTGGAAAACCTCATCAGTATGCCTGTATTTAAGAATTCAGGTGATAAGTCATCTCCCTCTAAGTATAGACCAATAAGTCTCCTGTGTGTCATGAGTAAGTTGTTGGAATCCATATTAAATAAAGAAGTAGTCAACCACCTCAACAGAAACTACCGTCGTAGTGACACGCAATATGGTTTCCGCTCTGCAAGATCTACCGCAGATGTGCTAAAGGTTATATCTCATAGTATTAACGAATCTCTCGACAAAAGCTTCCTTTCCAGGGCAATTGCTCTTGACATATCGAAGGCCTTCGATAAGGTATGGCATAAAGGCCTACTTCACAAGATTTCCAGCTACGATATCACTGGAAATGTTTACTCAGTCATTAAATCATTTCTCTCCGATAGGTTTATAAGAGTAGTGGTTGATGGACAGAAATCAGAGGCCCACAGTATTAATGCTGGAGTCCCTTAGGGGTCCATCCTGGGCCCAACCCCCTTCCTGACCTACATCAATGATCTCCCAAAGCACATACTTAAATCATTTGTTGACATCTATGCTGATGACATGACCATCTATGGCAACACATCAAAGGCCATAAATGACAAAGTTCTCTCTGATTCTCTCTCCTCTGATCTTGAGCGCGTGGTTAAGTGGGGGAAGAGGTGGCTGATCACTTTTAATGCATACAAAACTAAGCTTCTATCTTTACATAATCAACGCTCTGATCCCCATTTGGCATCAATTCAAATGGATGGCTCTCGTCTTGGGGAGGCTCCATGTTTTGAAAAGCTTATTGGTTTGACCTTTACTCCTGATCTGAAATTGAACAAGTACATCAAGTCTGTTGCCAAGGACGCTGGGAAAATGGTGGGATCCTTCTACCGCTCCAGAAGATATCTCACCCCTGATGCAATTCTCAATCTGTATAAAAGCCAAGTACATCCAAGGATGGAGTACTACTGCCACATCTGGGCAGAAGCTGCTAAAAGCAGCCTATCCTGCGTTGACAGAGTACAAAATAGACTTCGTGACCTAGTGGGTGATGCCCTTTTCTCTTACCTGCAACCTCTCTCCCATAGAAGAGACGTTGCGAGCCTGTCTTTGTTTTATCATTATTTCCATGGCAAGTGCTCGTCTGAGCTCCAATCTCTCGTCCCCCCCCTCGCCAATCTTTCACGAGAAACACCCGTCCGGCTGAAACTACTGTCAATAATTTCCCCCACTCTTTATCTGTGCCAAAATCCAAACGTAGATTCCACGAGCAGAGCTTCTTTCTCAGAAGTGCACGACTGTGGAACTCTCTTCCGTTTGCCTGTTTCCCACAACTTGGATATCTTCAAGTCCAACATAAACACATTCCTTACAAACCGCCCTCTTAAGTAAGACACTCTATCAAATCTCCAATACTAATGATTACTACTATACTATCTCATTGGTTACTGTACGCACAATATCTCTTATCCCTGAGTGGCCTCCGGGCCTTGATAAGTGGTGACCCCCATGTAAAAAAATATCTTTCTTTTTAGTCTCTTGGTCTTAGTGAATTCCAGAATAAGATTAAATTTTGTCTGATGGAGAATCCAGCGTCGTACCGATTCTTGAGAAGGTGCATCATTCCTGGTAAAAGACTCTGTGGGTTAAACATACCGAGGAAATCTTACTGTGCCAATAATACTTTGTGATTTTGAATATTTAGCTAGTGTTTTATTGTAGTAAAAAATATCTTCATGCCAGGTTGTCCTGACAAACTTCAGGACAGAGAAACTTTAGACACTTGAGAGTATTTAGTGGGCTTCAAGGTTCCTCATTTCTAGTAAGCATTGCGCATATCTATATATTTATAAAAGTGAAAGTGTCTGTCTGTGTGTTTGTCTGTCTGTGTACATTTCCCTAAAAAATAACCCTGTCAATTTTTAGTCTACAGACTCGAAATTTGGTATACAGGGTATTGACATTTGGGAAAATCTTTGTAATAAGTTTTCCGCCAGAAATTTGGCTGTTAAGGGGTAAAAGTTCAACAGTTTGGCCTTTGAGAACTCTACCAAACTCCTCCGCCAATCTTGAGTCTAAACACTTGAAATTTTAGATATAGGGTCCTTGGACATGGATCTAACTTAATAACCTAATTTGAGCCAGAGACAATTAGTGTTAAAAGGTCATAATAGGGGTAAAAGTTATAAAAAAATTGACCTCTACAAATTACTCAGACAATTTCTGGTCTAAATATTTGAATTTCGACATAAAGGGTATTCAGAGATAGGGCAAGCTTTTTAATCAGTTTGGGCCGAAAATTTGAGCTACTAATATATAAATCTATGTATGTATTTATGTTTGCATGTCTGCCTAAAACTTTTGACAGAAGTGACGAATTTTCACAAGATCAGTATAGTTTTGAAGCTTGACCCTTCAGACAGCAAATACCGAAAAATTGGTTACAAACATTAATGTCTTCATCCTCAACTGGGCACGTTTCTACCGGGAGGGTCGCTTTTTTCGCCGATATTTTCCAAAGTCACCCTCTCTTTTCAATTGTCTAGCCTTAATTTAAACCTACGTCACTTCTGATTTGGTGGTGGTCGTAACAGCAAAGATGTCATGTTTTTTCACGTTCTTTTCCTCCTTCGTGGTACGGGTTGAGCCTGCATTTCTTCTATCACTTTTTACCCCCAACACACATCTCCAAACACCCGGACAACGCCGGGCACCCATGCTAGTATAATATAAAAAAACACTTTCCATTGATTGCCCTTTTTGTTACATAATCGAGTTTAAATAAACTTCGCTGTAACTACTCGTAAACGTTGTCATATCATATATTCCTCTGTTGTGCTTTCCTTCTAGACATATCTTAGCTAAACCAGTTCTAAACTTTTGATATGCCGAAAGAGTTTTAGTACGTTGCCTTTGATTAGTTGAGTAATTATGATTAGAGTTGTGATTTGATGAAGATTTGTAATTGGAATGTGATTCATGATTCTGTAGTAAGTCATACATGTCATTATATGATTTTAAAATGCTTCTATTTTCAGCAGCAAGAAGTTGGCCAATTCATGGACTCCCGGCCAAAGTGTATAACTGGGAGTATGTAAATGATGTTATAAATTTATACTTTAATATAGTACTCTTCTAGAAACGTTTACTGCCGAATCTGTATTTGTATCTATTTATATTATAAATTTAAACTTGTTTCTGTGTGTGTCTGCATGCGGAACAGTGTCTACAAAACTACTCTGTCAGTTATTGTTCTATGGACTTGAAACTTGATGTATGGAATATTCGGACACGTAGAACAAATTTGATTAAGTTTGCAGCCGAAAATATCTGCTAAAAGGATTAAAATAAAAAAAATGGAACTTGCAGTCGGTAGACGACTATATAAATATAATGTAGGCATGCAGAAATATACATTTTAAGGTTTAAGTGCGTTAATTGTAAAAGATTATATATATACATATATATATATATATATATATATATATATATATATATATATATATATATATATATATATATACAAGGTCATCAATATTTAGTGTTACAGTCTATTTCAAACTATAATTTTTCTCGGTATTCCTCTATTTTTGACATTTATTCATGGCTCTTTATACTTTCAGATACCAGAATATAACCATGAGTAGTATTTTAGACAAGCGGACTGCAATTGTTGAGCTGTTTAAAGCAGAAAAATTCAGGAAGGATATCTGTAAGAGCCTGAAAGTGAACAGAATGCTGGTTTGGAGGACTTTAAAACGTTTTGAGGAGACTGGAGACATTGAGAATATGCCAGGCAAGGTCGCCCTCGAACAGCTAGAAACCCTAAACTTGTTAAATCCATCAGAGAAAAGATCAGGAGGTATCCTAAGAGATCCATCCAGAATCTGCCTAAAGAGTCGAGAGTGTCGTATGGACCATGTCAACTGTACTCTGAAAGGACCTGAAGATGTCTCCATTCAAGTATGTCAAGAAACAACACCTTTCTGCTCAGGTTGTTGATAAACGACTCCAAAGATCCCAGATTCTTCTTTTCTGCGTTCAGTGATGAGAAGAAATTTCATGTTGAACATCACTTTAACACCCAAAACGATCGGCTGTAGTCGAGGAATGGGGACGAAGGATCCCGAGTGGTGACAAGGAAACAATGTGCCGCCTCAGTGATTGTCTCGGCAGCCGGTAAAAGTCTCCTCTTTTTTGTTGACCAGGGGATGAAATTGAACCAGCAAAACTATCAAACATCCTCGTTGGCGAATTGTTGCCCTGGGCACAGGCACAGAAGCACTTCAATAAACGTCCTTGGTCTTTTCATCACATATGGCCAAAAAGACTCAGGAGTGGCTTTCCGAGAATGTCCCGAAATTCATTCCCAAAGAGGAATGGGCCTCATCTCCCCCCGATCTGAATCACCTTGATTTTATAATCTGGTCATACCTTGAGAGCAAGGTCTCGACCACTCACCATCAAAGTTTTGATTTGTGACATATATAAGGCTTTTCTTAAGCGTCTTCAAGAAGTTATTGACCCAGATGGTGGACATATCAAATAATATTTTGTGTATTAACTTTCTATTGCTTTTTCTATAATAATACATTTGCAAAAATTCTAAATTTTGTTTAATTTCCTAAATATAACCACTTTTAGTTGTAACGATAAATACTAATGACCCTGTATATATATATATATATATATATATATATATATATATATATATATATATATATATATATATATATATATATATATAGTAATTTATAGAATATATATGGCGATTAAGCTACACTGAATATTTGGCGTTTCAACCACTCTAGGATTCTGCAGGCTTATGCGCATAAGCTTGAAGAATCCTAGCTCTACCTACGTATTGAGCACTTTTTATGTAAATATTTAAAATTTACACATAAATTTATACTTTCGTATATTAATTTTATGTGAGTAAATGAAGTAGTTATATATATATATATATATATATATATATATATATATATATTACTACTTCATTTAATCACATAAATTAATATACGAAAGTATAAATTTATGTGTAAAGTATTTACTTTAACAGTGCTCATAACATAAGTAGAGCTAGGTAGTAAGTTATAAAACATATGTCATATATATTTTTATAACTTACCATAAATAAATATATATATATATGTATATATATATAATTATTTTTTTTACTATAATAATTAAATACCTACAGACACTAGTGTTTCATCCTTTCGGGATTCTTCAGTGCAGGGTGTCACGATTACTACCAGTCGAACGATTCGAACCCCGCGACATCTCTGGCTCGATTAGCGGAGGCCGTATCCATTCGGGTACCATTAACCGTGTGAAATAGCGTTGAATTTTAAACATTTTAATTTAAATGTTCATTACGTCAGACAGACAGTGATCAAATCGTTATATGATGATCTACGCATAAGAGCTAAATTGACCGACTTTTTAATTCAACTGAAAGTGTTCAACGATAAGAAACGAATTTCTTAAAGGGGCTGTCATATATATATATTCGAACAGATCATAAAGAAGTAAATGATTCGCATTCCATTGTAGGTGGTATCACATCAGTTGTATTTAAAAACTTATTAACACTCTACTCTACAATATATTACAGTATAATAATCAACAACGAATTGGCTATATAATAATAAATATGAAATCTGCATAAATTAAAATATCATATTTAAACGTATTTTACGAGCAGGTGACGCAAGGTGGCCTACTAGTTAATTACCACGTCAAAAATCATTCACTTCCTAGTAATACATATTGGCAGAAGTAGGAATTTATATTAACACAACAGAAAAAAGTGCATGGCAAGCGGTCCACACCACAATCTTGTTCTCACTTTCAACAACATTATTGTTGAACAGCTCAAAACTTTGTAAAAATTTGGGATCCAAAACATAAATGAAGGTAATTTCGTCTATTTTAATGCCACATGTCTAATACACAAGAGAAGTGTACTGATGTCACTGAGATAAACAAATAAAAGAAACACTCCTTATATATTACGGTTATTTATATGCAAGGGTCGTTCCAAAAGTAAAGCTTCATATTTTTTAAACTCAGAATATTAAAGATCTACGAAGACGAGAGTGGTACTATTAAAACGAGTGCACTTTTGTGTTCCAGAATTTATTTTTCTACATAGTCACCACCATTCTCAATTCACTTTTGCCAGGAATTCAATAACGTATCTCTGCTTCTGACGCATGTCCATAGCCAGGCTGCAATCTTAGAGTCTCACTCCGCCAATATCTGCAACAGAGAAATGGAACTGCCAGGTCATGAATGCATAAGTTCAACCATCATAACAATGCAATTTGTATATGGATATGATCCATTTGGGTGGGATGAAACTAGGAGCCATTAATTTTGGAAAACCTCTCATAATTTAGTAGGTAGTTTTTAATTGTGACATTTTCTATTTTATCTTTTTTTTTTAAGTGCAAAAACTAAATGATTAATGAGAAAATAAGAAAAATAAACATCAAACAAATCCAGTATCTTTATCTGAAGGGCATGTTTACAGATGCATAATAATATACTGCAGAGGATTGTTTTAAATGTTTAAGCGCTGTTGCCAATGAGAATATCAAAAATAAAATGTACCAAATAATTAAATTTTATTTCTTATCGATAAATATTTTAAAACCGAATGAATGAAGATTAAAAAAAAAAATTTAGACGGATTACAAATTGATATGCGATCCCTAATAAGGGACGCGGGCATAAACGCCTAAGATTTTTCAGTGGTCATCCATCTTTTACTGGCCAGACTGAACGTCGCTTAACTTAAATGATTTGAAACAAATCAACATCATTTACTTGGCTATGTCTAAAAAAAAATAAAAAATAAAAAAACGGGAGTAAGCTAGTCCCGTAAATTAAATGCTTCCATTTTAAATTCCATACAGATTCCCGAGTTCGACATATATATTTTCGAGTTTCATAAGACGTACCTGAAATAAGGTTGGAGGTTACATCGATCGAAACGTTGCAAGATTAACATCGAAGATGAGATATGAGCTCGAATAATCCAAATGATACATATTTTCTAAATTGATTGATATTATTAACTAAAATAACGAATACCCAAACATGCCCTAATAAAAACCTGAATAAATATTAAGAAATTACACGCACATTTATTCAATTATCCCCACTGAAAAGCAAAACGGCTATTTACAGGCACCTCGCTTTATAGAGGTAATACAAAAATAAAATAAAATATCAGTTTTAAAAAATTCATAATCCATTTTGTAAGTTCGTTTTTTATTCTCTCAAAATTTAATGGAATATTAGCATGACGCCGTGCCGCCAATAGAAACGCATATTACATGTTTCTGTTTTCATTTAGGTTTCCTTTTTACATTTCGCCTTGGGATTTTTCACTTTTTTTCTCATTTGATTTAGTTCGTATTATTCCCGCTGGGTGCGTTGTCCAGCAAATAAAAGCACAACCATTTTGTTCTCGTAACTCGCACGTATTTTATTTCCAGTTGAAGAAATATGAAAACGTCGTAAACGAACTACGAGGTAGAAAGAATAGCATAGTCACTTTGAAAAATGTAATTGGATACTTTGTTTTAGAAATAAAATGAAATAAATGCTAACATAAAACAATAAAAAAACAGTAAACAGAGTAAAAAGGGGTGCTATTTTTTAAAATAAGAGCGAAATAGACAAATTAGACGTAAAATGAGAAATGTGCTAACAACGCCTGAAACGAAACGAAATAAGAAATTAAAAGGAAGCATGACTTTTTTGTGTGAATTTTGTGTTATTTTTAGACTTTTTAACTTAGAAATAAAAAATGAGAAAATATATTTGTTGTGAACTGATGACCTATGATACAATATGCTCTTTCTCGTGTTGTGTACTGGTTCCTTTCTCTCCTTCGTTATCTCCCTTTCATTCATTTCCCTTGTTTATTGTTTCCTTTACTTTTCCCTGTCACCATGTTTCTTTTTTTGTCACTTATTATGTACTTTACTTCTTTTCTTTCCTCATGTCTTCTTCAGTGTCTTTCATTTTTCTTCTTTTCACCTTTTATCTTTTATTTTCTCTTTCTTCTCTTTACTCTATTCATTCCTTACATTTACTCATATATTTTTAAGTTATTTCTTTCATAACTTTTGCTTCCCACTCTTGTTTATTTAATCATTATTTCCTTTTGGCTAGGTTTTTATTTTCCTCATTCTTTCATTTCTATTCTCTTTTTTTGTCTTTTATTTCGTACTTCACTCTTTTCATGTTTCTTTTTTATATTTATTCTTTAGTTTCTTTTTTTATTCTTTTCTATATTCTTTCCCTTGGATGTCCTATTTTATTTAATCATTCAGTAATTTTTCGTATCTTCTTTTGTTATATATTGCTCTTAATGTTTAGATAATATTTGCTAACGAAATAACAGCAAAAATTCGCAATGAAGTCAATGATTAACAGAAGATATTGTGGTTTAAAAAACAACAACTTATTTTGCAGGCATCTATATAATAAAGTTCATCAGATGTTTTAATTTGTAGGGTATTTGATACCGGTGTCCACATAATGTCGGGTAGTTAGGAAAGAATATGCACCATTTGGGAGCCTACCTTTCTCTGTAGACTCATATATAATAAAGTTTATCGTTTTTCCTTTGTTTGGTAATCTATTTCGGTATACAGATAAGTTTTGGTCATCAAGAGAGAATACGCACCGTTTCGGAGACTACCTCACATTTTATTTTTATTTTTTGCGTACCGCTTATATCTTGTTGCTCTATACTTCGGTGTTCTTGTCCTACACAATGTATTCCATGTTAGTCATTTGTTGCATGTGTATGTGTGGTTTAGTGACACATATCTGTGTTTGTTCTCTTACGCGACCGTGCGCCCCTCCTGTTAATCTGCGATTATGTCATTGTTATCCGCTCTCCATAACACATCAATAATTACAGAGGAGTTCCTGTGTTTTTGATAGCGTTGGGTTTTATACTGCTTCAACTCTGGGTCGAAAACACATTGATAATTTTGTAAACTACATGATTGAAAGTACATTGTTCACTGCCGCGACTCTCTGACTAACTTAATCGATGTCTGTTGTTACTTATATAGGGTGTCCAAAAAGTTAAAGAAACGTTGAATATCTTTGTCGTTTCACAATTAATGATTATTTTTCTCTATATCAGATATTTTAGAGATAATATTTTGGAAATTAATTATGGATAAATATAGCATTATACAATGTACGCAAGTTGTGAAATTGTTTTGACTCAAAGAGCTTATCGACGGCATTTTCATGTAAGAGACAGCCCAGGTCACAACACCATTCGATACAAACCTCAAACCCTGCACGAACTGAAGGAAAACATTAGGAACGAAGTAAAGAAGTTCAACTGCGATTCAGAGATTATGCAATCTGTCATGAATAATGTTTTTGAAAGAGCACAAATATGCAAAGCTGAAAATTGTCAACATTTAAAAGACATTACTTTTAATAAATAAAGATTATTTAAATGTTTTATTTGTTTAAAACTTTCTCAATGTCTTAGTCAGATGATGTTAAAATTACAGAAAAATATCATCGAAATAAAGAATCTATTTAAGTTCAAAATTCTTCAGTGAGTTTTTGGGCAGCCTTCATATATTAAATCCTTTCTTCTACCGAACTTCGGCTTTTCTGGATCTCAGGTAACTGCCTCATCTTTGATGTTTAGGATGAGACCAATATTTATTACTATTGTCCCAGAACAATTATGGTTGTAACTCTTCATATCATTCAAATATTTATCTATTTATTTAAACAAATTTTTTTATTTCAACATTCGTTTAGCTAGGTTGTGCAAATTGCATATTTATCCAATTAACTTACTCGATTCGCCACACTTTTAGTTATTTATTATTTTAATTTGCTTAATTCTTTCCCTTTATTTCCCTTGTTTACGTTCTTTACCCTTTTGTCAATGTTTTCGTTTTTCTTTCATAATTCTTTTTAATTTATTAATACGTTTTTTTCTTTCATTTCCGTTATTTTTCAAGATTTTTCTCTTTCATTCCGTTTATATTTTTTTACTTAACCACTATAGTCATTTTCCATTTATTTATTTATTCATTTCGTTTCGCATTCTTATATCTTTCTTTATCTTTATCTTTCTTTACCTTCATGTTTCATTAACTTATTTCTCATTTCATATTTCTTCATTAGTTGATTAATTCTGCTTTAATTTCTCTGTTTTCATTTCCTGATTTTCTATCTTTCATCTCTTCTTCATTGTTTCATTTTCTTTCTTTTTTTCTTCTTTTGTTTACCCATCCTCTTCTATCTATATCTTCTTTGTCCTTTTCTTAAATATTTTAATGAGTTTCCTTTATTACTTATTTTTATATACTTTTATATATATAGTATTTTTTAATTCTTTTATATATATTATTCTATACTTCTCTATTATCCGTTTTTTTCTTTTTATTCCTCCGTTATTCGTTGCTTTTATTTCAATTCTTGATTTTATAACTTTGAATATTCATCATTTTTTTCCTACTTTATTTCTTCTGTTCGGTTTTCTCCCTATCATTCCTATTATTCATGTATTCCTATATTTAATGCATTCTCTCTTTATATGTCTTTTCTGTTCTGTCTGCCGTTATTATGTTTTGTTCGTTTTTATTGCTTTGATATGTCTTTTTTTTTTTACTTTATTTCTCCCATCTTTTTTCTCTACTCCCTATTTTTCTGTTTCTTTCTTTAAGTTCTTCATGTTGTTTTGAATCTCTATTGAAATTCCGGCGGCGAATTCTATAAAAATCTCATATCATACCGATTCATCTCAATCTCATATCTCAAGAATTCCTTCCTCATTGCACGGTAGATATTGAACGCCTCTAGAAAATTGACAATTTTTTATAACTATGAACAGGGGATAAATACTCAATATTAAAAACTAGCCGTTTATGTCAGCCTGCCAATGATTTCAATTTCATTGACGTCAAGGGAGATAACCAGATAACATGGAAAAATAAGTGGCAGTGAATTTTAGCGTAAAATGTTAAAATGCAGGTGTGTTGGAGTTTTTCTCTTCATTACGGTATATTAAATATATAAACTACTATTGGGTAATTTAATAATGCAATAAATTACGTATATTCTATTCAGTCACAACTGTTCATGGCTTAAAAGGCTAAGGATATAAAATAATCAGATTGATTAACTAAGCGTTTTATAAGGATAGATTTCATAAGAAGATTGAGAATATCCGTATAATATATACTGACTCAAAACTAAACTAATTCACCGCAATTTTCACCGTTGTTTAAAAATATTGATTATTGTCGCTGATTTCTAATATAGAAATCATTATTCTATTAATAGCTGTAAACAATATTGAATGTATACGATTGAAGACAGATCCTATAGCATCTGAAATCGGAATAGCTGATACCATATTTCGCTATTTTATAAATAAGAGAAAGTATACCAATATGTGTGTAATTATATATACATATATGTTTGTACAGATACGTATACACACACGCACACACACACACACACACACACACACATATATATATATATATATATATATATATATATATATAAGAGGTAAACAAAATTTACAAACCAAACGCTCCTGTAAACTTAAAGAGAACATACATATCTATATTTATACAGTAAACACAACTGAATAAAAAAGCTCAATACAAAAAATAGAAAATAGTGCGTTAGAACTGCACGCCTGTGGAATTGTCTTCCGTTTTCCTGCTTTCCGGCTGACTACAATATGGTTGTCTTCAAGTCTAACGTAAATAAGTTCTTGATGAGCCGTTCCATATAAGTTATCAACTTTACCAAATTTTCATTACTAATGATTACTATAATGTCCAATTTCTACTGTACACTCTTTAACCCTTATCCCTGAGTGGCCTCTTGGCCTTGATAATGTGGTGATGCCTATGTAAAAAAAAGAAGAACAAAATCAAAGACGAACAATTATAATTAAGAAAGATTTATTTTCCGACAGTATACTAAAAATATTTTTTAAAGTATCCTATCAAACAATAAATCCTTGTAAATTATTATTTGCAGTCTTCAATTGTGTCAATTGTGTTATATATATATATATATATATATATATATATATATATATATATATATACTAGCAGGTAGGCCGGTGTTGCCCGGCGTTGCCCGGTAGTAAAATACGCATAAATATTATAGTTTTATATAATGCAGAATTATTATTTATTGTAAACAGCAATAGCGTAGGTATTAAACGTAACATTAAATTCTTTAAAAAAAATATAGCAAAAAATGGAAAGAAACTGAGACATGTGCTTGGAAGTATTATATTTTTTAAAACTTCTTGTAAGTCTTTTTTAAGTTCTTGTAAGTAAAAACATACTCGAGCTGAGGTGGGAACCAAAATCTAAAGACAGTGAGTTAAGTGAATTGAACAAATTTATCATGATCTTTAAAAGGGGTTCTCTAAACCTATTTATTCCTAAAGTAAATAAGTTGTTATATTTTCCGGCCATACATGCGCATTCATGAAAAAGTTTACAAGCATAAAAATCCGATGAAACCCACGTACCAATTTTACAAGTTTGACCTATTACAAGCCCATTTTCCGAGTGAAAACGGATTAATGATTTACCACTAGTCTGAATACCCTATATACCACATTTCAAGTCTGTAGATAAAAAATTGTTGAGTATATAGGTTGAGAAATGTCCTTACACGCACACAAATTCTCACTATATATCAATTTCAGAAAGCGATATAACAGTATGTTTATTTCTATTTTTATATAGACTATTTATTTATCTTAAAGACATGTACAAGATTTCCACTTAGGACTTTTTCAAATACTTTTTTTTTTACACAGTGATCACCACTTATCAAGGCCCGGAAGCCACTCAGGGATAAGGGTTAATACTGTTTTTTAACTATTTTATCGGCAGAAATATAAAATATCTCTCGTAGATAGTAGTCTGTTAAGATATTAATCGCAATGTGTAAGAATGTTTTTGTGCCACACGTAGTCCTATGAGGAAGTTGAAGAAAATGAAATAAAATATTGACACATCAGAAACATCGCTTTATATATAAAGTTCAATACAGAAATTTAATGAAACCGGATAAGTATATGTGTGTGTTTTTTTCCTTAAATTAAATTGAGTATATATATCTATATCTATATCTATATCTCTCTCTTTATATATATATACTAGAAAAAGTACCCGCCGTTGACTGGGTTCAAAAACAGCCTACAGAAAATGGACTCTGATTTATGAAAGTATGATAAGTTATGAAAAGAAAGGATTGTAAAGAGATAGCTTCGAATTTGGGGCTATCAAAACCAAAGCAATATATATATATATATATATATATATATATATATATATATATATATATATATATATATAGAGAGAGAGAGAGAGAGAGAGAGAGAGAGAGAGTCTTCCACATACAGTACTGTTTCGTTGTAGCTATAATCATCAGTGTGATCGTGGAGCGAACTTACAACCGTCGTGTGGACAGTCGGCAGCTTTCACAATCTGAATTAGTGCCCGTAAATATTTCTCCTGAAATGTTTAGTAAATTAACATTTGCATGGCACACAGTGCTCTATCAGTTTGTTTACAAATAAATAGTCGGCTTCGCTTAATCGCTTAAATTCGGGTAGAAAACATTTTTACAAAGTGCTCAACCCAATATATATATATATATATATATGAACAAATGATTAATAAAACATGTTAAAAGACATCTTAAAAAGAGTTAAAAACATATTTAATTTTAAAAAAGGAAGCACAAGATAAGGTGGATAGTCCTTAATCCGCGGAGTTTCGGAGAAATACTCTCCTTCTCATCAGAGAGCAGGAATTAGCAAAATGCGGGATCGGATTTTGCATGTAAAAGTATTTAGTAAAACTACAAGTAAGTCACAGACCTTACTTGGTTAAAAAAGGGTGAGGTAAGGGGAGTAGGAGGTAAAAGAAAAATGATAAAAAGATTTCACATGAATGGATAGTCCAGTGAAGGGTTATAAATCCAAGAATGGTAAAATCCAAACACGGTAGAATTAAAAATTTCCAATCCAACAGGTAAGTTCCAAATGGTCCAAAATGATGCAAAAGGCAGAATTTCTTGGAAAAAATCACAAATTGAAAGAGTTCCAAATCATTAAAAGAAAAGTTCAAATGTGCACAGAAAAGCACTGGAGAGAATATTTAAAACACGTCTGCCAAGGCCGGAGGAATCAAGTAAATTTATTTATATATATATATATATATATATATATATATATATATATATATATATATATATATATATATATAAACCTTATTAAAAGATAGACCAGACCAACCTACCAGAACAAAAAGATCAAACTAATAATATATTATACTAAATTTAAAATCTCCAATTTAATAATTAAAAACAATAACGATACTAATACCACACTAAACCAAACTAATGACGTATATGAATGTATTTGCTCCTTCGCAGAATGATTCCGAACCCACTTTAAAAACTCATACTGCGCATACATAGGCCACAACTCAATAACACTTTCCTCACGTATTGCCTATCATTTCTTGAAAATAGTGCCATACAACAACTAACATATTATGATAAAAACCTACAGTCATCAGACATTAGAAATACCTTAACTTACAATACTAAAATTCGATACCTTAACAACTGCACACGACGACTGAAATTACTAGAAGCCATACTTACAAACAAAAAACTACAGCCCCTTTTAAACCGAATCTCATTTTTTTACAAGGAGGTCACCACTTATCAAGGCCCGGAGCAACCCAGGGATAAGGGTTATTGCATGTACAGTACGTTGTACGTTAGTGTTGAGATTTCATAAAGTGTCTACTTAAGGGGGCGGTTCATCAGGAATTTGTTTACGTTGGATTTGAAGACATCCAAGTTGTAGTCAGGTGGGAAACAGGCAGACGGAACAGAGTTCCACTGGCGTGCTGTTCTAAGAAAGAAGCTTTGTTCATGGAATCTACTTTTTGATTTAGGCACAGATAGAGAGTGGGGAAAATTTTTGACAGTGGCTTCAGCTAGACGGGTGTTTTTCGTAAAGGATTGGCGAGGGGGGACCAGGGATTGGAGCTCAGACGAGCACTTGCCATGGAAATAACGGTAAAACAAAGACAGGCTCGCAACGTCTCTTCTGTGGGAGAAAGGTTGCAGGTAAGAGAAAAGGGCATCCCTCACTAAGCCATGAAGTCTATTTTGTACTCTGTCAAGGCAGCATAGGCTATTTTTAGCAGCTCCTGTCCAGATATGGCACCAGTATTCCATCCTTGGACGTACTTGGCTTTTATATAGATAGAGAATTGTATCAGTAGTGAGATATCTTCTGGAGCGGTAGAAGGAACCCACCATCTTTCCAGCGACCTTGGCAACAGATTGATGTACGTGTTCCATTTCATATCAGGAGTAAAGATCAAGCCCAGAAGCTTGTCAAAACATGGGGCTTCTCCTAGGCGAGAGCCATAAATTACAATTGATGCCAGATGGGGATCAGAGCGTTGATTATGTAAAGATAGGAGCTTGGTTTTGGATGCATTAAAGTTAACCAGGCACGTCTTACTCCACTGAACTACACGCTCGAGATCAGAGGAGAGAGAATCAGAGAGAACTTTGTCAGTTACAGCCTTTTATGTGTTGCCGTAGATGGTCGTGTCATCAGCAGAGATGTCAACGAATGATTTAAGTATGTGTTTATGGAGATCATTGATGTAGATCAGGAAGAGAGTTGGGCCCAGGATTGACCCCTAAGGGACTCCAGCATTAATACTGCAGGCCTCTGATGTTAGTCTATCGACCACTACTCTTATGAGCCTATTAGAGAGAAATGATTTAATGATTGAGAAAACATTTCCAGGTATACCGTAGCTGGAAATCTTGTGAAGTAGGCCTTTATGCCATACCTTGTCGAAGGCCTTTAGTATGTCAAGAGCAATTGCCCTAGAAAGGTAGCCCTTGTCGAGAGATTCGCTAATCCTATGGGATATAACCGTTAGTACATCTGCTGTAGGTCTTGCAGAACGGAAACCATATTACGTGTCACTAAGGAGGTTATTTCTGCTGAGGTGGTTGACTATTTCTCTATTTAGTATGGATTCCAGCAACTTACTCATGACACACAGGAGACTTATTGGTCTGTACTGAGAGGAAGAGGACTTATCACCTGAATTCTTAAATAAAGGGCATACTGATGAGGTTTTCCAGGGTGTTGGAAAGCACTTCTCTTTAAGGCAACGCTTAAACAGTTTTGTAAGTATGGGAGCAAGTTCAGGTTGAAGCTTTTTTGACACTATAATTGGGATGCCGTCAGGGCAAGTTGCTTTACTGGAATCTAGGTTCTTTATTAGCTTGGCGACCTCACGCACAGATATTTGTATATTACCTAGCGTTTTTTGTGTTTTAGGCGGAAATATGGGGAGTTGATTGCCGTCGTCGCATAGGGTAGAATAAGCTGCAAAGTTCTTTGCAAATAGTTTGGCCTTGTCTGATGCTGACGAGATGACATCTGGTCCATTGATAATGGTTGGGATATTAACACCGGGACAAATATACTAACATTATTTAATAACTAACAGAAAACTAAATAAATACACTAGAAAATAGGAAAATCGAAATTAAAAATAAAAATAGTTCGCCCTTAATCTTCCTGTACCCAACTTCATAACTAATAAAAAAAATACACCAAACCTCAAAGAAAAAAAAAGAAAAAAGATAATAACAATCACTCCTGATGATAACCGGATGCACCAATAGAAAGCGTTTGAGAAGAATATGGCTGAACAACAACTTTTAGCGTCATTTTATACAACATGCCAGCTGAAATTAAAAAATAAACCGCTCGGCTAATGGAAAAGATATTAACAAATCGGGAAAAAATCAATCAGACGGGCTTGAATATGACTTGCTGCCAATATATATATATATATATATATATATATATATATATATATATATATATATATATATGAAGTATATGAAGTTATAATAATAATAATAATATTAATAATAATAATAATAATAATAATAATAATAATATATTCATGACAACGAAGCTACACATTGTCTTCCACGTTTTATCCAAGTAGAAAGTCGTCAATCTAAAATGCATTTTCCTGTAACAATTTCCTAAAGAAATGAAAGAAATGTTGTTGCATACTGGACTGCCTTCTATTCATTCATTAATTCATTGCGGACTATTATATTCATCTTTTTTTGTTTATGCTTCACGACGTTTCGTCCAACTATTCCCCTGGCCGTCGTCAGGTGTTTACCGCGACAGGATAGGAACAATTAATCTCTTCATTGTATCCTCAGCAATTACTGCCTTCCATACTTGTTCTCGTCTCAGCCAACTTAGGTAGACCAGAGAAATAGTCAGCCGACACGTCGTAAAACCACAGCTAAAAGATGAGGACAATAGTCCGCAATAAATAAATGAATAAATAATACAAATTACTCATCTCAATCAGAATTCCAATTAATTAAATAATGGTCTGACTTCGTTATGTTTCGTCACTTTACCAACAAAGAAATGGTTATGATATATTCACAAAACTATACAAGCAGAATTTACACTGACTGGAGTTGAATATCTAAACGTCTGTGGAGCCGCACAGTGGTAGAAGATGTTAGCCTCTTGAAAAATGCATACAACTCCGATGGATATCAGAACCCGCAATAAAGTTATGTAAATTATAACTTGGTCGTTATGAGTTTATAAGTTTTTTCGGGGGAATGTGTATTTCTTGCAACGTGACAACCACGGAGAAAGCGAAAAACAAGGAGATACGGTATATTTCTCTTTTGTTTTGTGTGTCACAGACTAAAATATTAATTCGTCATGTGTCATGATAAACGTATAGTCTATCGTACGTTATTGTCCCGATTGTGAACAATCTTAATGAGTGTTTCTACCCTCACATACGCTAGTAGACTGAAACGAGCAGACGCTGAACATTATACATACATTTCAGAGAGACTACATATGTATACATGTGCATTTAAAAACGAGCATATAACAGAATTGCTGATAACAAACCGTAACCTTATAGGAGACTGTAAAAAAAATGAATCTTACCTCCATTTTTCCTATAATTTCGATAATAAACACCATTTTATGCCAACAAACTAAAACAATTAATGAGCAAAAAATTCCTTATTTACTAAATAAATACAAAAGAAAATCGACCTAAGAACTCCAAACCGCAAAAAACAATAATAAAAACAACGCTTCACTTGATATCGAAAGCTTATCTCTTAGTGATGGGACGATTCTGTGCCAAATTCCCGATTCCGATACAATTGCTGATTCTGATTCCGATACTTTATAACTATCTAATTATTTAACTCTAAGATTGTTATTTCCCCGCGTTTTTCGTAAAAACATATGTTAAATATACAGATATTTTCATAAACGTCAAAATACACTTGTGGAGAGTGATCTATCGATGTTAGTTTTACTGGTAATTTAAAATCAATAAATATTTATTATTTAATCATTTTTTACCAGCAATGGAAGATTTTGGTTTAAACAAAATCAAATAAATAAAAGACAATTAAAAGAATCGTTTTAGCATCGAAAAACAGGCATCAATTTTTCCGATTCCGATACCCCCAAACTTTCCGATTTTTCCGAATCCCGATTTCGATTCCGATTAATCGTCCCAACACTATTATCTATATATGTAACAGTATACGAAACAATTGCCATTATAATTCATAACATAATATAACCTATCCTTTCTATTTACTTAAAATTAATCATAAAATAATTACAGAGTTATTATTTATTTAAACAATCGAAATGCCATTAAAAACCATAAAAGAAAAAAAACAGTTATGCTAGTATTGACGGTGTCTCTAAGAAGTATATATTCGCGACAACCTCTAGCAATTTTTCCACGCCTAACCTCAAAGATAATGTATTAAATATAATTACCAAACCCCTCCATTTATTAGGTATTTAGGTATATCCTTGCTTTTATCAGACAATAATAAAAAAGATACAAAAAAAACCTAGGAAAACCTTTTTTTCAAAATAACTCCAACGACATATTCATTCGTGAGACATGATTTGAAAATCAAATTACCATTTTTAGATGGACCATTACCTTTAATGACAGTACATTAATGACTTCTACATACACATTGCGTACTTTTAATCTTCAAGCATTCTAAAGTACAAAAGCGGTAATTGTCAGCGATTAATCAATGGTAAAGAGCTGATTGGTTATTGTTAGTGGTTACTCATTAATAATGGCACAGGCGAAAACTCTTAGTGGGTAAATAATACTAGTAATAATGTAACAGATTTTGGATGCGCGTATGAAAATTCATACGAAATGCGAAATGACCTCACTGTAAAGATAAAGAAAAATATTATAAAAAAAGGTGTGCAACAGACATGAGAACGTTGGAGAGCACGTTTGGCGAGCACGTTCGAGATCACATTGAGGACGTTCAAAAGGTCAGAGGGAATGAGCACGATCACGTGAGAGCAGTCGGTAACCTTAGAGACGTGGGTGATGTCATAGCCGTAACGGAAAGTCACACGTAACAGTGAATGAGGAAATAAATATCGTTGTTACAAAAAAAGGAGTCGAGTTACAACTTGGCATATGTTCCTTGTGACGTACTCTTCAATAACGTGTTGGGTTGGGTGTACGTGAGTAAACGTGTACCACGTTACAATAACAATAACCACTGCATAATCACGTTGGCACACTAGTTCCTATTAGATTACCGAACTTAAACAATGTTGAGTCTGGTCAATAGTTAAATCGGTGATCAATTTTGAGATTCCAGGTGCTGTAACTGCTCTCTGCTAATCTCGACATTGTTTCCGGTCGTCCTGGACTTCTTCTTGCCACTGGTCCCAAGAAGTGCAGATTCAGAAGATGTGCTTGCGATTGCGCAACGCTTGCCTCATAATTACACGCGCAGCTACCCTCACAGAGGATATACTTTGTCTTTCGAGACTGAACGGAGTCGATGCTGCTGCTGCTGCTGCTGATGATGATGATGATGATGACGACGACATCGACGACGACGACGACGACGATGATGATAATGATTATGATGATGACGATGATGATGATGCTGATTATGATGATGACGATGATGATGGTGATGATGATTAACCATAATTATTGCAATAATAATTATACATGACTAATTAGTCCTATTTAATTTATATTCAATTTTTATACTTCACACTTCAGACCGACGTTAAAATACATATACAAATCATCAAAAAGCGCTATGCCTGTGTAGAATTTACGTCGTGTACAATCAATATATAGCAACGACAAAAAATTATACAATTCTGGTGTTGTGTTTTTTATCCTCGTTCTATTCAATTAAGGTCATCATGTTTTCCAGGTTACAATAAATTTTTCCCCTTCCAGCAAACAACGAACTCATATTCATGTGTCCTCTATCATTTAAATAGTAGTCATTAATATTTTTTAAAAAGAAAATAAGCATATCAATAAGTAGACAATACAGAAATATATAACAGAAAAGAGAAATTATAGATGGCAAAACTGTATTTGTTTCTCTGATATCAGAACTTTTTGGAAGACATTTAAAAAAACGTATGATTTGAAATACTCTGAATCTTTAAACTGAATGTAGTTTAATTGAGCACGTTGAGAATATTATATATGGAATATTCGATGTGAAGGGTGAACAATGATTATTCAATAGTCTCGCTTTATTTTGTAGGAACTGGAGGAATATATTTTGAAAAGACATAACGGATAAAGGCGATTACAACGATATATCCTTTTAATAACTGGATAAAGTGTGTGATTAACTATACAAGGGGGAGGATAAAATTGTTGCTATAAAAAGACGACACGATTCCATTTCCGTTTGATGAAAACAGGTTTTCTATTTTGTTGCAGACCATTTCTTAATTGGTCCGTTGTGTATAAATCCCAAGAGCAATAGGAGACTTCTATCATGTCTGAAAATGACACAATATTAAACGAGCGAGATCGGAGATGCACCGCTGTACAACTCATGCTCTCTACAGATGCAAATTATGACATAAGGACCATTGCCAATTATCATGTTTGATGTGATTTCAAGAGGATGCTTCTTTAGAACCGAACCGGACTCATGCTTCTATCCGACAATAAAAAACATTTGCTGACTATCGAGACATTATCACTTTGTCCAAATGATGTTAAGCATTTATCCACGGCACCATCCTGGAAAAGTAAGACTGTGTCGCTAATGAACCAGTTAGTTTTGATGCTGGTAGACGGACCCATGTAAATAACAGGCACCCGCATGCCATTGAATAAAAGGAGAATATATTTTTTACAAATGTCTTAACGAAAATATATACTAAAATCATTTTTCAACTTGGTAAGACAGCGATTCAAAAGACTGTGTTGTAGTAAAGTTAAATTTTATTTTCCAGTCTTATAACCAATATTTTAAACAATACAGAAAACATATCTTTTCAAGAAGTAAGATTTTAAATTAGAAAATATATTGCGATAAAATGAGCATATAAACGATTAACATATCTTATGCTCTTGTGAAATATACTATTAAACGGCGAATATTTTGGAGTTCAAATAAATGTATTATCATATCGTATGATACAAAAAAAAGATATGTTAATACTATTTTCGTCAAAAATAGAAAATCGTTACATGAGGCATACGAAAAATTGGATCGGAAACCATGGGTTCTGAAACTAAGTAAAATATAATATTAATTTATAAATTCTACAAAATATATTGAAGAAATAAAGTTTCTTATATAGAATGTTTCAATAAAAACAATTGAAAACATTAAGAATTTAAACGCTTCTGATGTCATGTCAATTGTAAATAAATTAAAAAACGTTTGATTTCTACGATAATAAAGTAAATTATGCATCAAAATATTTCTCTTTTAAATATTTTTTATATATAATTTCTTTGAAAACGAACTAATTTTTTTAACACTTCGTTTAAATCTCGATAGCGCTTAACTCCTCCCCGTTTCTACATAAAGCAGTGCTTCCGGTCTGTTAGACTCTATTTTGTAAACTTTCGATTATATTTTTGTAGCATATTTCCGTATTTCCGACGTGTTTGCTTCCGATTAGATTTATAATAATTAACAGATTTTACTCGTCATCATTTCTCATTTAATCTATAAAAGCGAAAATGTGCGTTTGTGGACAATTCTCAACCTATATACCCGACGAATTTCTCTATCTGCAGTCTTAAAATTTAGTATATAGAATATTCAGAGATGTGAAAAACTTTTTATTGTTTTTTATCCGGTAGAAAGGGCTGCTAAGGAGTCAAAATATACAAATTGTTACACGAGAGTCGTCGGATTTTTATGTTTGTCAACTGTTTCATCACTGTGCATGCGTGTTCGAGAAACATAGTAGCTTCCTTATGCTACGGATAAGTAGATTGAAAAACACATTTTAAGATTCTGTTAAGCTGGTCTAATGGTTATCGTACTTTACTCACTGCTTTCATGTTTTGGTTTCGATATCAGCTCGAGTATTTCTTTTTACTTATCAAAAGTGAACTGTTAAGAAAAAAAACATACTGCTCGCATGCATATGTTTCAGTTTCTTTCCGTTATTTTTAATTCATTTTTTAAGTAAATTTAACATTACTTTTAATACCGGGCAATGCCGTGTACATCTTCTAGTAATATATATATATATATATATATATACATATATATATATATATATATATATATATATAACAACATAAAACTTTTTTAATCGCCTATAAACAAGTTTTATCGCCTTTTATTCTTTGTCATACATCTATATGATTATGTATATTTTTAACTTTCTTTTATGATTATGCATATTTTTAACTTTCTTATGACTTAATTCCAAAATCACTGGTTTCTTATCTCTGAGCTACAATTAGCGTTATTGGTTCTTCTTAATGCCTAGAGGTCAACCCGCCAGTTATTAACGCCTTCCTGAAAATAGGCGATGTGAGTTTCCTCATCACCCCTGTCAGAACAAAAGATTGCTTTATTTCTAATCACTTTTAGCGAGGAGTGCAGACGATTCCGGTGAATACAATATTTTTTGCTTGTCCATAATCCCTCCAATGGAGAGAGAAACACAAATAAAGAAAAATGTGTCTGATATACGTATATGCCGCAGAAAGAATATATTGTAGATCAAGAATCATGTAAATAAATCAATTTGTAATATTTATGATCTACAGCACGTAAACGTCGAGCCATCTCATAGCATTTGGGGGAAAATTGAGTCATAAATCATAACGAATATTACTCAAGTCTTATTGATTAAAAATATTTTTGAAGTCAATATTAAATATTTTTACTATGATTTAATCTCTTCTCTACGAACATATTAGAAAACAAAATTCTCACAGGCATTACCGCCCCCTGTTTATATTCTGTCATTTGATGGGCCTTCTTTGGCGAATAAGAGCAGATGTGACTATGCTGTTTTTGACTTTAGGTTCAGAGTATCTTCTTTCTGGAGTTGAACTTCTCGCATCACAAACCTTCTCTGCGTCACATCTATCTTGGGGAAACTTAATAAATCCCATATCTTGAGGAAAGATTTAAATAATTTTTGTTCGAGTAAACATTTTTGTAATCGTTAGAAATTGGTACAATTACTTTCATTCGCAAGATTTGACACATCGAATGACATTTGGACAATGTCAGCGATTACAACGAGCGTCTCTCTCTCTCAAATATTCGTGAACACAATTTTGCTGTTAATTAAAATTTTCAGATTAATTCATTAAGTTTATATACGCACGAACAATGGTCTTATATTTCTTCTGTAAGTAGAAATTATATATAAAAGTTTAGATTTATTAACTACTACGAAAAGTTTTGGGGCTAATAGATTAATATATTAATAAAGCAAATACAATGATATAACATTTAAGTACAAATTAGTTGAAGGGGTATAGGAATGATTAAAAATTACCTCCGAGCAAATCTAATGAGTTAACAAATTCCTTCTGTCGACAGAGGGCCTGCGTGAAAAAACCGAGATTGACTCCAAAATCTTTAAAAGATTTTGAGTGTCATTTTACATTCATTAGCACAAGCCGAATTTTTGATTCCGTGTTGGTTAATTGCAGAGTGAAAGGTAGAAGAGGGGCGAAAGCGACTTGGCGTGCCTAGTCTAATTTATGCCGGTATATACGGTTATAGAATGAAATCCAGATCCAGAAGTGCCTTTTATACTTTTATAAGAAAGGATACTTCTCCAAAATGATCTATGACAAAATAAGGCTTTCTTGTTCACTGCGGCGTAGACTTTAATTCCTTCTTAAAATGCATAAGAAAAAGGTATTCCGTTAAGACCTGCGTGTCTGTGAGGAGTCTGTCAACACTCCCTATCCTAGTGGCTATTGACTATTATTGAATAAGTTTATGCTCTATACATTAAATAGTACATTACCGATTCATTCAGGTTAGTTGAATATGTACATAACCTGCAACCTGGTTCTGCGAACAACTTTATGTGTTCATTTGATCTTTCCATCCTATTTACCATGTCCCGCTGCAGGAAACCATTGCTATTTGTGCCGACACACTTTACAATGGAAATTTACCCCTCCCCACCTTTACCCAGGAATATATTTGTTGAACTCATGTTGATCTGTACTAAATCGGTAGAATTCAGTTTTTATAACGTTATGTACAGTCAGATCGACATTGTTCGGATGAAAAGCCTCCCGTGTCCTGCATTAGTGGGTATTTTTACCATTTAGTAATATATTAATGCCCTCAATATATTTTAGATATGTAGATGACACTTTTGCAGCCTTTGTTTTTGAGAGTGAAGCAAAAATATTTTTCGATAACCTAAATTCTCTCCACACAGCGTTATCATTTACTATGGAGAAAGAGAATGGCGGTTGCTTGCTTTTCCTAGATGTTTTGATTGAACGGAACGTCTTTCTTACTACAGTTTATCGCAAACCGACCTTCACTGGTCTTTATATGGATTAGCGTTTATAAGTGCCCACCGCCAGGAAAATATGGCTTCTTCAGACATTAGTGTATAGAGCCCTTAGAATTTGTTCTTCGAACACACTTAAACATGAATTCAACATTGTCAGACATTTTCATTCGTAATGCTTCTCAGGAGAATTTGATTAATTATACTATTAATAATCACGTATGAAGTATAATTCTCCTATAACTTGGGGTTATTTAAAACTTCCTTTGATTGGAGATACTGGTCAGTGTTTGGGCAGATACATTAACTCTGTATCAAATTGCTTCCCATTTGTTGTGTAATTTTTGTTATTTAGTGTAGAATCTGCATTTCCCCCTCGTCACGGAGAATAGTTTGCTCTACATCGCCCAAAGCAATGCTATTTATGAATTCAATAGCCAGTGCGCTACTTGCTATGTGATTCGAACCTCGTTGAATTTGCAGAACGCATTAATGATCATATGCCGGCAGAATTTAAACTAAGAAAACCACATCGCGTTTACTCCCTCCCTTTTACATTGGGATCTGTCATTAGCCAAGACCTAATAAAAAATCCAGCTCATACTAATGCATATAAAATGGACTGTTTTAAAATCTTACACTGGGCAACTCTCAAAATCTTTAAAACATTTTGAAGTCAGTCTCGATATTTTCACGCAGTCCCTCTCTCTGTCGGTAAAAAGAATTATTTCTGTGTTAAACCAACGGCTAACTCCTGATGATTTTGTTGGCTAAATAATGTATTTATAATGCAAATTGTCGATGCAATGTTTTTTTTTGATTGAGTAGAGAAGTTAATTAAAAAAGCGATGACTTAAGTGATACAAAAATATAATAATAATAATAATAATAATAATAAATAATAATAATAGTTTTTGTAATTTACAATTTAAATGCTTTCGAAAAAAACCTAATTGATTAATCCTATTTATTATTTCGGAAAACTGTCCTCAACTTGAGCATCATTATTTTTGTGTATTTTGTCAACCTCAGAAATTCTTTCCCCGAAAATCTGTACATAATTGTTAACGGAACACATAAGGAAAGCATGCCCTCGTTTCATCAGCCATAGTCGGGAAAACGCCTTAAGTAATTTGCAATTGTATTTTTAGTATCGTAGTGAACCTTCAACATTCAGTAAAGGGTCGATTATCACTAAATATTACTTAATACATTATCCGTTACGCCATGGTGTGCGGGAATTACGAATAATCTAGTACAATGAAGATTACATAAGAAAAGCGTTTCGTTAAAACATGGTTTTTGTCGACAGCGAATACTTATTTCTACATATAAAACTTTTTTTTCAAGTGAATAGAAATTATATTATTCAGATGCGTAATTTTTCTTCTACTAATAGTAAAATTATAGATTTTTTTGTATATTACTTCTAACTTTGATATATTGTGGAGGTTACGTCCACGTAAAATAATGACTGTAACTAAAATATGGTTCGTTTTTAAATGAGTGGTGGTAAAATTATATTTTCCGAGGAATAAAAGCCTCCCCCTTCTCTGTATATTACGAAAAAGAAATAAAATAGTTAAGCAGATTGTGTCATATCATTCGGACAGAATCCATTTAAAAAAGTATGCCCTTATGTTTAACAGGTATTAATAAAGAAACATAACTAAATATTCATACTCGTTAAAAAAATGTCATCCTTTACGTCTGAACCCTTTGACTGGCTCTATTTTATACATAAACGTGATACGACCAGCATGTTTTTGTTGAAATACATTAAAATATAAAAATGAAAAAAAAATATCTTAAAGAATAATTTTAGCAAGAACTTTCCCTTAAATGATTAATTACATAATGTGATCCTTGGTAAAATCCCATGACATATTTTCAATCATTTTTCGCCCCTAAGAAAATCAGAGATAATATTAGATATTTTATTTCGAGTAAAAATTGATGAATGAGGAACACGGGAAAAATGCAGACTATTGATCATCTATAGGCGTGTGAGTTCCAATCATTTCATCAAAATGTAATGCAGGTTTGTTACGAAACACAATTTTTAAAATAAGGTAAGACGAGATTGTCGGACTGACTTCCTCATCTTGGTTGTTATTGTCACAACGTTTCGGCCGCTTCGCCCTCTGGCCTTCATCAGGTGTTTTGTATCGAACTGGGGAACCGTTTGTTAAAAGTCTCGAACCCAACCCTTTATTATTATTACGGGGGTACCGTGTTCGGACTCCAGCTAGGCTCTGGGACATAGTTGCTGATTCTCTGTTTTGAATGCTACTTTTTCACTGCCTTCGTTCAGGATTGAACTCAGCACCTTTGGGTAACTGCAAACTTTGATACAACGTCTATGTCACTAGGACAATTCTAAAATAGGATAAAATATTTATGTTTTACTTTCTGGACCACATAGGAAAACGTTTATGATATCTACTGAATTTCCCATTGGTAGACATAATAGGTAATGGCGTGTACACCCTATTCTAAAACCTAGAAAGGAGGAAGAAACACAAACTGTTTTTCATTATTGTAGAAGGCGAATTTATGCTGTGAATATCAAGAATAGGACTGAGATTGGAACTCGTTAGAGCACTTTCTCATAGAAATAACAATAGGGTGAAATCTCTTAACAAATGAAGTAAATACATAATCTCACTAGATTTCGTAGTCGAGTATGTATCGTGTTAATGTAAGATAGGTTATCCTATGCAGCATCTTATAAAAGGTGTCAATTTGAAGCATATACATATTGGTAACTGTTAATTACAAGTTTTTATTTTTTCCCGACATCTAAATATCTTTGGAATGTATTTAAGACGCCGTAAACAATTCACGCAAAATAATGAAAATTTGTAAGATTAATTTAGAAAAAAAAAATATTCGCTATTCTTATTATAGGAAGATTAGAGTCAAACGGATCTAAAAATAGCTGGAATTGGATGTATATTACCAGGAGTATTTTTTTGCACGCGCACATCCAAGTTAGTGTCCATGGAGCACAAAAACATATGTACCATAGAACTTTGCATGTTGTTAGGAGAATATTAAAATTCTCTGCCATGGACAACCTACTAAAGGCAGTAACGATATGCATCATCAAGTTTTAAAGTAATCTTCAACAAACTTTCAAACGGTATTTATACGACTTCTAACCGGTTTTTTACATGATCTGTAGCAATTTGCTATTTATTTGAAAATAAAGGTGATTTAAATGTTCTTTCTACTTACCTTGAAGAAAAAGTTCTTGACTAATGCAAAAATTGGCCAAAAGAGAACTTACCTGCAAAAATGAGAAAATATAAACAGCATTTTAAAGAATGGTATTTTAAATAAAAAAATGATGTACTTTCAAGAAATGCATAAATGTATTTGATTAATATGAAACATGTGTTAGTAAATAATAAAATCATCGTGATTGTTAGAAATGGTCGTCATTCGGAGAATATTAATGTAGACGCTTTGTACAGTGTTCTGTCACAAAATGTTATTATTTATGTTTGGAAAAAACAAACATATTTTTAAAACTTTGTAAAACCGTTGTTAACCATACATTTTTATTGCTAAAATAGTAAGAAAACCGTTTAGAAATATTATGTAATAATAATACAATTTATTTGTTTAAATTCAAAGAGATAAAGAAAACTTCAGAATACGTCTTCAACCATCTGAGCACTGATTTCTTTTTAGGTAAATGATGTTATATAGATATTTTAAAAATGACTCTGTAAGCTTAACATTTCATTATATGTCCAAACAATGTGCACATCATTTGTAGCAGACGAGTCGGGCTATCAATAAACATTGTAAAATACGACCAAGTTCATACTGTGATGGCAGCCATATTGAAATTATATGACGTTGATCTTCTGTTCATTTTCTTAGGCACATATTTTTCAATTAATTTATTGTGTATACGTGTGTTTTGACAGGCTAAATAATTAGTGTTTTTATATAGATACGTAGTGGTTTGCGTAGATAGCTGAGAATACTATCCTTTGATATTCTTTCCCACGGATCAATGGATTGACTTCGGAGAAATGTATGGTTCACTTTTTCTTCCTCTTCTTCTAGTCTGTTCTCTCTCTCTCTCTCTCTCTATATATATATATATATATATATATGTATATATATATATATGTATATATGTATATATATATGTATATATATATGTATATATATGTGTATATATATGTATATATATGTATATATGTATATATATATGTATATATATATGTATATATATATGTGTATATATATATATATATATATATATATATATATATATATATATATATATATATAAATCCGATCCTGCATTTTGCTAATTCCTAGCATCTGATGAGAAGGAAAGTATTTCTTCGAAACTCCGCGGATTAAGGACTATCCACTTATCTAGTGTTTCCTTTTCAGATTAAATATATTTTAACTCATTTCAAAGTGTTTTTAACATATTTTATTAACTGTTTGCTCATATAATAAGCTCTATTTCCTATTTGGTTTTATCGAGCTTTTACATCTGGTTGAGATAATTTTATAAATATTAATTCTTTAATATTTATAATATACTTTAATTTTACCATCTTGGATCATTTTGGTAAATTTAATTGTAATTTTTATTTTATATATATATATATATATATATTAATTTTTATTTGTTTATTTATTTATATGAATCTGCATGTTGTTCATAAAATAGTAGAATTGTATATACTGGATAATCGGGTTGTCACATCGGTTCTCGTCAGATCAAGCAACGTTGAGCTTTGTTAGTAACAAATGGGCTGCCATTTGGAAATTCCAGGCGTTGTATGCGCTTTCCGCTTATCTCGGCATTTGTTTCCAGTCGTTCTCTACATACACTTAACTTGCCAACGTTGACTCAGAAATTACGTGGTTAGAGATTGCGCACGTTCTGCCACAAAAATTTCACACGCAGGCACCCCTTCGTGGGTATTCATAGTCTGTTAAAGGCAGAAGTAACCTGTGATTTATTTATTTATAGTAAATAAAAAACCAACTATTCTTTGATTTTATCTTTTCACTTTTTAAACTAGAACTAATAAAACAGAAACGAAGAAAAAACAGTGAGCATCGATAAGAACCCAGTAAAAATGTACACAGAGAAATAATCAAAAACAACAAATAAATATACTAGGATAGAATGGTACGTGCTTTCTATTTGATAAAAGGTTAAAAGCATGACGTCATTTTCACCTGCAAGAGTATTACACTGCCTAAAATGTGTCTATCAGCATTACTCAATCGGGATACATCAGTGAACATACTAAAAGCCAGCAGATTACCTAATAAGGAAGTAATGAGTGAGAGGAGGGATCTGAAGACCAAACCGGAAAAATCTGGTTTTTATCTGCATCTCACCGTATGAAGATTTACTTAAATGCTGAAATATGAGGAGACCGACAAAGATCATCTGATCAGTGCCATTATCATTACCTTTAGGCGAATGCCAATGAACCAGCTTTCTACCAAAGATAGATGATAAATCTTGTATTGCTTTATAGTCAAGCCTATCTTGTTATTAAACGAAAAATAGGGGGAGACAAGATATTTATTTCTTACCCAAACTAGTGCTACCAGATCGGGCCCTCCTGAATTACCAACGTCTTGACCTAGAATACATTTAGCATTAGAGTTATTGATTTTCTTTCCTTTACAAAGCTCAATCATGTTCTACAAAGCTAAAAGCAAAACTTTTCCTCTTATATACATATTCATGGTACTGGACAACTTTGTTTTATAAACAAAGTTGTCCAATACCATGAATACATATTTTATAAGATATAAAGTATTTAGAGTTTCAATCGTTTACCAAAACGTCCGGAATTGACATGAAATAATCGGAAAAGGGTAGGTATGCTGCAAAAAGAAAAAAAAAATCAACAACCTAACAATTCTTAGAGTTTCAGTAAAAATTGAAGTTTAAATCCCTGGCGAAATTTTAATCCGACGAACTCAAATTCCGTGTCGTTACCCATTATATGGCTCTCGCATGAGCACCTACAATGATGATTAAATGGGCAGACACCTGGAAATGATTAGTAGCGATTTTCCAAGCCACAGACTAAAGACGAGGTTTACTGGATCGACCCACTCTCTCAGTTGCATGCGCGACTCTGTCTAAGTATGAGATTTTATCTATTTGTTTTGGTCGTAAGTTTCTGAAACTTACCTCACATTTTATATTCTTACATATCTAGATAATGATTGAAATGAAGCAGATTAGCCGGCTTGATAATAAGTTTGAAGTAATAGACTTATATTAATAGCTGTGTAATCATCTGTTCAGCATGAGATCCGATGTTCAGTTCTATGAACAGTAACGCACGCATATCATTTCACACAAGACGGATTATAAATCGTTTAAACTCATTTTTGTCTTAATCATTTTTTACAATATTATATAGTTTCTAAAAAATGTTCAATAAGAAATAAGAAACTTTCTATTCCTCTCCCCCTCTCCCGTACTCCCTCTTCCCTCTCTCTCTTCTCTCTCTTCTTATATATATATATATATATATATATATATATATATATATATATATATATACATAATTTTAAACTTCATATTTGAATTTCCTAAGGATTTTTCACTTTCATATATAATATACGTGTCATTTTACCATTCTATATACATTCTATGCATGCCTATACGGACAAATACATGTGTGTATATGTCTGTATATATGCATGCATGTGCGCTCGTTTGCATACATACATACATATATATATATATATATATATATATATATATATATATATATATATAGGGAGAGAAAGAAAGAGACAGAGGGAGAGAGAGGAAAAGATAGATTGATTGATAAATAGGTATTATACATAGATGCGTGTAAGTGCATTTGTATGTGTTTTCATGTATGTGCGTTCACACAGGTACGGTTATATATAAATGTGCATATAAATGCATGTGCTTGTACGAAGGTATATATATATATATATATATATATATATATATATATATATATATATATATATATATATATATATATATGTACTCTTATAATTTTATCACGGATTTTGTTTTAGAGAACGGCCAACCAAGTCGCTGATCGCTTTAAATATGAAAATACTGAGATGGTCACATGTACACATTTCTTCAATCTATTGGTTATACTCTTTTTTACCAGCAATCGTGCAGAGTTTATATTCAAAAGGCCGAAGGATTGTTCGAAATTTTTTTTTATATTAGAATTTGTTTTTTGTATTCCTACTCATCAACAAATAAGAAATAAACTAAAAGACGATTTCAACATTCGTATATTTTTTACTAGTAATTTATATATATAATTTATATTCATATATGTATGTACATACATACATATATATATATATGTGTGTGTGTGTGTGTGTGTGTGTTTGCAAGTTAGGTATGTGTATATGTATATAGAATTAAACGGACAGTATTCGTATCTAAACTACTATAATACTGTTAAGTTTGCAGGTTTAAACAAGTAACGTAGAAAGCAATACAAATGACGACTCAACAAACAAATAAGAAGTGTATTAGGAAAAAGTATATTTACATGATATTTACATAATGGTGTCAAATAAGAGAGTCTTTGCTGGAGAAACATATCTGCTCTCGGCGGCCTTCGGTGGCTTCTGGTGAACACACACTCAGACTAACTGAGTCTTCCTATTTATGTGTAATTACTATCCACATATGCAAATGAATGTGTGCCACCACAACAAATATCATTAGTAATTTTGAGAAAATAACTACTAGGGTAAATTAACTTCCCAGAAATTACAGGTGCATAACATTTATTTCAAATTAGAGATAATCAATTCAAGATAAATAAGATTAAACTTATGTCAAGCATACTTGTTCTAATTTTCAACAAAATCACTTACCTGCATTTTGTTTCAAAATATTTCGTAAATATTCAATGCAAATCTGAAATGTTTGGATATATATATATATAAATATATATATATACAAATGTAGTTCAAAGGTAAGATCCACTATTTTTGTTTTATAATTAAAAACGAAGATGGAAGTGGTACTATTGAAACGAGCGACCGTTTGCACTAAAAAAAATAATTCTGCTATATAACCATCACTATTGCCAATGCACTTTAACTTGATCAATGATGCATTTCTGCTACTGACAAGTGTTTCTTTTTTAGAGGCTCTCATTATCAAAATCTGCGACAAAGAGATGAAATGTTCATTTCATTAATAATAACTAAGTTTAGTCATTATAATAATTCAATTTACAATCCCTACTGATGCATTAGTGCCAGATTCAAAATAGGAGCCATTATTTTTTGAACGCCTTCTCTATATACCTACGTATTGAGCATTTTCAAGTAAATACTTAAAGTTTACGCATAACTTTATACTTTCGTATATTAATTTTATGTGAGTAAATGAAGTAGTTATATACAAATATATATATATATATACATATATATATATATATATATATATATATATATATATATATATATACTAGCAGTTCAGCCCGGTTTTGCTCGGGCCCTATGTACTGTTCATAACTTTTTTGTTCATATATATATAATAAAAAGTTTGACTCATATCCAGGTAACCTACATGTAAAATTTCAAATGTTCAGACCCAAAATTAGCGGAGGAGTTTGGTAACGTCTGAAAACGTCTGAATCCACTTTATGTAAAATTTCAATTTTTTAAACTTACAATTGGCTTAATAGTTTGCTAGAGATCGCAATGGTAATATCTTTTAGACTTTGACCCCTTTAACAAATTATCGGACAAAAAATTAAATAGCTTGCCCTATGCTTGAATACACTTTATGCAAAATTTCAAATGTTTAGATCTAAAATTGGCTGAGTAATATGATAGAGACCGCAGAAGTCAATTTTTTAAAACTTTGACCTCCTGATATTTATTGTTTTGGGCTCAAATCAAATAAAACTGTTTGATTGATACCCAAGAAACCTACATCTAAAGTTGTAAGTCTTTGGACTCAAAATTGGCGGAGAAGTTTGATAGAGTTTTCAAAAGTAAAATCGTTGAACTTTCACCTCTTGACAACGAAATTTCTTGCCGAAAACCGATTAAAAAGATTTTCCCAAATCTCAATACCCCTTATGTCAAATCTCGAGTTTATGGACTGAAAATTGACAGAGTAGTTTGGTAGAGAAATGTACACACACAGACACACACACAGACAATTTCACTTGTATAGATATATGAAATATATGAAATAAATAAATTACGCGAGAGTTGTTGGCAATGGTTAACGTTTCTCCGATACATGAACAAGTGAACAAGCAGGTGGTCCTTGCGTGTGAAATTAACGCTGAATTGTCGTAATACTTGTGTATATAGTTTAAGGTTTTATTTATGTCAAGTCATGTCATGTGCTACTGGTACCATGTAACCCAGTACTACCTGCCTCATGGTCGGGTCACAGGCGACTAAACTGGTTCCCCCACCAGACTTGTTTGGTGAGGAGGGCGGCTAGTCTCCCTGAAGGATTGAAAACAAGACCTTCCAAAGGGCGAATGAACTCTTTTTCTGGGTCAACGGCCAACTAGCACCGTGTGTATTTGTGTATGTGTATATGTGTATTGGGGTGGAGAGGGCTCCCGTAAGCCGTGGTGAAAGCAACCTTTCTAGGAGAAGCAAATCTCTGATTTAAAAAACCATAACGCGGAAGACCATTACCCGCATTAAGCTGGTCTGCAGTTTAATTTGTTGCTGGCTATCTTGCTCTTGCTTGTTGCTGGATCTCAACATTTTGAACCGAGAGAGAGACTTAGTTGTCGTACAAAGCTAAGACTCTGTAACATCATATTAGTATAGATACTCCCTCAGGCATTTGGGCTCATGGATTTTAAGTGTCTGAGGGAGTGGCACTCGTCTGACAAGACGTTGCAATCATCATATATATATATAATATTCTTTATGTAAATACATTCATATCTTGCTACGATGTGCAGACCGTTTCAATCATATTTGATTTCATCCGGCAAGAAAAATAAAAATAGAAAAAATTAAAAAGATTCAAGACCTTTTCAAATTTTGAGGAGAGAAAATATGCCATGACTGGCATAGATTAAAAAAGTTCTCATGGGAAAAATTCATTACAAAAATCAAATCTTCGTTAAAGAAAAGGGGATTAAAAGGATAGTTTTAGGGAAAATTAGAGAGAGTTATAAGGAGGGAGGGGTAGTATAAAAATATAGAGGGGGTATGAATACACTAAATAGAAGAAAAGGAGAAGGAAAAGGGATGAAAACAGTTGACATAGTGTCAATAATATTATAATTCAAGTTCAACTATAGAAAGAATGTTTAACTAAGGTGGATCATCTTGTCTATCAATAAAACACGACGTCTTTCGTTTAATTTTTGATTTATTTATTTTATATTTTTTATTCATTTTTTTTATTTGTTTTGAAATTAACGCTGATTTATTTTCCGTTTTATCTGATTATTTAATTAGTTTATTTATATCTTAATGAGTTAGAATATTTAAGCTAATAAAGTAGTAGTTATTTTAGCTTAAACGTTTTAATCTGTTTATTTATATACACGCACATATTCATACGTACACACACATATATACATACGCACACATTTAGACACGCACGCAAATACACATGTGTGCAGATATGCCCGCATAGACACAAGCACATAAAGCATATCAAACATTTAATAATTGTGTTTAAAATTTTTAATAATTCATATAAGTATGAATTGTTTATTTTGGTTAATAATTATATACTTTTTTATTTATTTTTTATATTAAAACTTATTAATTTTTTTATTAAGTTTTGGTATATAAAAGGTGCATTTTAATCTAAATCATTTTTAAAATATTTTCCAAAGAATTAAAAATTTCACCTTACATTCTACAGTTTGAAAGTCTTTTCCATGATCATATAGTGTACTTTTATTTATTTTAGTTATTTAATTTATCCCTCTTAGTTAAGTATAATTATGGTAAATTGTCATTTTAGGTTTATGTAGTTGTTAGTGGAAGATTTAAACAAATGGGATACTTAATTATATGAGTGCAGTAGGCATATTACTATGTATACGTAACATACACAAATATATATATATATATATATATATACACAAATATATACATACTTACACTATATATACACTCAAACGTACAACACATATGCATATATATAAATATTAATAAGACAGACAAATACATATATACACATATACACATACATATACACATACACATACAAAACACATATGCATACATATAAATATCCAATACACATATTTATATAACTACAGTAACCGATTATTTATTCTTTTGGTTAAATTATGAATATCCTTCCTTCCTAATTTAGATAAAGTAAAATTAAGAAGAAATATAAGGATTACTAATAAGATGATTATGCCTGCAGTTTATGGAAGTTTCTAACTTTTTATTTAGTAGCTTATCCCTGTTTTTAAGTCGTATGATAAATAATATCTCCGAAAGACAATGATAACAGTGAGGAACATGTTTTAGCTTTATTCAGAATATTCCATTCTATGGGTGGTGTTAGATTTTTTTGCAATAAGTGTCTTATAGTGTACTGAAATATATATATATATATATATATATATATATATATATATATATATATATATATACACGCATACATACATGCATATACCTGTTCTCTAAGATACGAAATAATTTAATATAATATTAACTTTATTATGTTCTGCAAAACAAAAACCAGAAACCCAAAAAAAAACACATTTCCCCTTTTTCTTTCTTCACCTTTTCTCTTTCTCTTTCTATCTCCTCCACTTCTAAACTAGTTTCCTAACTTAGAATGTACCAAACATTAATACTGTGACTCTTTTCTGTCTCCCATTCAAAACTCATTCATGTTCTACAGGGTAAAGAAAAAATGATAAAACTCAGTAGACAGCAACCAAACGGAACAATACAAATTACCGATTGAAGATACAAACAGCCTGAAGAACAAAAACCTTCTACAAAATAATTAGATGCATCATGAATACTATTTCCAAAATAACTGGATCGCGCATTAAATAATCTGAAAAGGGTTGATATCCCGTAAACTAAAAAAACAAACAAACAAAACTCTAAAAATAAATATTTAAAGACATAAAGAACTTGAAGCATACAAAGTGTTTCCAGAATTACTGGATTTGGCATTAAATAACTCAAAAATGGTGTAAATGCCGTAATGGTCCTTGTTATGACCTTAAACTATATCCGATGGTGGGACTCCAGCTTGTGGGCTTTGGGGAGTATGACGCCACCCTTTAATTGCTATCGCTCCCAGGTCTACTCTCGTACAGAATGGTAGTACCTGTTAGTGTCTCGACTATGACTTAAATAGAAACCGACTTGAAAAAACAAATTCTATTAAATACTTTTTCTTCAAAATCACTGGATTTGGCATTAAATAACCTGAAAAGGGTTGATATGCCATAAAACAAAAACAACCCAACCAACCTTATATGCCGTAAAACTAAACAACAACAAAAATATTTCTAAATAAATTCATTACAAGACAATGTATGTAATATTTACTAAACAGGCACCAATTTAATTCCTTTGAAAGACCCTAGATATTGATGCCTAATCGTTCATAACACTATTTTTATACGTTATTTCACCCCTAGCAAGTAATATTGCCATCTGAATCGTATGGGGATATTATTTTGAATTATATCTAACAGGGAAATATGCTTACATATTACTTAAACATCTGCAAAGTATAATGATTTGTATAAATCAGGAAACAGAGAAAATATTCTAGAGTCTAGCACTCCGAGGAATGAAAAAATATTGGAGTAAGTACCTTTCCGGCATCCACGGATTTGAACGGTGAAGGGATTTATTTTGCTGCTTGTCGGGTTAGTCGAGTGTATGTACGTCGTGGTGAACACATACTATGACTTCATCAGAGTTTATTCAATTAAAGTACTTTTAAAACAGAGGGATCCGACGTTACGATAAGAATGAGATTGGGGCTCGTCTGACAATGCGTAACTTAGATTTGAGATTCTTTTTTGGATGGACTCTTTCTATGAGCGAAAACCTAGTAATTGATGTACCAGTTGAGATGTGATAATAGTACTCAAATAGTGGTTTTGTAAAGATATAGGATTCTCTCACGTGTGAGTAATTTTCTATCACGGTATAAGGAGCCCACTACCACTATTAGCCTTACCTACTAAGAAACGGTAACCCATAAAAGTAATATCAGAGAGTGTAAGATTTGCTGAACATATTCGTCACATTAAGAGTATAAGTGAGGTCCATAAAGAATTTTTATAATGTAAATATTAGATTGACTTTTATCAAATTATGAGAATTTGTGGAAGTTAAGGAATAGACAAAACCTTTAAAAACAGCGTTATTAAAGCACCAGAATCCCAAATCCATAACACAAATGGGGATTGAATTAAAGTAGAACACAAAGCCATTCGAAATATAGTAAAACATTATTTGAATAGAAAATCTTACACAGTAACA
>NC_136484.1:140708338-140795838 GCF_053919585.1 Euprymna scolopes
AATCAAAACCCGGATTTCATGAAGAAAGCTTCTTTCTTAGAACTGCACGCCTGTGGAACTCTGTTCCGTCTGCCTGCTTCCCTCCGGACTACAACTTGGATGTCTTCAAGTCTAATGTTAACAAATTCCTAATGAACCGCCCCCTTAAGTAAACACTTCATCAAATCTCCTCACTAACGTAATGTACTTGCAATAACCCTTATCCCTGAGTGGCTTCCGGGCCTTGATAAGTGGTGATCTCTGTGTAAAAAAAAAAAAAAAAAATCCCGTCTGGATGCAATGCACTTCTTGTGCCGTTTCAACAACTTCTAGAAGGCCCCATGAATGTCCTCTTGTGTGAGCGTGTCAATGCCCCTCGTCGCATCCTCATTCATTTCCTCAATTATCTCTAAGATTTTCCTTGAACTTAGGGAATAACCGAAATTCACAGGGAGTAAGATCTTGACTATAAGGTGAGTGAGAAACTGTCTTGTGCCCATCTTGCTAAAATATTCTGTTACAAGGATGGAGTTGTGAACTGGTACATTCGCGCAAATTTTCTGCATCTTCAGTTCGTCGTGAATAATTGTGTGTACAGTTCCCACACTGACATCAAACTGTGTACTTATTGTCTCAAAAGACACAAGCTGATTCTTATCCATTTATTTGGCCAAACAACTCTCATGTACTAACTTCCTGACACCTCCCATGCCTTTCACCATCCCTTACAAACTTACGGCCAACATTGAATATCTGATGCCACTCAAAAACTGACGCTCGATTTGTGCAAGATAGACCAAAAGCATTCCATACATTTCTCTGGTATTTTTCCAAGATTAAAACAGAATTTTATTGCATGAAGTTTTTCTAAAGATCATCGTGTCCTCATTGCATTATTAAGTTAACCAGCTGTGACAATCAGGCTTTATTACCGTGTATTCCATATAGTAGCTGTTAATTTGAATTTTACATCATAAAAATTATGAATTAGTCAGTCATCTTATAACATGTATGAAAATAATATACTGAGTTTTCAAGACTCTACAACGATTTTAAATGTCTGTACAAATAAGCCTGAAATTTTATTTAAGGCACCTTGTATATATGAATTTATTTTTTGGTTTAATAAAAAATAATAATCAATAGAAAGATGGTTATTAAACGTTCTATATAGCTAAGCATTTTTAAGTTCAACATTTCTCGCCAGAAGAAAAGAAAAGAACTAAATTACAACAAAAGGGAAATGCGATATATAGCTTAGGATACATTAGGCGGGAAATATAAAATAAAATAGAGAAAAAAATTCATGAAAAATAAAGAATGAACGACAAGGAAAATACAAAAAGTAGGGAGATGATATGGCAGTCATATAACTGTTATATACTTATATATTTAGCTATGTTTTATACATACATACATATATATATATATATATATATATATATATATATATATATGTGTGTGTGTGTGTGTGTGTGTGTGTGTGTGTGTGTGTGTGTGTGTGCACGAGGCTGTTTTCGTGTAAAATGAATCGAAATAGTGTTTTCTTTCATGGCGTATTGAGCGAAAACGAGATAAATATATCTTTACGGCAATTGCCTAATAAACCCTCTCCCCATGGATTTGTCGCCAGCATGTGTCGGAAATGACAAACCACTTTAATTTTCTCTCAGTGTCTTTCAGCGTTTGTTTCGGGTCTGTCTGAGTATATCAGACCTTCCCTAAGCCAAGAAAGATCAGCGGAGATTGTTTTTGATGCAAATATTGTAAAAATGTATCCAATCTATTTGGCATCGTGTGCGCAGTCCCAATCAGTCCGCCATGTCAAATGGAATACAACGCCTCAATTGATTTATGCATGTACTTTGTACGTAAACAGCATATTTTTATTTAGGTTAGCTACGGAAAGAGTCCTTGATTTATGAAAACTTATACTTAAAATGAAAAATAAAAAAAACAACAAACTGACATGTATACATACAGAAACATATACGCACACACACACATATATTTATATATATATATATATATATATATATAATGTACTAATTTTCCCCTCTGATTTTGACCTTAATAGGATTGAAAATCAAGACATTTCATGCAAATGTAATATGCAAAAACTGCAGCACATTACATGAGGTATGTTATAGGCCTATTACCTCTACACTACAATCGTGGATTCCTATTTTTTCTGGTGAGAGTCCACAGCCAAAATCGGTTAGAATCAATGGAAGTTATAAAATCTTTTCTCTCTAATAAATTCCTCCTACTCCCGCTACCACTTACACCGTCGCGGATCCGTTCACAAGGGACAGTACGAAGAAACACCGGCTTGGGTTCGTAGTTGCTTAAAAATTGAATGGCATTTTAACTTTTCATTTTCGTTCTATGTTTTCTACTGGGTGAAACGCACCATTGGAGTTAAGAGAATCGAAGGTTTATTTATACCATTTTTATTTCGCTTTATTTCGTTTTGTAGTTGATTAAAAAAACTGGAATGGACTGGGTGAAACGCACGATTGGATTTAAGCGGATCGGAGGGTTATTCATGCCCTTTTTCTTTTCGCTTGTCGCTGTGTTTTTTGGTTTTCGTTTTTCCGAACACGTTCATCATCTTTTTCCCTGATTTATGCTTTCTGTTTTTCCGATTTCTTTTTTAAAGGAGTTTTACGTTTGTTCGCTGTCTTTTTTTTGTTTTGGTTTTGCCGATTTTTTTTACAGAAGTTTAACACTGTTTTTATTTTGATTTAGATATTTAAACAGGGTTATTTCTTCACTTATTCTTTACTTTACCCTCTCACGCACACACCTCCAAACAACCGGCAACGCCATGTACCCCCGCTAGTATATATATATTTACGAATGTTAAAAAAATAGTAAAGTATTAAGGCTACCTCGAAATTTCAAATATCTATTTGAAATTATTCTTCTTTCTTCTGGTTAGCGGTATAACACTTATACAAAATATGCATATAGTACCCAGATGAAATATTGTAGTCAGAGGTTTGATCTAGATAGAAATATGCAATCGAAATATGCAGTCGATATATATATATACACACATACATACATATATATGCATACACACACACACACACACACACATATATATATATATATATATATATATATATATATATATATATATATATATATATATATATACAAGCTGTCCAAAAAGTCACTAAAGTATTATGAACTTACATAGATTCATTATTTTTTATGATATCGTTCTCTAATTTTAAGACAATCTGAAAAATAATTCCAACATTTTTTATACATGAAAAATAAGGTCTTTTAAATGCTGCCCATTTTCAGCTTAGCATATTTGTGCTTTTTCCAAAACATTATTCATAACAGATTTCAAAATCTCTGGATTGCGATTTACCGCTCTTATTTCGTTCCAGAGTTGTTCCTTCAATTCTTGCAGGGTCTGAGGTTGGTTAACATAGACTTTTCTTTAAGAATACCCCTATAAGAAAAAGTCGGGGATTGTCAAGTTTGAGGAACGAGGTGACCATTTTACATTGGTATTTGATAAGCTGAGTCAAAATAATTAACCTCTGGTTTTTGTAAAACAATTTCACAACTTGCGTACGGTGTTCAATGATATACTTATCTGTAATTCATTTCCAAATGTAAAATATCTGAAATTGAGAAATAAATAATAAGTATTCGTAAAATGACACAGATTTTCAATCCTTCGGTGACTTTTTTGTGTATATAAGACATCATATTTTGGATGGCAAAGTTAAATATTCCAAGTGTACAGACACGCATTTGTTTGGAATCATAGATTTACATTATCGACACATGTCAGACAATAATTACTTTTATATCAAAATCCCTTAATAAGTTTTATGAGGTACATATACTCAATATCTTTTGGAAATTGGAACATTGTAAGATCCAAATGAGAAGAGTAGTTCGAATACATCAAATAATACACATCGAACCTATGTCTGACAATATGTTGTACTTGTACTTGAAACGACATTCACCCTAGAGGAGTTGAGTCGGCTTCATGAAGATGCACATTTCGTACCGCTGCGGCCCAAGCCCGGCGATCGGAGGCAAGATCCCGAGTGAGCAATAGCCAGTCACGTCTCCAACGAGACAGGCCATAGATGAGCGGGCCCGAAATAAGCTCAGCGTCGGCTTTGATAGTCCCGAGCCACGTTCTTAGCTGGCCACCGACACGTTTTTTTCCAGAGGACGTGGGGAGATAGCCTCGTGGATAAAGACCCCTGCATACAGCGAGAGGCATGGCCGAACCATCGAAGGCGTCGGGCCCTCAGTAGGTCAGTAATTGCCTGGAGATTGCAGCGACGCCGGACTTCTTTTATACATTTGTTGGCGACGAAATCCAAGGGACGGACATGGAGAATGCGGCGGAGATTGTAGTGGTCGAAAACTTCTACGCGTTGCAGATCCGCTTTCCGTATGGGCCAGGTCTCACATCCATACAAAAGTATTGAGCGGACGAGGGCCTGGTAGATTCGTATTTTTGTCCTCAGACGTATTTCAGGCCGTGGCCATAATCGCCTTTGGAGTCGAGAAAAGGCAGCTCGTGCGGCATTAATGCGCGCTTCAATCTCATTCATGCCTTGACCGGTACCAATGAACGTGCAGCCCAGGTATTTGAAGCTATCCGTCTCCTCGAGGGTTTCCCCGTTGAGAGTGACGGAGGACCTTTCTGCTTGGGGGATGCCAGCCGATAGAATCTTCGTCTTGCTGGCGTTGATTCTCATGCCGATGGCAGCTGCCTTCTCCTGGATTCGGTTCAGCACCGTCTGTATGTCTCTGTAGCTCTCCCCGAGAACCGCAATATCGTCCGCGTAGTCCAAATCGGTGAGATGAAAGTTACGCCCCACCACGACGCCAGGATATCCAGGCAGCGCCTGCCCCATGATCCAATCAATAGCGTAATTGAAAAGGGTGGGCGAGAGCGCGCATCCCTGGCGGACACCACTGCTGACGTTGAAGAAAGAGGAGTCCTGGCCATAACAGCGGATACGCGTGCGAGTCCGATGGTAGTAGGCCTTGATCAAGTTGAGTAGCTTCGGGGGGTCATTGCCAAGTTGAGTAGCTTTCGGGGGTCATTGCCAAGTTGAAGAATAACAAAGCTCCAGGCGAGGACGGTATCCCGGCTGAGGTCTACAAGACCGGAATCGATGAATTAACCCCTCGCCTACACCAGCTGATTTCTGAGATTTGGAATAGTGTGGAGATTCCCCAAGATTGGAGTGACGCCATCCTTCTTCCCTTTTTTAAGAAGGGTGACAAACGGACATGTAGTAACTACAGAGGCATCAGCCTTATAGATGTCGCTGCCAAAGTCTTCACTATCCTCATTCTGAGACGGTTTCAATACGAAAGGGACAGAAGGACTCGTCCTAACCAATGCGGATTCCGACCTGGCCGCGGATGCGTCGACCAAATATTCACGCTGAGGCGAGCCTTGGAACAGCGCTGGTGCTACCAACAGCGTACAATCGTATGCTTTATCGACTTCGCTGCCGCTTTTGACTCGGTCGACCGCGGTACCCTGTGGAGAGTGATGGAAGCAGATGGTATCCCCCCGAAGCTGACAATATGTTACTCATTATGCTACTTTCTGGTGGTCACGTTACTTAGGTGTCGTGTAGTTTCATTTAGAACACGTGATCTACCAATAAAGCTGGAAAGATAGAGCCAACAGAATTATGTGTGGTACAAAATATCAATTGTTTGATTAGAAACAGTAAGATAAAATAGTAAATTAATGAAATGTGTTTCTGCAAATCGTTATATTAATTAGTTCTGATCGCATACGTATCATCAGTTTATTAAAAACAGTTTTTATTCAGTTCTAAATATTGACGTTGTAACCGTACTTGCAGTGCGATAAATACCTCAATTTATAGATATATAAAATAAACAAAAGAATATATTAAATACGATATGTAATGTATAACTCTGTTTTTGCGTAGTTAATATCGATATTAAATGAAATGGTTGGTTATACAAACGGGGCTGGGAACATAAATGATTAATAAAGAAAAGAATGAGGCCCGAATAATATTCAAATTAGTGTCTACAAAAATGGAACACATTTATCGGGAGTTAGTTTTACCAGTCAAAGAAGAATGCACCGAAATACGAGAATACACGGACAATAGGAATATGTCTAAATTAGGCATGAAAGAAAGGGATTTCAGTGAGATATTTACTGATGAGTTGGGTCGAAGAGGTTACAGCGTGTGTGTGCGTTCATGAGTAGGCAATACTTGGTAATAACAAAATTATAAACTTAAAACCATCTATAAATACGTATAGCGTTTCCCGATGTTTTGTTCTTGAAAAATTGGGGTATGTCTAAAAGGAACCAGATCGTTGCTTATTGTTAGTGTTTGCGTTCGCAATCAAACATGTGCCCATCAGACATTTAGAAATATACAAAATATAATAGTTTCGTTATTGTCTTCAAAATGCGCGGAAAGCATAAACGGATAAAAACGTATGCACTTGCTGGAATAAAAAAAAATGATGAGGATGAACTGATTTTTCCTTTGCTTAATTAATTGTGAGTAACCATTGAGCTAGAAATATATCTTCGTCTATATTGTTTTTAGACAACTTGATCAATATTACAAAGAATATATATATATATATATATATATATATATATATATATATATATATATATATATATATGGAAATTCTGAATTATATTTTGTAGAGTTACAACAAAATTTATGTTGGACATAGTAATACAAAAATCTTTTTAAAGTTTTTCCCTAACCCACGAATTTTCAATAAATGGCTCACTCCATCGTAGGAAGTGTTATTAGTAAAATAGCTATGGATAATTATAGACTTTGTTTATGAACACAAATTGAAAAATAAATTGAAAATGATAGTGTAGAAAGGACATCCATGGTTGAATTAATGAGAATGCAAGAAAGTTGTAAAATCCAAATCAAGGAATACTTGTATATTCCAGAATGAACTGCGTGTTTTAAAGCATATTTCAGGCTGGAAGATAAAATCTTTGAAGGTCTAAGCAATGCATATGTGGTGATCTATGATTTACATTGTGATAAAACCCTTTGAAAAGACCGTTGGACAATGCAATATGCGCACAGGTAAAATACTGATATGAATTAACAGAAAAGTCGTTTTAAGTACTGTTTGATGAGAAATGTCTTCGATATATATATATATATATATATATATATATATATATATATATATATATATATATATATATATATGAGTTATTAAAAGTGTTTAAAATATAATAAATGACCTCCAATCAGTAGTGGAATGGGGACAAAAATGGATGGTAACGTTCAATGCCACCAAGACAAAACTGGTTTCATTCAATAATTACAAGAAACCTTCTCTACCACCTATAGCAATGGCCAACGACTCTTTATCTGAGAGTACGTCTCTCAAGCTCCTTGGCCTAACGTTCACAGGAAACATGAGTTGGAACAATTACATCGAGGGCATTGCCAGGGCCGCTGCAAGGAAGGTGGGCTCTCTCTACCGTGCTAGAAAACTTCTAACACCCGAAAGTATCCTGTACCTCTATAAGGCCACTATTCGCCCATGTATGGAGTATTGCTGTCATATTTGGGCCGGTGCATCGGCTACTAGTCTCTCGCTCCTTGACAGGGTTCAAAAGAGAGTCGCAAATCTGATAGGCCCTAAACTGGCATCAAAACTTCAGCCTCTGTCCCATCGTCGAAACGTTGCATCCCTTTGCCTGTTCTACAAGTATTTTAGTGGTGAATGTTCTGAAGAACTGCGAGCACTTGTGCCCCCACGACGTGAACACCCTCGACAGACCCGACAAGATGCAAAATCCAACCCCCACACTGTAGAGATCTCTAGATGTAAAAGATCTTTCTACTCCAGTAGTTTCTTCCCCAGAACTGCTAGACTTTGGAATTCCATTCCAGGTCACTGCTTCCCCAACTGTACTGACATGCATAAGTTCAAGTGCAACGTGAACCAACATCTCGCTGCCCTAATCTCTACATAGTACCCCAGTAGATGTTTCCCCTGATAGTAGCCCCCTACACCAAAGTGGCAATGTGACTTGTTTGGGGTGAAAATGTAATAAAAAAAAATAAATAAATAATATAATTTTGAATTAACAAAGCAGGGGGAAATATTCTCAAATGCTCTTATCGGCGTTTTAGTTACAAATGAAATCTAAAGTTCTCTAAGCTATATCCAACTCCTAAACCCATCGAACGTATCTGCTTGAGGTTAAGATTAAAAAGGAAATTAGAGGAGAAAGAAGGTGATAAGAACAGAGGGATTGGGAAGGTTTAAAATACAGAGTTTTAAAGTTTGAATGTGAAATTGGCACTTGCTTTGATTAAAGGAATATATGAGCTAGATGAATAAAAGAAAGGGGTACGTATGTAATGGTATACACCGAAGTTTAAAAAACCGAAGAAGACTCCGTATACTTGTCTAAAGTGGTACTAACACTTTACAAGTTCTGAACCTCGTAAGCATATATATATATATATATATATATATATATATATATATATATATATATATATATATATACCTATACATTTTTTATGTATTGTATCTACTTATTTAAAAGGAAGATACAATTTGTTGAATATGGGTCCTGAAATTGCATTCATCTGTAAAACATCTTGCAAATTTACATATTTTTTAAGCATTCATTCAATTAATTTACTATTAGTTCTTTTTAAGTTTCTCATGGGATTATCATCTTTATAAAATTATTACGTGTAATTATATTCATGCAGATATTCTACATAATTTATACTTGCGTGATATTTGCGTAAAAGGTAATAATAAACACAAACCTTTTTCTCTATATATTTATGTATGCGTATATATATTTGTTTTCAAAAATTACCTAACAAACTCCGGTGTCAGTTTTTGGTCTACAGACATAAAACTTAATATATAGCGTATTCGAACCCATGCGAAATTTTATATTTGGGTTTTAGCTGGAGAAAATCGGTGCAAAAGTGTGAAAATCAATAATATGGAATTTGCCAGGTGATGGTTGAGCGACGGCATTACGAATATGCATGTGTAACCTAATAGATGTTGGTTTTCATTATGATTGTAAGCCTTGCAACAAACATGTCTTCATAGCTCAGACATTAACGTCAAAGGAAAAACTAAACCGTAAGCTAAACAGTTGGGGTTCGATTCTCGGTGGTGGTGCACGAGTCATTTTTTTTACTTCTTAAATAATTACTATGTATTGGGTCCAATATATTATAATCATAAATACAAAATCTGTATTAATCAAAATATCATATTTCAGCGTATTTTACGGTCAGGCAATGTCGCGCGTCCTCTTAGCACACACACACACACACACACACACACACATATATATATATATATATATATATATATATAACTACTTCATTTATTCACATAAATTTAATATACGAAAGTATAGATTTATGCGTAAACTTTAAGTATTTACTTCAAAAGTGCTCAATACGTAGAGCTAGTTAGTAATTTATAAAATATATATGGCGATTAAGCTACACTGAATATTCTGCGTTTCATTCAACTATAGGATTCGTCAATCTTATGCGCCTAAGCCTGACGAATCCTATAGTTGGATGAAACGCAGAATATTCAGTGTAGCTTAATCGCCATATATATTTTATAAATTACTATATATATATATATATATATATATATATATATATATATATATATATATATATACGTTTCGTGGTTAAATTTTAAATTCTGAAAAAACAACATATAGAGACATATATTCGATTTAAGAATTTATTGCTTGACAAAAGGAATATATAGAAGGGGTTATTTTAATCTCCTTAATTCATGGATTTTCAACAATGGCTCATTCCTTTTGTCAAGCAATAGATTCTTAAATTGAATATATGTCTCTATATGTTTTTTTTTTCAGAATTAAAATTTAACCACGAAACTTATATATTGCTCTATTGTTAAATATTGAGCTTTTCCCTTTTGGCTAGGATCTCCTTGAAAGTATTCCTTCAAGTAATATCTATCAGAATTTTTCATCTGAATTCTATCAGTGTATTAACTCGCTTATATATATATATATATATATATATATATATATATATATATATATATATATATATCCGTTTTAGATAAATAACCAATTATGTTATGGACATTTTCTTTTTCTTCTTATTTTCAACAACTTTCCTTAACGTGTATTAAGCCTGTTTCTGTGCAGTCTTTAACAGAATGTCCGATAGGAGAGCGTCATTGAGAATTTCACAATTGATTCTTGACAAGATGCGATAATTGTGAGTATGTAGTGGAACTCTTTGTTCGCTCAAGTGGTGTCGAATGAATGGCGAGGGACGATGTGTCGGGCAGCAGGTATAAATAATGCATCTATTACGTCAAATTTCCCGAGTAATTCTCGCTCGCTTTGACTGAATATTTACATTGTTGTTCTGGTTTTTATTTCCACTCTGTGATGGATGGCTTGTGCGCTCTAAGCAGAAACTCTTCAGAGCTTTATTTCAGTTTCTTCCGTCGATTGTGAAATTGTACTCTATAATAGTTTTCTTCGTTTATGCCGAATAAAGTGGGAAGAGTGTTTCCAAACCTTAAACAATATTGGATATGAGTGTATCAAAATATTAATAAAAAAAATGGTAATCTTTATATGGAGTTAAATAAGCAGAAAAGTAATACATCCTATTATCTATAAACTCATGTTAAGGCTACTTGAAGGAATATATCGACACGAAAAAGAAAGTCAGAAGTGTGACGTGGCTTTTAAGAAAGAAAGACTTTTTTCTCGTTTCCGAAATGACTGTCGTAAGATACTTTTTTCGACTCCCCTTTTATTTGCAACTTAGAAGAACGATCAATATAATGTGTAAAGAAAAATCACCAAAGAGAATGAGGTCATTGAGCAAATATGTGGTTAGCGTTTTTTGTTTGATCTTATTCCATATTTTTAACCATAATAAGTGAGTAAGCCACAGCAACGCCGGCTACTACATCAACATAACGGTCACTTTTAAAACCAGAAGTCCTTTTCTATAAGCCACTTACTCACGACATGGCAAGGGGAGACAGTTGAATTTTTCCAACGAAAAGATGATTGGCCACCAGATTGGATTTTACAAGTTCCAATGCTATGTTATGTATGTAATGGAGATTGAAAACCACATTCATTGTTTCCTCAGAAGAAAATTGCACGTGGAATTTAAGTTACATAAACGTAGGATATAATAAAAATTTTAGTATTGTTAGCCCTCAAACATAAAAAAACATCTGATGTAGACAATGAGTCCAGAAAATATTTCCTTTGTCGTTGAATCAGCAGAGAAAGAGAGAGAGAGAGAGAGAGAGAGAGAGAGAGAGGGGGGAAGAGAGTGAGTGAGAGCAAGAAAGGTAAAGAGAGAGAAACAGGAGTTGGGGTTTTGGATAGCTGATTTCCTTACGGTGGAAAAATGAGGTATTTTATGACTAAGTATACGTATTATAAAAATAAAATTAAAAAAAAAAACTTATAGATCTTTAACGCCGAAATTAATTTATGATAGTTCCTTATAATTAACGTTTACAAATATGTTATTAAACAGTAGAAGAAGTAAAAGAATAGTTTTCTTAGAACAAAGAAAATAGTGACATCAGATACAGTATCATCATCATTACAACTACAATATAAAACTATGCCGTATGTAATAAACTTGACTGTTATAATTTATCCCCGAAAAAAACTATAAGACCAAGGTCGACATGAATTTCACTTTTAACAAAAAGTCCGCAAAGCATACTTTTCTGATATCGCTCTCAACAGACCCATCGTTACGGCAGCATTTCATTTTATCGTTCAGTAACGCTTAACTTGATGAACGCATGCAAAACTTTTAAATCTGCAGAATATCTCACGGTCTTGTTTATAAGTGGGCCTTTGACTCGTGGCACACTCGTATATTTACCAGAGGAGAAAATGTTCCTCTATATATCCAGTATAGAATCGAGCCAGCATCAAATGTGTAAATACATATAAAACTAAAAATAACATTTATAACTAAAAATAAAAATTTGAAAAAAGATGATTAAAACGATTGCCGCGTGTCTGAATACCCTTTATATAAACTTTCGAATAATCATACTCAAAATTGACTGAAAAGTTGGCTAAATACTGCAAAGGTCAAATCTTTGGACTTTTATATTTTGGTAGCAAATTTCTCGAACAAAAACCGATTAAACGCTTGCCCTATGTCTGTATCCACTTTATGTAAAATTTAAAATATTTACACCAAAAATTTTCTGAGAGGTCAATTTTTTATAACTTTGACGCCAATTTTGACCCCTTTACATTTATTGTTTTGGGCTTAAATAAAATTTTAAAAAATTGATCCATCTCCAAGGAACCTACATCTAAAATTTCAAGCGTTTAGACCCAAAATTGGCAGAAGAGTTCGTTAGAGTTTTCAAAGGTTTATTCGTTGAATTTGACCCCCTTTAAAACAAAATTTTTAGCCGAAAACTGATTAAAAAGATTTTTTCCAAATCTCAATACCCCTCATGTCAAATCTTGAATCTGTAGACCGACAATTGACAGAGTAGTTTGATAGGGAAATTTACACAGTTAGATGCATTTGAATCTAAAGAATCTTTACGGAGATGAAACGCAGAAAGTTTTGCGTAGCTTAATTTTTATATGTTTTGATAACTTACTGTATATATACTCATATATGTATCGCTGATTGCTTATTTCTTTAATGTCATCTCCACATTCAACAATAAGAACGGAAATATGCCAATTAATCTTTTAAATCCCCGAATTTTTCAAAGAAAATACTCTCATCATTAGAAGCAAATATGTTGATGGTGGTAACAATAAGTTAATTTGGATACTGTCTCATATCGTTTGTTTCTGAGATTGGAAGCTGCAGGTTGCGTGTCATAAACGCTTGAAAAGCATCGGAAGCGAGTGACTCGAATTATGATGCTTTACGTTTAAATCTAAAATTTCGTTTCAAGAATATTTAATTGACAATTATTATTTTCGGTAAGGAGACATATAATATTTATTGCTTTAAGAAGAAATATATTGCTTCACTTTTACATAAATAAAACAGAAGCATTTTCTTTACTTGGGAGGCACCAATTATCAAGGCCAGAAGCCACTCGAGAATAAGAGTCAATGAATATAAAGTAGTGGTGTAGTAATCACTTTTGGTGTAAATTGGGTAGAATTGGACTATTTATGGGAATTTGTTTACATTAGATTTGAACGTCACCCTGTTTTATTCAACCGGGAAGCATGCCAGCGGAGCAGTGTTCCAGAAGCGGGCAGTTCTGGAAAAGAAGTTTGTTTTCATGGAATTTGCGTTTATGCTTAGGCACAAATAGCGAGTGGGGGAAGTCGTATATAGTGCCTGTAGATAATCGGAGTCTGAATTACAACTAGTATCCTTAAATTTCCCGGACTCTTCACTTCTTGCGATTATCTGTGGAAATAACTTCGCGTTATTGCAACAGTCATTTGCCATTGACTTCTCGCTTGTAAGGACCATTTTTATTCACTGGAATTTCGGTGATAATGAGCCCCCCCCCCCACGTGCTAGAAATTTTCGCATTAATCCAGTGGAGGTCTGATTAATGTTTTCAATCCTCAGTCTATCTATCCTCTTTTGCCCTTCACAAGTATTTGGTGTGGTAGCAGTAAGAGGTAGTGCCTTTTTTAGTATTACATTTTTTTTTTACTTTGGCATAGGAAGACATAGTTTATAAGATTTCTTCAAGTTTCAGTTTCATTGGGTTCATGTAACCTATTTTTCATTATTTTGTTTTAGTTCTGCTGCAGTTTATGCTTAATGTCTGTGTGTTATTATTATTATTATTATTATTATTATTATTATTATTATTATTATTTTTATTATCATTTACTCACTATTTATATATATATATAAATATATATCACATAGATATATATCACCCTCAGATTTCCAGTACTCCCCACCTCTTTAGATAAACTTTGCAGATTAATTTGCGTTATCGCAACAACCACTTACCATTGATTTCTCATTGGCAGCGACCATTGGTCTTCACTGGAATTTGGATGAAAAAAAAAACCCTTCCCAAGACCATAGTATTCTTTGCACTCTTCCAACAGAGGTCTGGCCAGTACTTTCACTTCTCGGTCTCGTCATCCTCCATGACACTCCTCACTTATTTGCTTTGGCGCCAGTTTACGGTAACATACGCACTTATAATAATAATAATAATAATAATAATAATAATAATAATTATTATAATTATTATTATTATTATTTTACTTCTTCTTCTTCTTCTTCTTCTTCTTATTATTATTATTCCTATTATTGTAAACATTAGTTAATACAGATTTAGTTAGAAAACATCATAGGATTTCCACAGCGTCTAGTTAGTGTTTAAATTATTGTTGTATACAAATGCTTTACCTCTCACCCGTCTCACACGAATAGAATTCCCGGAAGCAGTTGGAGTTTGGGTGAGTGGTATCAAGGTTTTGTAACAATAAGGAAACCAATTACCGATAAACCGAGAATGCAGATTACGAGCGATGTTATTGTGGGTGGCGGTGTTGTTTTGGTTTGAAGAAAAATAGAACTTCAAGCTAGGAAAGAAGGAAGCTAGCATAGAGAGAAACGCGCAAGATGTCAAGATATTGTAAGCTAGAAATTTGTTTTTCTCGATTTGTTTACCAAATGATGTACTAGCCTCGTTGGTTACATCAGAACGTTGTCTGCCCGTGTGTGGTATTGATGTGTTGGGCTTCATTCAAAACAAACTCTATGTTTTTAACAATATATTCTGATGCAAAAACTTAATTGATCACAATACGATACTTTTCAATATTGGGATATAGTTATGTTTGTATATATACTCCATTTTAAGTATGCTAATTAGTTTGACTAATAATTCACAATTTAATTACTAAGTGTTTTTCTGCTATTCTCACTCTCTCGTTCATTCAATGTTGTTCGACTCGCTACTATGTTCTTATACACTTTCTTTCACTCTCTCTCTCTCTCTCTCTCTCTTCTATCACTCACTCTCTCTTTGTTTACAAACAGTGGAAGTTAATAAAGAAAATAAAGAAAAGGAAGATGGAATAGTCCATTAAACTCAAATGTAAAATTATTAGAGCGATCAAAATTGATCTACAGAGAAAGGAGAAGGAGGAGGAGAAAAAACGCAGAGAAAGAAACAGAGGGAAAAGAGAGAGAAAGAGAGAGATGGAGAGAGCTATACTGGATTTTATCTTTATTTTATTATTTATATATCTTGCTTGGTAAAACAATTTCCTACAACAGCCGTGGCAATTCTTGACATAATACTGGCAATCTGAGATCTGGTATGTTTGTTTGTAGATCATTCGATTTCGGCCAATATGCGATCGTGCTAAGCATTACTTCTTTCTCCGAGAGGAAGTATTTTTTATAGTCTCCCGAGACGTCCCTACTGAGAAATTCCGGAGGTTCCGTGCATGACTAATTGTGTGCTTTTCCAGACTGTTTTATATAAATTTTCCCACAGTTTACTGTCGTGCGATGCATGGACTTTAGATGTTTCGTGCTGATCTTTCTTTTTACACCATATATATTCCGATTCTACTTTCGGGATTCGTAAAGCCTACCCTTTTGTCGGAATTGGTTGGTTGGTTGGTTTTGTTTTATGGCATATCAACCCTTTCTTCAAGTTATTTTATGCCAAATCCAGTGATTTTGAAGAAAAAAAATTAAATAGAATATATTTTTTTCCAAGTCGGTTTCTAGTTAACCCATAGTTGGGAACCGAACAGGTACTACCATTCTGGGTCAGAGTGGATCTGGGAGCAATGGAAATTAAAGGGTGGCTCAACACTCCCTAAAGCCCGCAAGCTGGGGCCTTACCATCGGATGTAGTTTAAGATCATATCTAGGACCTGTCGGGATTGGGTAAGGTTCTGTTTAATCCTTGGCGTCACCCTCTTATTCGGAAAAGATATTTGTTTGTCGCCAGTTCTTTCCACCGCCTACACCGATGAGTGCTGATATGTTCAATCAGGATTAGTTTTGTATACTTTACCTTAGTAATATAGGTCTATCTTTCGTAGGTATTGATCGCGTTCAATAATTTTTCTCATTGAAAAAATTAAATTCGACCACAATTGGTGACTCAAATACACCCTGTAAAAAACGTAAATTTCTCTGAAACGATAATTTAATTTTTTTTTTTTTTATATATTAAGTCAATACTAATAAAGGTCCGCAAGCAACTCAAGGATAAGAGTTAATGAAATTTTCCGTTGGCGATGAACAACGCTATTCAGAAGATTGGAAACGATAGGCGAAATAGTCAAATTTATATTATTATTATTTTTGATAGCTGGCGAAGAATTTGTTTACATTAGACTTGAAAACGACCATGTTGTACTCCATTATGAAAACATCCCTGTGGGATTGACTCTACAAATCTTGGAATGAACGTTTCTTCATAATAGTTTAATTTCGTTTTAAGTTCATACAAGAGAAAACGGAAAAGAGATGGCGTTAGATGTGACTTTGTTGTTATATTTTACAGAGAGAACCATAAATCGAAGTTCAGTCGAGCACATACCAAGAGAATAATGGCAGTAAATAGTTACCAACGTTTGGTATTTGAGAAAGCAGCTGTAGAGGTGAGAAGAGAAAAGTTCTCCCCCCACCTCACTAGAATTCGAAGTTGATTCTGTACTATATATAAAACATGATAGACGGCTTCGAACGGCACTTCCTCAGATATGGAAACTAACTAAGACATATATTACTCGTATATAGGTTATGAACGAATTGAGGGTTACGGTACTTTCTGAAACAATAGAAAGATTTGACAATTTTCTTGCAATGTTACAATATATTGTATGTTTATATTATTTTCACAATCTGGTGAATGTCATTCCTTTAAGCTTACCAAATAAATTTGTATATTACTCGCGTGTGCATGATAACATCACTAACCAGCCTCTACATTTTTAAAGTCTTTCATTATTTTCATATATAGATGTAATCTTTAACTGCATATATAACTGTATATAACTATATATAACTGTATATATATATATATATATATATATATATATATGTATAATTAAACAAATGACTCCTATTATTATTTCAATTTCAGATATTTGTATAGATACAAATAAATAAACATACGTCTTTGTTATAGAGCGGATGATGATATTACAGCTAGAATCCAAAGGCATTATTTTTCTTTCCTTGATTTTTGACTAATTTAATAAGCCTAATAGAAATATATGGCTATCACTATTATGGTGTAGATGTAGGTCTGTATGTTATTACAAAATTATTGTGTGTTGGTGGGATTGCCTGTTCGTTCATAAATAGAAACATGTGATTGGTTTACAACATAGAAATTGACAGAGTACGCATAACTAACAAAGTAATATTTACAATGTCAATACTCGAGTTCGAATTGTACATACGTTCAAAAGATTATTGTTTTATACTAGGAACGTCCCCCAAAATGGTAGAAAAACCAAGTTGTTGTTTTCTTTTTAACGAATTAATATCTAGTAACATCCAGTAATTTTTACACAATATTTGTAAATACGAACGACTGTATTTTTGGCCTCTATTTTCTACCATAGGTGAGGGAATATCACGTAATGACAAATTGCCGAAAGAAATTATAGTATTTTTTAGTAAAATGCGCAGTTATTTATCGATTTTTTTCTTTTTTGGTATAAAATTTTCAAAGCATTTCCTATTTAATAGCATATTAGAAATATTGGGCTCTCTAAAAGAAAATAAATTTCCAAATATTTAAATGTAGTGTTTTTGTAAAAATAATGAAAAACTCTTTTTTTTACTAATCTGAATAAATAATTAATATTAACATATTCAACGAATTTATCACCTAAGAACACAAAAGATGAAAAATTAAACACATTTAAGATTCAGATTTCAACCTTACAATCTGATACATGCGCAGTTGTTTTTTTTTTTTTGTTTGTTGTTTCATCTACCTTCCTCACCCTACCAACAATAAAATATATTTTGTTTAGTTTCGGCTGCATATTTGTAACCACAAATAAAGAAGGGGGTTGTAGGCAATATATATGTATATGTATATATGTGTATATATACAAATATGGATTGTGACAATAAAGTAACTGTTAGAAAGGCTATTCTTCACTTAATAATCGGTGAAGATTTCCTATTCATTGGATAATTACTTGATTTTTGGTAGATTTTTAAAGAGAGACTCCGTAAAAAAATACTTACTCCCTCCTTTCATGGGAGCTCGGTGAATACTCGGCGGATGGCGGCGATCAGGCAGGATTTGGTATGTGGGAGGTGATGTTGGTGATATTTACGAGTATTACCAAACAAAGTAGTTCAGCGGGTTCAAGTCTGGGGAGGAGGGAGGCCAGGGAGAGAAGCAAGCGCCGAGTTCTGCTGCCACACCCAGGGTCTGCCAGCGGCCACCTGTTTTCAACAGGGGATCACCACACTCTTCAGCACATTCAGGTACACTTTGGTGTTGATTTTCAGGCCGAATTCGAAGATGTGAGATAGCACGATGAGTCCGTTACTTGAAACTACATCAAAGACTATAACCGGTTCCGGAAACTTCGTTGAGCTGTGCCATCAATCACTGGGCCGTCCTGATTTGCATTTTGACAGTGCTGGCAATAGTTCTGTTTCCATAACTTCGATTAATAAAGAACATGGGTTGTACAGCGGCATATCTCTGATCTCGCTCGTTGAACATTCTATCACTTTCAGACATGATAGAAGCCTCTTGTCGCTCTTGGGATTTGTACACAACTGACCAACTAGTAGTCTTCAACAAAAAAGTCAACCGGTATACATCAAACAGAAATGGAATAATGATCTAACGAGCGTCTGTATGTTAGGTCGCAACTCATTACATAAATATGATTGATTTTTAATTTTTTTTTATTGATTTCAATATTACACTGCCTCTCAAAAGATGAAAAGAAACTTTCCATTTGTTGTAACCATACCCACATTATAGCAAAATATTGATAATAATTCCTTTATTAAAAACATAATTTTGAAATCTATTGGTATTTCCTACACATGAGTTGTAAGTAATTTTAGTTTTAGAAGAGAAGTTTTGTTCCAAACAAAATGGCAGTATCAATCCAGGGAAGCTTTGACTTGTAAAAGCTTGGAAACGAAGGCGAAAATAGCCAACTTACAGAAGCTTGCAGACGAAAATCTGTGTGCATGCATTCTAATCGCAGTACATTTTATAGAGTTATATCGGTTTCCGATTGGTTGTTAACAAAGCATGGTTCAATTTGATCGGTCAGTTTATATTAGCTCTATCTATCAATAGATGCATGGGAGATAAAATCATGAAGATAAAATAGATAATAAACTACCTTCTGAATCGGACATTAAAAATAGTACACTAGTACAGTTTATACAAGTAATCATACATTGTATTGCTTAATTCTTCGGACTTTCTTATACAGAGTGTTATTTCTCACAACGTTTCGGTCGATACAATATTTGCCTTTCTTCAGGTGTGCCTTGTCAAACTCGGAAAATTTTTCTATTGAACTCGGGAATCCTTCTGTCGAATTCGGTAATCCGCATGGAATATTGAACAATCAAAATGAAAACACTAGTCCGAATATTCAAAAATAATGCGAATTATTAATCTTGACTTTCAAAAAATCAGAAGCATAAGTTAAACGTGTAGTATTGGTTTCAGTTTAGCAAGTTTAAAATTTCTATTATATTTTTATTTATTTACTACTTTCTTTTTTTTGTTTTTTTTTACATTCACGTCATGAAACACGATATTTTTAATCGATTTTTATAACAATTTAGAGATTTCAATAACTTTTAAAAGCATTACTGAAATCACGCACTTGTTTATAAGGAGAGTTAACGGTTTGTTATTGTGTTTTTGTAATCAATAAATGTTTGTAATGTTCCCTTCCTTAATCGAGTATATTTTCATTGATTACTTGTCTTAGCCGAAAGCCTAAATAAATAAAAAAAAAATCCAGTTTTATTAGACGCACCCATTCTTCCGTACCTGAAGCAAAATACTTTCATCTGTTGGAAAAAAAGAACGCAACGTCTCATACGAAGGAGGTGTTTATTTCTTGTAGTTTGGAGCATACGCAAGTACATCTGCTCAACATAGCAGAGAGTTACGTGATCGGTAGGAAACGCGCGTGCGGTGCATTGAAAAGACTTCGTAAATTAATAGATTTCCTTCCCTCACAACAATTTAAAAGTGTTTTCCTTTTTAGGGAACTCGAAAGGAACAGATAAATAGATAATTTGTTTGTGTGTTTCTATATTGGGTATAATATCGGAGATAAAAACAACGGGTATATAATATACAGAGGTTTTGAAACGGCATTAAATGGTTATACGCAGTATACTGGGGTGTATATAAACATCGTAGCTAGATAACGAGCGTATACATGTTTGTCTTATATATATATATATATATATATATATATATATATATATATATATATATGGGGGTGTATGTATGTGTGTGTGTGTACGCGCGTATATATAATCGATTTGTGTTTCTATAATGAGTCTCTTTTAACTTATGAGTGTTATCGTTCTGATATGTGATTCCTCTAGTGTTTTCGCCATTGGGTGTTGATGTGTGTATACATAAATTAACAGTTTATAGAAATCGTTGTCGGTTGGAACACCAGCAAAAACATACTTCAAATCTTCCTTCCACGCGCTCTGAAATTAAAGGTGCTTCTCTCAGAAAGTGAAAATAATTATATTTTAATATAACTATTTATTCCTTGTCGGGTTCTTTTTCAAAGTTGTCATGCTTTCTATAAAATTTCATTTTTCTAAGTCGCCTCCTTCTGACTTCCATTGCCGCCCAGTCATTCACCGAATCTATCTGCTAATCCGTTGCATGACGAACTGATCTTCTATGTAACTACCTCTACATCTCAAAGTTTGCATTTTTATTACGTAATCACTACACGTAGCCTAAAGAACCTTGCTGGGTTTTTGTCACGTATTTACTTATATTATGGTTAACTTAAATTCCATCTGTAAAATTTACATTTAATTATCATTCCTGGCAACTATTAAATGTAAATATTTCAACTAACCATTACTTTTTACATCTTTAAAATATTTCTATCTAAAAATATACTTTTACCAAGCATAATAATCGACTATTATAATTTCAACATAATTATTAATCATTTAAATAGTTTCCGGTGTTTGCCGCTAGACTAACAATATAATATATTTCTCTAGATTTAGTTTTGGAAAAAATCACATATTGTATTCAGCTTAAATCTAAAAAAAAAAAATCGTAAATACTCTTGCAATGAAATTGTAAAAAACAAACAAAACAAAACACCTATACATCACCCTACCGACTCACATAACACACATACGCACACACATACGCATACATATATATTTGTACATATATATAGGAAGTTATGAAAATATATGCCAATTAAGCTACACAGAAATCCGCGTTTTATCTTCGTCAGGAATTGTCAGGCGGAAATTCATCAAATGTGTTTTAATCAATGTGTGTATATATCCCAGTGGTATTTACTTTAGCTAGCTAACCAATCATATTAATTTCTATTCTCGCACACGGGTTAAATTTTTCATTAGCCAATGGATGTGCTTAGCTGAAACCTTCTATTATAGTGTTGTTTTGTATAAGGTGACACACTATTGTCTAAATTAACTACCTAGTTCTACTACAATACATAAAATATATCTCCTCATATTTTATGTGGACACATGAATTATAATAATGTATGTATACAAATATATCAATGCATATATGTATATATATATATATGTATATATGTATATATATGGAATGTAGTTTCCTTGAAAAGTTGTGAGAGTTATGCAACTGATTGCATGAATCATGTAAGATGTCGAAAATGGTGTTTTTCTATGTCTTATAAGTAAATATCTGAAGAGTATGTGACTTAATATGCAGCAATAACATAATTCTGCTGATTCGTTAGTCGCAGTACGAAACAATGTTGTAATGACTACCTTTTGAACAACAATAAATAACCAACGGAGAAAAGTAGATATTTCGAACTTAGAAAATTATTATATTACACTATATTTTTACTAGAACCCAATAAAAAGACATTCATTTATAAATAATTATTAAAAATTTATATAAAAATCCTTTAGCATTATAAAAAAACTTAATTACTGAGAAATATTTCTTAATCCATTACGATTGGTATATACGAAGTGAGTACGTTTGGGCTAAATAGTTAACTATATATATGTATAATATCAGAGTACGAAAGCTTTTTATATATAAGATGCTATTATTAATGCAAACATTATTTGCAGTCAAATTTCGCAAATACATATTTATTCTTCATCCCTAGAAGGCAAACTAAAATACCACTCGATTTAATGGTGAGCAGATCATGCTTATAAAAATCGGAACATTTTAGTTGGGAGAAAATATAATTTGAGTCTAGAAATATTTCTCACTAACTGACTAGCAACTAAATAGATTAAGAACAGATAATATACTTTGATCATGCAAGTCGATCATGTAAATATGTTGTTTTTTTACAGACTCTCCATGACAACCCGTGATCTCGGCTCCTTAGTTAGTTTACCATCCGATATATGAAAAGATATTGAATGTCATTTTAATGAATGATTCAAGTGTGCCTCACTATTTCAGATTTTTAAAGTTTATCCGTCTGATAATTTTACATGCTTTCAGGTGCATTGGCTTCCACCTGATATGTAATATGCCTTCATTGTTGTAGGGACAGTGGTCATGTGGTAATGTAAGATTCATGCCGCTTGAAACTCCGATTTCTATCAGGGCCACCCATGGCAGGTATGGCAACTAGTAGTGAAAGTCAAGATATAGTCAGAATTTGGATGCGTTCCTGTTTATGTGTGTGGGAAGCGAAATATACTAGGAATAACTCTACAAATGAATGAAGCAAAAATGGCGAAGCCGGTTCTGAGACATCCTTTTGTACGTTTAGGGAAAATCTCTTTATTATCACATTTAATCGCTGCGATTTGCTGTTCTTGCTGTCGCTATTAAAACCAGAAACTCTGTTGATTAACGTTTAGCAGCAAAAAACGAACAAGGCTTCTTGCAGAGCAGGCAAATTGAGTGCTGATATTCATGAAGTTTATGCAACAATCTAACTGAACAAACAAACAACAATTAAAACGAAAGATCAACAGTAACATTTGACGATAATTTCACTCATACAAAGTATTTTTCTTACTCCATAGTCTTGTATTATATATATATATATATATATATATATATATATATATATTCTGTTTTACTTTGTGATGATATAAAGCAATTGCTCACTTTTAATTCAGTAAACCGATACGTACATCTGTGAAGTAATATTACTATTTTTAGATAATTGGGAAAGACATTTACGCGCTTTTCTTTGGCGGACATTTTTTTATATGGGACATAAAACGGATGAATACTATTCCTACACAAGATTCATTTATATTGTGATCCGGTTCACAATTCTTTGGACATTTTTGTTGGTCCATACCTACGCGTTCAACAACTACACAGACACGTTTAATATATAAAAGAGAAAAGAAATCTCTTACACATTATTCTTCTTTGTCTTTTAACATAAACAATAAATCGAATCAAATATATTTTCACAGATTTATTGGTGTCTAAATTCAGCACTGTGTAATAATTGGTAACATGTTTGATATACACCCATTCAACCATTAAACACATTTGCAGAGAAAAAGCAGTTGGACGTTGTTTATGAAACATTTTTATTAGGAAATCTTTGAAAGTTTTTTTGTTGATGCGCCCAAGAATATCGCTAAAAACATAAAACGTGGCTCCGATATACCAGTTGCATCCGATTTAAAAATAGCCTTTTTTTACATGGGAGTCACCAATTATCAAGGCCCGGAGGCCACTCGGGGATAAGAGTTATTGCGTGGACAGTAATCAATGGGAAAATAGTGTAGGAATCGTTAGTAATGGATATCTGATAAAGTGTCTTACTTAAGGGGACGGTTCATCAGAAACTTGTTTATGTTGGACTTGAAGACATCCAAGTTGTAGTCAGGTGGGAAACAGGCAAACGGAAGAGAGTTCCACAGGGCGTGCACTTCTAAGAAAGAAGCTTTCTTCATGGAATCTACGTTTTGATTTAGGCACGGATGAAGAGTGGGAAAATTACTCAGTAGTTTCAGCTAGACGGGTGTTTTTCGTGAAAGATTGGTGAGGGAGGACCAGAGATTGTAGCTCAGACGAGCACTTTCCATGGACATAACGATAAAAAGACAGGCTCGCAACATTCCTTCTGTGTGAGAGAGGTTGCAAGGAAGGGAAAAGGGCATCGCAAACTAGGCTACGAAGTCTATTTTGTACTCTGTCAAGGCAGGATAGACTGTTTTTAGTAGCTTCTACCCAGATATAGCAGCAATACTCCATCATTGGTCGTACTTGGATTTTATATAGATAAAGAATTGCATCAGCAGTGAGATATCTACTGGAGCGGTAGAAGGATCCCACCAATTTTTTCAGCGACCTTGGCAACAGATTTGATGTACGTGTTCCATTTCATATCAGGAGTAAACGTTAACCCCAGAAGCTTGTCAAAACATGAAGCCTCCCCAAGACGAGAGCCATCCATTTCAATTGATGCCAGATGGGGATCAGAGCGTTGATGATGTAAAGATAAAAGCTTGGTTTTAGATGCATAACCAGCCACCTCTTCCCCCATTGTATCACGCGCTCAAGATCAGAGGAGAGAGAATCAGATAGAACTTTGTCATTTACGGCCTTTGATGTGTTGCCATAGATTGTTGTGTCATCAGCATAGATGTCAACGTATGATTTAAGTATGTGTTTTGGGAGATCATTGATGTAGATCAGGAAGAGAGTTGAGGCCAGGATGGACCCTTGAGGGACTCCAGCATTACAAATGTGGGCTTCTGATTTCTGCCCATCAACCAATACTCTTATGAGCCTATCAGAAAGAAATGATTAAATAACTGAGAAAACATTTCCAGTTATACCGTAGCTGGAAATCTTGTGAAGTAGACTTTCATGCCGTACCTTATCGAAGGTTTTTGATATTTCAAGAGCAATTGTCCTAGAAAGGAAACCTTTGTCGAGAGATTCGCTAATCCTATGAGATATAACAGTAAGCACATCTGCTGTAGATCTAGCAGAACGGAAACCATATTGTATGTCACTAAGAAGGTTACTTCTGCTGAGGTGGTTGACTACTTCTCTACTTAATATGGATTCCAGCAACTTACTCATGACACACAGGGGACTTATTGGTCTGTACTGAAAGGGAGATGACATGTCACATGAATTCTTAAATACAGGGTATACTGATGATGTTTTTCAGGGTGTTGGGAAGACATTGTCATTAAGAAGTGAAGAAACGCATGAAAATTACTAATTCTGAACAGAAAAAAGTAGTTGGTGGTTTTTACGGCATATCGATAATTTTTGTTATTTAATGGTTAAACACAATCTCTACTATAGAAGGTTCATCCTACTAAACACGCTAAATTTATGATGATGATAATTTTATGTACGCCTATAACAACAATTGCGTTACATTTACATAGGATACTATGTCTTGCTATCTATTATATATTTCATTACATTCGAAATTATTGCTTGTATCTTTGGTATGAAATAAATATAGATGATGTTTGGTTATCTCAATTATGGTGTCACTACATGAACTCTTCTCGACAATATGGATAATGATTATTGTGCTTATACACAGAGTGACCACTCTCGAATCAGTCTTTGTCGATGCATAGCTGTTGTATTGTCTGACCTTAGCAATCGTTTTAGAAACGTCTCCAGAACACAGGCACACCAAGTTTTACTCTCCTCGGTGAACCATCGAGTTACATTAGGTGCCTGACATACTATTTGTCTTTGATATGTTTAAATGTAAGCTTAACTAATTATTTTTTATTCAATAAGATAGGAGCGAATTATCGCGAAGAAGAAAACCGCAAAGTATTTCTGATGACATGAAAAGGAACAAATATATCAAATTTCACTTTACGTTTTGATATTTTTGCTTGTCTTTCTTTGATTATCGTGACTAGGCATTAAACATGGTGTTAGAGAGAAGTTAAATAAAAATACAATTAAAAGATAAAGTCATCAATTACTTAAAGAAATAAGTAACTAACAAAGTGTTGCTTATCTTCCGAATTTCCTCGTATTAGTAAAATATGAAGCTTATTTAAATGTTGAGCTGAGTTAGGTAATACATTGGAGTACGAAATAGCTTATTTGGTTTGATCGTGTTTATGCAAAGATTTTTTATCATTCAGTTGTAGGCGTGTCCCTTTTCCTTCTAGTATTTGCATACATTTCACTACTATTGAGATAATATCGACTCTTACATTATTTGGTTTTCTTTCTAATCAAAGTATTCTAAAATTTCACATATTAGATCCATTGCTCTTTCCACGTCTCGTAAAATTAGTTCCCTCTATCGCTCCAAGCACTTGTTTGACACCAAAGACTATTACCTACGTCTACAAATATACTTTCAGATCATGTATAGAGTATTGTTGTCGTATTTGGGTTGGTCAATCTCTGTCGAGTTTGAGGGTTCTCGAAAAGGTTTAGAGACATCTGTAATTTTTTCTTCACTGCAATCACTTTCTCTTACAGACGTGATATTATCTGTCTTAATCTTCTCCAAAAATAACATTATGACATATGTACTTCTGAATTGTCTTACTATTTCCTGCTTCCTTTGTTCTAGCTCGTTGATTAGTTGTCTTGATCAATTTTCTGCTGTGATACGTATTGTAATACAATTTCCTATTCCAGTAGATTCTTTCCAAGAGCTACAAGTTTGTGGAATTCTCTTACTTCTGACTTTTCCATCTACGTATGGCATTGATTTTTTGAAGACTAAGTCTAACAGTTATCTCATGTCTCCAATAAGCATACTTCGTTTTTGTTAGCTCCTTACATAAAGTAGTTTAATGCCTAGTTTTGGGCGATTTCCAAAAAAACAAAAACATCCTAAACTGGAACGTTAAAAAAGAAGTAAAGCGTATCAATTGGGATAGAAAGCAGAAAAGAACAGAAAGCGTCTTATTATTGAAATAAAGTTGCGTTCTTTTTTCCCTTATGTATCAGTCACATATCTGTGTCATTGGGCAGACATATGTTTGCAAATAAATACGTATTGCTCTTTATTATTATTGAAGATATTAAAAGATCAAGTTTATTACGGATATTTGTATAAAATATTACATTGATGCGTGTTACTTGTGCCTATGTGCCTACTGCTTCTGCGTTTATGCAACCTTCAATATATATATACATATATATATATATACATATATATATATATATATATATATATATATATATTGAAATACATCTGTAACATTTAAAAAAAAATATCATCTAATCTAGAGCAAAATAAAGACAATTCTTTCCTTAATTTGGAACAATTTTTAGGGTTTTTTTCTCCATTGCTCGGTACGAAAGTTTGAAAGAAGAACTATATATTACGTAAAAAATGTAAGCATGGTGTGATCGCTTTCCACGTCAAAAATTTTCCTATCATGTTGGTGTTAGTAAAAAAATATCGGTAAAATAGAATTTTTATTCCACAAATAAAAACAGACATCGGATGAAAGAAGGAGGTTTACTCCTGATTGCAATGTTTTTTTTATCTTAAAGCAAATTAAACAAATGAGATACAAGATAGTGAAAAAAGCGAAAATTCAGTCACTTTTAAGAATTCCCCTCAAATTTCAGACTGCTGCCAGTACCTACAGAGAATAGCCATTTTGTCCGTCCTGTACCTCTCAGTTGTTAAAAAAAAGGCAAGGAAAGACAGAGAAAGAGAACAAGCGAGAAGAACAATTTGCTGAATATAACTTCCTTTTGGGCATTCAATATTCAGTATTTGGGCATTCAATATTCAGTATTTGGGAGGCCGCATGAACTCTTTTGGCGGGTCGCATGCAGCCCACGGGCCGTAGTTTGCCCAACCCTGATCGAAAGCAAACGTTTTTGCTTAGAAAATCGACTTTGCAATCTAGTTGTGAGTATCTCTTTTATGATATACAAACCCGTTTTTAAAAAGAGATGTTACTCATATTTCTGGATCTATCGTTATTGGCATGGAAGGTTTTCAACTGAGCTCCAATATTAAGTTTATCCATCATCCTTGTCAGACATTTACAACGAGAATTCTTCGTTTATTACAATTGAAAATAACACTTTTATCTTCCTATGTTCATCTTCCGCTATGCGAATTTTTTATGAACAGGGTTCTTCACCAAAGATTTCCAATCTCCAAAACACATTGTCTCAGGACCAGTTCATGAAGACAAAAACATGGTATTCATCAAATCTAATTTCAATAAATACTTGCCATTAACGGTTTTTATCATTAATTAAACTTTGACATGAAGAAACCATCGGCATAAAGACAATCAATGCATCTAAACTAAATATATGCTTAAGATAAGCAGATATCAGGATAAATGCTGTTGATATTAAAAGCTATTCACTTCTAATATGTACCGCAGATTAATCAGCTGATTAGGTTTCTCATAATTAATCATCACTTATAAAGCTACAACCTATTCAGGGATAAGTGTTCACACAATGAATGGGTTATCGGCTGAATGATAAAAAATATGATGGGGATTGAAGATGAGGAATTGAATGAACAAAGGTTAATTACTTATAAGAACCTTTTATGGCAAGTATTTATTGCAATTAGATTTATAGAATACCACGTTTTGTACAAAAATACAAAACCCTCTAGAGCATAGACGCACAAACAGATAAATCTACTTAAGCTAGGGACTTATAGTAAATATAATTGATGCAAAATTTTCAAGCATATAATTGATGATATGCATATTAGATGACATACCGGCATTAAAAGTCTAAAATATATGTATATATTTAATGAAATAAACAAAAAAAGTACGGCTTCATTTAAAAGTCAAAACAAGTCAGTAATATGTAAATATTAGATCATGCATAGTTTTTGTTATTGATTGATTCATACAAAATAATGGTATGATTAATAAATTTAATATAAATAACTACATGTAAATAACTATATTATTATAACATATTTTAGTTAAGATAATATAACCCAGAAAAGATTTAAATTGATGACTGCTTGAATTAGGGATAGGTAATTACAATAATTGGCGCAGACCTATCATTAAATGAAATGAAATTATAAATTATAAAAGGGCTACGTAAAATATTTAAAAATGAAAGACAAGTAAAAACTTTGATAAAATACTGTTTTGTGTAAAGAAATAATACGTTTATATTTGATTGACTTTAATTCAATATGGGTTTTGTAACGTGAAAACGATTGTTACGTAGCCAAAATATAAGGTAGATAAAAAAAGGTAAACATTACTTATTGATATATTCAAATAAATATACAGAAAAAGTACAATAAGATGTAAAGGATAAACATATATATATATATATATATATATATATATATATATATATATATATATATATATATATATATATATGCCCCCAAAATCTTCAGCTTTGATGGAGGGGAGATTAAAACTTGCTTATATGGCTTCAAATGATCTAAAATAACAGCAAAGGGAGACTTGATTCCAAATATTTATCATATGTTATATCTTCGCTCTTTTGGAAATAGGGTATGGTTATAGAATATTTTCAGTATCAAATAATGCTTATACACTGTGAAATTTATTTTATGTATGAAAACCAAAGAGGGGAGATATAACAGATGAGAAATATTTGAAACCAATTCTCTCTTTACTGTTATTTTAGACCATTTGAAACCATAGCAGATAATTTTAGTCCTCCTTCCATGAAGGCCAGAGTTTGTGACAAATATCAGATATTTTGTAATTCATATGCAAAACAGATATTTTGTAATTCATCTGCATTTGTAATTCATATGCTGATAAAATGTGCACAAAATAAGTTCTGGTTGATTAATGATCCCCTTAATGTGCGATCTCAAGGGCAAATATCACGTAGTTTACTACATATTCCAGGTCATTACATTTCCAACGAGATTTCATATTTTAAATTCTGATCAACAACTGCTGAGATTTAAAACTTCTAAAATTGCCAAAAAGATGGTATACCTGTGAATATATCTATACTGGTAGCTAAATTGAGTATTGAAATGCTCATATCTTTTGTTCTATAGGACGAAACGACGTGCAAATTGTCAGGCTTTTTGAAGATTATAACACTATTCTCTGGTTAATTTTCTTTGACAATAGCTAAGAAAGAACCTATATTTTCAAACCAATAAAAGATGCCCAAATTTGCCTGCATTTGTCTATATAGTATCCTTAAGACCAGCTTCAGTTTTGCTGCTCCGGTTGTCTCCCCTTGTCGCCTTGCAAGGCTACTAATATATATCATTTATACATTTTACAAGGTGAAACGATAAAATTGTCGCCATATAAAATAATAATAATAATAATAATAATAATAATAATAATAATAATAATAGACCGTAGACGCCATATTCCTTATTTGTTATCTAGCACGCCCCCTTTGATTTCTGATGAGATACGAAATACCTTGCTAAAAAGAGCATTTGTACCAACTTGTTTTCATGTATTTCCCTTCTTGAATTGATGATTATTTAATTTAGATGCACTAGTATGTATACTTTTGTATTGTCAAATTTTGTTTGTATATATATATATATATATATATATATATATATATATATATATATATATATATATATAGTCCTGGTCAAAATCATAAGACAACTTAAGAAAGTAAGCGTTTACGCATATTATCGAATTTTTAATCAAACAAATGGTTGAAACCATTGCCAACAGGGAAAATACGATGAAAAAAAAATGAAATCTGCTTCATTCGAAACCTTAACCCTGATCTAATAATTATTTTTTTAAAAAACAAACGTTTTCACCTGGTCAAAATGATAAGACCACTTTAATAAAATAGGCTAGTTTTGAAAAAATAAATACAAACATATTTCTATGTTACTAAAAGCAACTTGTTAGTGGATAAAAAACATCTTACTAAATTATAAATGGCAAAAGGGAAATCATTATCAGAGTTTGAGAGAGGAAGGATCTTTGAGCTTTATAGGGGTGGACTCTCCCATAGATCTATTGCAAACAAAGTGAATCGTAGCAAAACGGTCACCACACATTTTTTAATAAATCTAGATCAATATGGGCACAAAAAGAGTCCAGGTCGACCAAAAAAAAAAATAACCCCATCACTGGATCGCCGTATCAGAAGAAGTTAAAAAAAATCCAGTATGAGCTCAAGTCGATTGAAAAGCCAAACAACAGCAGAATGTAGTCCTAAAACCATCAGAAGGCATCTGAAAATGAAGGGTTTCAATCATTTAAAGCGACTGCAGAAACCACATCTTCTTGAGCAGCACAAAACTAACCGACTTAAATATGCCGCCAAATACCAGACTTGGGATGAAGAGAAGTGGGAAAATGTAATTTTCTCCGACGAGAAAAAGTTTAATCTACAGGGTCCAGATGGATTTCAACACTTCAATGATAAAAATCTGCCCAAAGAGACTTTTTCAACTCGGCATAGTAGAGGAGGGTCTTTAATGATCTGGGGTGCTTTCTCGTCAGCTGGGACCCTAAAGTTGCAAGTAGTGAAAGGTCGGCAAACATCAGTGATGTACATTTCAATTCTTGAAAATGCTTCTATCAGGACTGAAGGTCGACGTCGGTATGGAAGAAATTGGATTTTCCAGGAAGACAACCCTGCGATACACACTTCTCGACAAGCACGAGAATACTTTTCTTCAAATAATATAGAATTGTTAGATCATCCAGCATTTTCTCCTGACCTCAATCCCATTGAAAATCTTTGGGGATGGATGGCAAAAGAAGTGTTCAAGGATGGAACCCAGTATGATTCGATAAAGGAACTTTCTGATTGAGTTTTCAGTACATGGGATAAAATTCCTTCACAACTGATAAAAAACTTAGTCGCAAGCATGATGAAGAGAATTTTTGAAGTAATTCGTAATAATGGAGGCTGTACTAAATACTGAGACCCTTTTTAGTAATTTATAATTGCCTTTTGTTAAATACATTATCAGTGGTCTTATCATTTTGACCAGGTGAAAATGCTTGTTTTTAAAAAAATAATTATCAGATCAGGGTTAAAGTTTTGAATGAAGCAGATTTCATTTTTTTCCATCATATTTTCCCTTTTGGCAATGGTTTCAACCATTTGTTTGATTAAAAATTCTATAATATGCGTAAACGCTTACTTTCTTAAGTTGTCTTATGATTTTGACCAGGACTATATATATATATATATATATATATATATATATATATATATATATATATATATATATATATATATTGAGTGCGCGCGCTAAAATGTCTGAAGAAAAGTCTCTATATGTCTTGATATTTTCCATCAGGCAGATAAGCATAGAAGAAAGACAATATCATGTCCGAGGAATCCACGATCATACTTGACCACTTGAGACAGTCGGATCATTTGCTCCGTATGATTTGATTCCGAAACATCTTTATTTTGTTCGGCTAAACTCTGGGATGAGATCATTGTACAAGCCAGAGGCAAGCTGTAAGGATTATTTCAACGAGACACTAAGAACTTGTAAATATATAATGACCTATTGGAAACTGAAGCTAATGGCTGTATACGTGTGTGTAGGCGTGAAATGAGTCACAAACTTTGAGACTTTGATGACCAAACTAAAGAGACATTTCGAATTAGAAAGGAAATCAAGAAAGGCATACTTTTTTGTCATGAAGCTTAACTACTTTTTCGTATCTTGTCGTTTACTTTGTAGAGTGTGTATTCTTAAGGTTGGTATTATGTTCGATATAGAAACGCATACGAACCAAGACACACACGCACACACAAACCCACATATAAATGTATATTGTTAATATTAAAATGTATACTTTTTAAGATACTGTTTTCATAAAATAGTCCAAATTGTGTCGAAGAATTAGCTCAATGAAGATGTATTATCGCCTATATATGCTAAAAGCTTACACTACAATCTCCACCATCAATCAGCTATTTATTTTTATTATAATTTACAATGTATAGGCCATCATATAAGTGAATTTTTAATTTCTTATATTATACACTTTAGACATACATATATAAATGTATGTATATATATATATATATATATATATATATATATATATATATATATATATATATACAGTACTGTTTCACTGTATCATAGCCCACCAGTGCGGCTAGACAGGCAACTACCTCAAGCCAGGATCGAAACCCAACCGCCCGTGCGACATTTAAGGCTTTGAATGATTACGTTGAATCAGCAGCTGCTGTGCGTATAGTGAATTAACGATGTTTTGACATCGTTCGAATACCTAAGCTCGATTTGTTTACACAAAGAGCATCGCTTAATACCCTAATGATATATCGTAACACTTTTTGAAAAAATATGTCATTTTCAGAAGATAACTAAGCAAGCTTTACAAATAAATACATTCGAAAAGCTTAATGATTAGACAGCCTTTACTTCACTAAAAATTCTACATTACTCTGTTTATAAATATGAAGTACAGTACTTTTTTGGATCGTAAACTGCTTCAGCCATTTCCTGGACTGAATACAATACAAACTCCTCTTTTAAAAATATATATGAAATAAAGTAATTTTGAGATCGTAAACTGCTTCAGCCATTTCCAGAACTGACTCCATATTCCTTCCCCACTCTTATAAATATAAATTAAATAAAGTAATCTGCTTCAGCCAATTCGGGTACGGACTATATTTCCCCCTATGATTTTGGGAATGTGACAAATAAACACTCAGCATTACTTGATCAATGTACATGAAGTTTGGAATGTATCAAATAAGAACTCAGAATTAATGACTAATTCGCGTTATTTGGAACTTAAAAAAACAGCATTTAGCATCATTTTTTCGAATTACGTAATTTTAGGAATGTGAGAATTACGCACTCAGTATTGCTTGATCAATGTACGTGATTTCTCGGATGTGATGAGTAAGCACGCAGCATTACTTGATTAACTTGCGTGATTTGGGGAATGTGACAAATAAGCAGAGCATTACTTGATCAATTCACGTAATTTTTGGAATGTGACAATTAAGCACTCAGTATTACTTGATCAGATTACGTGATTTTTGAAGCGTGACAAATAAGAACTCAGCATTACTTGATCTATTTACGTGATTTTTGAAATGTGAAAAATAAGCACGCAGCATTACCTGGTGACGTGATTTTTGGAATCAGCATTTTTTTTCAAATTTATATATAAAAGCATTAAAAAAGTAAGTGGTAGTTATATGTGATTTTAGAAATATGTCATCTGTTTTCAGTGTCGTATATCATAAAGAGTTTTTATGCATTTTTTCATAGGAGAAGATAATATTTTGGAAGAAACTACGCAATATAATACGGTTACTTGGTCTTCTGGCTAAGGTAATGCCTGTTCTCTACATTCTAGTGACTTCATGCCATCCTTAAAATGAGTTTTGGCAATTACTGCCATGAGGACATAACAGACGAAAATCACATTTTAACTAATACTAAACAAAAAAGTGAGAGTAATGCTTGGGAGAATTGCTTTGTGACAGCAAAACAGACACTAATTCCTTACACCCCACCCTCACCTAATGAAAGAAGGTTTGGTAACCCGGAAACCTCCAGAGCACTTTTAATAACAACATAATCGTGTTTATTTCCCCAGTAGTCAATTTTTTATGTATGTTTTAAGGAGAAGATTACGTCTGGTATTATACTACTCTATATTACGGTTACTTGGTTTTTTGGCTCAGATCAAAATGTAGTATCTGTTCTCAGTATTCAAGCGATCTCATCTTCCTCCTTCCCATAAACAGAGTACGTATAGCATATTTTAACCTATACTAAACAGAATAGCCAGTTAAGTACGTCATTTCCGGCAAAATGACTCAGCACTTTTTAAAATTTATACTAAAATACATTGTTTTGTTTGGAAAACATTAACTGTTTTCTATTCTTTTTATCGATACATATTTTCATTCATAATTATTTTCTACTTCATCGTTTTTCTCTATTCTTGATTGTTTTACTATTTGACATGCGATAATTATTGTACTACTGTTTTATTTATATGAGAAGCGGTATTTTCTTCGGTTTTATAGTGTAGAATCACTTTGTTTTATCGTGTAATAATCACCATTAAAGAAAGATTACATCATTTCCAGTAATATGAGTCAGCATTTTTCAACTCTACATGAAATACATTGAATTCCTTTAAAAGTAATAATAATAATAATAATAATAATAATAATAATAATAATAATAATAAAAACAACAACAACATTGGAGATCCTGGAAAAATAGGACTCCCTTTAAAAAAAAACTTGCCCAGTGGACCGTCATAGAATTGATCTTTTTGGCCAATTTTTACATATTTTTCATCTGGGACTTTGTTCTTTCCGATGATGCAAATCTTATGAGAAAAAAAAACCCTGATATTAAATCTGAAGTCTACTGGCTGATCTTTTGCTGCATTCAATTGCACCGACTGAGATTAGCATTTGTTCAAAAACGTGTGGATTGTTCTACACAATCATTCACCACTATAAAAAATTCAACTGTGGGAATTCTGGATAACTTAAGTGTTGTGTAAACCCCATACGTTTAAATCGATGTCAGAACCCATTTTGTAAAATTATATATAAAACTGCATGTTAGTTTGCTTGAGAGTTTGGGGGGAAAAAGTCTATACTTATTTAATATGACTGTTTGCAATACAGAACAAAATGAACGATGAAAGAGATAAAAAAAACAATAACTGAGGGCAAAGATGTATTTTTCTTGAACGAATTCTATTTATTTTTCTGTATACATTTTATTTATTGTTAAAAGAGTCTGCGATTGTGGAAAACAGTTGATATTTCGAGAGATTATCCCTCTTTTTCGAAATGTTCTAGGATGATATTATACTCTGTAAACAGTAATCTACTTAAAATGTTGTGTGCACCTATATCTGTTATGTAATCGATAATATTGACTTCGAGTCCTACATTTGCAAGTCATGAAAAGATAAGAACTAGCAATTATCTCGTTCCATATGTAAAATATCCGCTTATATAAAATTAATTCTACACAATGAAGGTTTATTGTTGTACATCAAATAATCAATCAGCAAAAGTGTTGATATGCCGTAAAAATACTACTCACAATGTATTGTAGTCTGTTAATATAACGAGAAAAAGAAAACTCTCCCTAGCTAAGATGAATGAAAATATGGAAATAAGGAAAATAATAAAAATAGCAAATGGCAATTCGAAAAGTAAACCTGATCTGCCGGATGGAACGAAGCATGTAAAAAGTCGTCGGACGTTGAAAGCCAACACTGGAACGTTATCCCAGAATCCGCGATATCGAAGAATAACTACAACGATATGCTTGACATAAGTTACAGATTGTGTTTTAAAATAACGCTACATTCTGTTTGATTACGTGGACAAATGTGTAATATCATTTGTGGTCCGATGCTAGTAATGCCGTATTTAATGTTATATCTTGCTTTAGAATCTATGTTTTCCATTGAATATGCACTCGAACCGAAGTCAAGTTTAAATGGTCAATTCTTGCATATATATTTAAGAAGAATGGTTGTTTCTCTTGACATCACTTTACTAGAAAAGAAGAGGATCTAAAAATAATCGCGTATTCCGTATGCATCGCAGATCACGAAGATTATCCGGACGAAATCAGATTAGACATTAGCCTTAGCCTCGCTTTCATGTATTCTTCATCCAAGTCGAGATTTTATATGTATTCTATACTGTCTTGTCTCTTTGTCCGAGGATATAATTTAAAACAAAGCCCTATAAAAAGATATAATAAAGGGTGGTGGTATTAATTTTACATTACAAACACGCTTAACATGAGACCATATGATTTTTTTGTAATTTTTAAGATTTCATTTGAAAATCGTATATTATTATTATTATTATTATTATTATTATTATTATTATTATTAATAATAATAATAATAATAATAATAATAATAATAATAATAATAATAATAATAATAATAATAAAATGCCGGAAATTTTATTTACATTTATAGAAACAGACGCGTGCGTGCGTACACACATATGCACCCCTCACACACACATGTTCTCGACGTATAACCAAACAAAGTAGTCCAGTGGGTTCAGGGCGGTGAAGGAGGGGAGCCAATGAGAGATGGGTACAAAGTCGTTGCACTCCTTCTGAAACCAAGCCTGGGTCTCTTTGGTGTTGTGGGCAGGCGCCGAGTGTTGCAGCTACACCCAGGGTTTGCGAGCCGTCACCTGATTGTACCAGAGGAGCATCATACTTTTCAGCACATACAGGTACACTTTGGCTTTGAATTGCAAGCCGACTTCGACGATATGCGGTGACATGATGTGGCCTTTACTTGAAACCACACTAAAGACCATAACCGTGGCCGGAAATTTGTTTCATCACCCTGGACTGAGTCTGTGTCTGTAATTCGTGGCAATTCAGAGATACATTCTGAGGGTGCTGGCAATGGTTCTGTTTCATAACTTGCATCAGTAGAGAGCATGAATTGTACAGTGGCGCATCTGCGATCTTGCTCGTTGAACATTTTGTCACTTTCAACCATAATATAAGGCTCCTATCGCTCTCGGGATTTGTACACAACTGGCCAATTAGTATATGGTCTGTACCAAAAAGAATGAAAAAGAAAACCGGTTTTCATCCAACAGAAATGAAATCATGTCGTCTTATCTAGGGTTGCAATTTTATCGTAACACACTGTATAGCAAAATTGACCCTTTCTGCTTTCTCTCTCTCTCTCTCCCTCTCTCTCTCTCGGTTTCACACACACACACACACATACACACACACACACAGTTTAAGCTTTTTTTTTTACCTTTCCCGCTACAGTTCCGGGTTTAATAGTATTAATACTAAGGTTAAATTTCATTATGTTTATATTGGACTACTTTAATTGCTTCATTCCCGTTTTCCTTATTACCTTGTACACGCACCTCTATATACATATACATCATACCAGTTATCATAGGTGCCACAGGACTTATGAAGAAGAACCTGAAGTCCTACCTAACTAATATTCCTGGTGAACCAAGTGCAAAAGAGATTCAGACAATTGCACTTAAGGGAACAGCGAGGATACTAAAAAGAGCTCTCGGTTGGTTTCAATAAAAAAGCGGGGCAATGTTGGCAGCTAGTTTGGCTGCCCCATACCCGGCATTACAATCTTCAAAGGAAGAAAAAAAAATACATATATATATATATATATGCATGTATGTATATATATATATATATATATATATATATATATATATAAATGTACAGAAGGTCAGAAAAACATTAGTACCGTCGGTTTCAAGCCTAATAAAACGGGAACCAGTTAATGGTAAATAATGTTAAGCTCTCGTCACCCATGTTGTTTTCTGTTTGAGGAAAATGCAGGACCGCGTATATTGATTATAATGATGTTAATTTTTATTTAACTCTAGCTTATCTCTATTTCTATATATTTTATTTTATTTTAATATCAATTTGCTAATTTTTTAATTTTTTATTTATTGTATTTTTTAGTAAATATATGTTAACATAAATGTTGTTATATTCTTGTCCTAATTGGCATGGCTCTCGGTCTTAATCGGTTATTCCTGGCTGGTCCAAGGAAGATAATTAATTTTTCTTGTTGATTCTTTAAACTTTGGTCTTTCTTTTATTTTAGTTAAAAGGGGTAACTTATGAATCTTTGCTTTTCGATTTATATATATATATATATATATATATTGTGTGTGTGCTGTTTTTCATTTTATCTTTGGTTACTCTGTATCTGGGTATATTTACATAGTAACAGGTTCTAAGAGATCTTATATAAGCTATTTTAATTTTATTTACTGACTTGTAATATTTAGATCTTTTTTATTTTTATTTATTTTTCATTTATTTAATTATATATACATAATATATATATATAATTAAATAAATGAAAAATAAATAAAACATATATATATACATATATGTATATATATATATATATATATATATATATATAAATATATATATATATATATATATATTTGGGCTTGTGGCATTCTATTATATAGCCGTAAAAAATCCTAATATATTAATTAAAATTGCTTAAATATATGTTTTCAATTTTGATAAATTATTTTATGCGTTAAACTGACTGCATTTAGAATACTCCTGAAGACTTTCCTTTATGTAGGGTCTTCGTTTGTTGTGCGGTCCTCCCAGTTTATTAGGAGCGCTTGCCTCTTATGTATACAGGAATTAAGAGTTTCACTGCGAACGTTTTTTTTTATATGGGGATCACCACTTATCAAGGTCCTGAAGCCACTCGGGGATAAGGGTTATTTTGTGTATAATAATCAATGGGATAATATCGTAGTAAGAGTTGGTATTGGAGATTTGATAAAGTGTCTTACTTAAGGGGGCGATTAATCAGAACTTTTTTATGTTGGACTTGAAGACGTCCAAGTTGTAGCCAGGTTGGAAACAGACAAACGGAAGAGAATTCCACAGGCGTGCACTTCTCAGAAAAAAGCTATGCTCATGGAATCTACGTTTTGATTTAGGCACAGATAAAGAGTGGGGGTAATTACTGACAGTGGTTTTAGCTAGACGGGTGTTTATTATGAAGGATTGGCGAGGGGGGACCAGAGATTGAAGCTCGAACCAGCACTTGCCATGGAAATAACGATAAAACAAAGACAGGCTCACAACGTCTCTTCTGTGGGAGAGGGGTTGCAGGGAAGAGAAGAGAGCATCCCCCACTAAGCAACGAAATCTATTTTGTATTTTGTCAAGGAAGATAGGCTGTTTTTTGAAGCTCCAGCCCAGATGTGGCAGCAGTATTCCATCTTTAGACGTACTTGGCTTTTATATAGATAGAGAATTGCATCATTACTGAGATATCTTCTGGCGCGGTAGAAGGATCCCACCATTTTCCCAGCGACCCAGGCAGTAGACTTGGTATACATGTTCCATTTCAGATCAGGAGTAAAGGTCAAACCCAGGAGCTTGTCAAAACATGAAGTCTCCCCAAGACGAGAGCCATCCATTTAAATTGATGCTAGATGAGAACCAGAGCGTTGATGATGTAAAGTTAGGAGCTTGGTTTTAGATGCATTAAAAGTAACCAGCCATCTCTTCCCCCACTGAACCACGCGCTCAAGTTCAGATGAGATGGAATCAGAGAGAACTTTGTCATTTACGGTCTTTGATGTGTTGCCGTAGATGATCGTGTCATCAGCATAGATGTCAGCGAATGATTTAAGTATGTGTTTTGGGAGATCATTGATGTAGATCAGGAAGTTCCTTGTGTCATACCTGTGTATATTTCTGGTGTATCACTAGCCTGATACGTGAGTGTCGCTTCATACACGAGAGATTTTACCCTGCATCTTCCCTCTAGAGTAGTTCGCATTTTCTTTTTCATTTCGTTCTTTTGCGATAGTCATTTTTATTGAAGGGGTGGTGACCTTAACTGGGTTTCTGTTGAATAATTTGTGCAGCTTATGTTGTGGAGGGAAATATCTGTTAAGGCATTAATTTATGGTAAGCACAAAATGTCAATTTTAGCCATTTTAACCTGAAAGGAACCTCTAGGCGGGCAACTGGAGTTTTTGCGGAAAATCCGTTATGTTACATTTTACTCATATCATGTTTAATATTTGTGTAAAATTTAAAAAAAAAAATTAAAAGGCGTAAGTATTGAGAAAAGTGCAGACAGACGCACAGACGAACAGACGAACGGACAAGGATAAATTTACAGGTCCAGCCTCCTTTTGTAAGAGGACCAACAAATTTCATATAAAATAAAACTAGAACTTCACTTCTCCATGATCTAATGTTTTTTTTCTGGAAGCTTTTATTTACCCTGGACAACTATAATTCTGTTTTCCCGTTCCTTATAGATTACCAATGCATTATCAATCGATGCATTTTGAATTTAATCGTGTGCTGGATTTTACCTTCATATTAATTGAAATTATACCATATCATTTTTCTCCCTTTTTCCCGTTTCCTGCTTTCTTAATCTTTTTGAATCCTAATAAGCTCTCACTAACTGTGTAATAAATTTTTGATGAAAGTATGATTAATTTCATATTTACGATTTCTTTCAATGTATTGACCTGCAAACTTGTATATTTTGCAAATTTCTATCCTCCGATACGAAGAATTGCATTTTTTCGAAACTCCGCCAAATAAGGTCTTCCTAGTTTATTTGTAATCCTTGTCGGATAATTAAAATTTTGTATACCTTCCTTACAGTTTTATAAAGTTTTTTTTTTTAATTTGAATATATATTCAATTATAATATTTTTCTATTATATATGTATATATATATATATATATATATATATATATATATATATATATAGTATCGGTATATTCCAAGACCCAAATATTTATTTTTCATGCAAAACAGCTTCTCCAGCATTTTCAGTAAATATTTTACAGATCCGTTTCGTTATGCAGAAACAAATGGCTATTATCATGCTATTATCGTATCTTTCCCTTCACGTACTTGTCATAAAAATTAGCAATTCTTTGCTTAGTTAGGAAAACGCATGAAGATATAATATTGAAAGAAGAAGAAAAAACATAGAAGACTTAACAATGTGGGTTTGTTTCGGCAGCAATCTTTGTTCATAACAAAAAGTTCTACATTAAAGGATTGGCATTCAAAAAACATCGAAATATAATTGAAACAATTTTACCAAGACAGCACACACACACACACACGCACGCGCGCGCACACACACACATATACACTTGTGCCCGATATTATTCATACCCCCCCTTGAAAATTGAGTTTATTAGATGTAACTTTGTAAGAATTTATTGTTTACGTCCATATTGATACATATTCTTTATAAACCTCTTCTGATCATTTTCGTCATTTTAAAATCTCGAGATACTTGTAATAAAAGAAATATACAGCTATTTATAAAATCTGCAATGTTCAAAAATAATCATACCCTCTTATTTTTTCAGTATTAATCGAGTTTCTGACTGTCTGTTTCCTGTTTGATTCTTATTTTGAATGCTTTTATACAACCTTTGACTAATTTCATTTCGTTTTTTGCATTTTTCAGAAATTAAAATGATATCAACTGAAAACCAATAAAAGAATAAAAATTATTAGAATTGGGAAGAAAAAAGAGTTTAGTAATGATCTTAGGACTAAAATTGTGAATTCACATAAGGATGGTTTAGGTTACAAGTCAATTTCCAAGAAATTTGAGGTCCCTACAGCAACAGTACAGAGCATCATCCAAAAATTCCAGAGCCACCCCACAACAAACAACTAGATTGGTAGAGGAAGGAAAAGGAAACTGTCTGCTAGAGCCACCAGGAATATTGTAAGAAGTGTTAATGCAAATCCAACCACCACTACTAAGGACATTTTAGAAAATCTGGAGTCTTCTGGCATAAAAATATCAAGGCAAACATTGCAAAGGACTCTGCATGAAAATGGTCTGAAAGGAAGAAGACCAAGAAGGACTCGATTGCACACCGGAAAACACCTTGCAGCACGTCTAAAGTTTTCTAGGACCCATGTGAATTCTCCAGAGTCCGTTTTCCCAAGTATTTTGTGGACTGACGAAACAAAAATTGAATTGTTTGGCCATATGGATGCTTCTTACGTTTGGAGGAAGAAAGGAGAAGCTTACAACCCAAAGAACACCATACCCACGGTGAAACATGGTGGTGGTAGCCTAATGTTTTGGGGCTCCTTTTCGGCTAGTGGCCAAGGTAGTTTGGTCAAGATAGTTGGAACCATGAAGAAGGAGCAATATTTGGAGATACTCCAGAAAAACATTAGACAGGATGCGGAGAAGCTCCATTTAGGACGAAACTGGGTCCTTCAACAGGATAATGATCCAAACCATACTGCCAAAATAGTCAAGAAATGGTTTGAGGATAATCAAATTAATGTTTTGGAATGGCCTAGCCAGAGTCCCGACCTGAACCCTATCGAACACCTCTGGCACATAATGAAAACTGAGGTCAAAAAGCGGAAACCTAGAAATTTGAGGGAGTTGGAGAACTACTGCATTGAAGAATAGTCAAAAATCATTGTTGATGCTTGTAAAAACCTTGTTGATAAATATCCAAAACGGTTACAGGCAGTTATTAAGAATAAAGGGCATGCTATTGACTATTAGTAAGAGAGGTATGAATAATTTTGAACTAGTGCCATTATTGTTTTTCTTTGTATAATGTTTCAAACTTACATAATTTATTTATTTGTTGAGTTTAAATTAAATGTTTATGCTTGATTTATTGTTTGAAATCCCTTTAATGTTGTCTACCTTCTGGTTTGAGCAATATTCTTATAGAAATCTCAAAGATCCGAGGGGTATGAATAATATCGGGCACAAGTGTATATGTATGCATAGAGAGATAAAAAAGAGAGAGATAGAGATAGAGAGAGACAGACGAGAGAAATAGATATCATATACAATGAAAGTAGTGTAAAGATAAGACGTTTTATTCAAGGATCCCATGTCTGTGCAACCAATTATCGTACCAGTCCTTCCTTGCATTGTATAACATCGTCGTCTTCACATCCCACCTCAATAAATACCTGTCATAAATCATCTTCATTTGTAATAAAATATTTTACATTCCATTCACATTTTTTTAATTCTCCCATATTATCATTCACTATTTAACTGCCAATATAACAACGCCATTAATAACTATCCTGTGATGCTTTTTTGATTGATAATTTGTGTCAACATTATTAGAAAAGAAAAATAGCAACTTGGATTTTGCCAAAAGATTGGGGTGAGCAAACTAGCGGTGCTTATACAAGCATAGTAAGCATTAGTCTTAATATTTCCAGACGGAAATACTTTCGGTAGAGCAGCTATATAAAGACCATCCATAGGATATCAGCCCGAATCAAAGAGAGAAAACAGTTTTGATAACCGCTGATGGAGAGCAAAGGATCAAATCGTCAGCGATGCTTTTGTTGTGAATACCAAAGCAGGGATGTGTTTCAGCAGGGAAGCTGCACGGAACCTACGTTAACTGACTAATAAATAATTAAGAATTCATTTCTAATGGCAGACCGGATGTGTGATGGAAGTTGGGGCGACCCTTGACACTATTACAACTAAATTATGATTAATAGAAAAACTAAACGGTGTTCATAGCGCCGAGATCTGTTACGATCGACTGCGTATTCGAAACGGAATGCTTTAAGAAAAATAATACAAACAGAACTCAACTTTGTTCACCCGAATAACAATATCTTTTGAGAGAATGGTTGCTTTATTTCCTCGGGAAAATTTAGTAAATAATGCGTTAAACATTATAATGTGTTTGATTCATAAATCATATTGTCCGATATCGGGCATTCGAAAAACAAGAAGCAATAACAATATTTCGTCAACAATCTCTGACAATAGATTAAGCTATGCTTATCTATTGCGTGATAAATATCCGAATATCGCTACATACGATGCGCTATCAATACGAACATGTTTGAGCGCAATATTCCTTCTGTAACGGGTCAATCAGATAACAAGAGTTACAATCTCGATTTATTTCGATGTATTAAGGAATACAGATATAGAAAAGCTACGAGACCAACGTTTTCGGATCGTGTTTGATTTGATAATCAGTTGAGATTTAAAAGGAAGTAGTTACTGTTATATAAAAAGAACATTTTTATGTGTGTGTGTGAAAGAGAGAGAGAGAGAGAAAGAGAGAGAGATCCCTATAGACTTCAAAACGAATGGGTCGATTTTCATGAAATTTTACACAAATGTACTTTATGCGAGTTTATGCGATTATATATTTTCTATCGGAATGGCTTAGATAAGTACAAATAATCCATAATCGAAATAATCCAATGAAAGAAAAAAAAAACAGGCGAAAGTTAGCACATTACACAGCCTAATATCACAAGTGGATTTGAGAAGATTTTTTATCACACAAGCAGAGAAACCGACATATAAAATCAACAGTAGTTCTGTTGCTATGAAAGAAACGCGTTCGAAATTAATATTTCTGTTTAAAGCACAATTTCACCATGACATTTGCTTTTTTTTCATTTTAAACTTAAATTCAATCCATTATTGCCACACAAGCAGTAAGGCCAGACATATAAAATCAATAGTAGATTCTTTAATATGACAGGGGTGCTTTCGATATGAATGTTTCTATTTAGAGCAAAATTGATGCACGAAACTTGATTTTGACTTTTATCCTTTAATTCAAACCATTATAAATAAAACTATTTTTATAAAATCAACTGTAGGTTCTGTACAGTGTACTGTAAACTACAACGTCTTGTAAACTAAGTGACTGCAGAGAGGCATGTGAAGTTTTCTCTTGATCCATCGCAATGGATTCCAAACTAAATCAGACAATCAATCGATTTGATTGAAAATGAGCGATTTTTTTCTTATTTCGATGACAACAAAAAATATGGGAGTACGAAAGAATCGTTGATTATCATTCAATTCCAAGCAACGTCGGGTCTCCCTGCTTGTTAAAACATAAGAATGAGCGTCAGAATGAAAAAAAAAATGGTTTATTTGTTTTGTTTTGCAGTATGTCAATACTTATTGGATTAATAAATGTCCAATCTAGCAATTTCGGAGAAAACTTTCACGCTTCAAGTTCTTGATATCTACAAATATGTATTCCCTTGGTTTAGTCTGGTTGTTTTGTTTAAGTACATCAACCGTTTTGGATTGATAATTTGGTTGTTTTATTTTATGCTAAAATTTACCCTTTTCGGATTATTTAATATCGGATTATTTTGAAAAGAAAAAAAAAAGATTTACGCTTCAAGGATTTTCAAATATTTATCCATGATGTTTAGTTTGGTTATTTTGTAGAGAAAAATTGTTGTTTTATGTTTAGTTTTTGCAGCATATGATTGAATTTTGCAAAAGGAAATGAAAAACAGAAAACAGCAAAATTCATGTTTAATGCATTATAGGTAAAAAACAGGCATCTTCAGACAACCCGGACAAAATTAGAAGAAAAAAATGAAAGACGTAAAATTTGAAAGAAGAAATAATAAGGAAGTAAAGACAGTAATAAATCGATAGAAAAATTAGATGAAGAAATGATGAAACAAAAGAAAAGATCAAGAAAATACTGTTATATATTGTTTATAGTCCACATGTGACGTTATAAAATGTTGCGTAATTATTCTGTCCGGTGAATTAGTTTTCCTGTTCTGATACGAGTATTATTATTTTAATTATTAGTATTTGGATTCTTCGGACTGCTGTTCTCATCTTGAGTGTAATTTACACACCATCTAAACTTCTTCGGGTGTATTTTGTCGAACGGGAATTTTTCTGTCGAACTCCGGGAATCTGCACGTAATTTTCGAATCGTTGTGCAAGTAACATTCCTTCGTTCGATATGAAGATTCCTGAGTTCGATAGAAGTGTTCCCGAGTTTGATAAGATGCGCTTGAAGAAGGTCGAGGGTTACATCAACAGAAACGTTATGACAAAAAGCACTCAAGATAACAGTAATCAGAAAAATCCAAATTATACGAAAAATAATTCCGCATCTAAAAGATTCAGTGCCGACATTTTAATTATAATTATATATTTGTATGCAGCAAGTCGGCGCAAGTCTTCGTTGATTTAAAATTTCAACTTGAAAATAAAAAAACTATGTTTTTTTACTCTTTATAAAAAATAATGATGAACTCTCTGCGAGGTTATAAATAGTTTACTTTAAGAATTCTTAAGATTTTTATAAAAATATGAATCCAACTCATGTTTAATTCTGTCTTGTGATGTTAATCTTCAGTCATTTAAATGGTTTTGTAATCTTCTGAATAAGTGATAATCTGAGAGAGTTAGGAAAATATGTAGGATGGGGAAATATTCCCAAGCCAAGTCATTTAAGAGATAGTTGGTCAGTATTGCGGCATAAGGACGAACATTATCATAATGGAAGACGAACCTCTTTTTGTTGACAAAGGAATATTGCCCATGTAGGTGAGAATATTGCAGAAAAATATGAACAATGCTTTCATAAACTTGAAGAATACGTTATAAATAAATCATCATGATGTTTAAGTAATAACAATATGCATAAAATAAATTATAACGAATAAAACTTTTGCACTGAGCTTATACAGAATTTCGTCTCAAGTTAATTAATCGATCATATAAATTTTGGAACACGGCTGCGCTGCATAATGGGTCCAAATATGAGGTACATGTTGTTTACTTTTAATGTGATTTTTTTACTAGAGATAAGAGCATCAATTTATAAATATTCAGTAAATTTATACGACGTGCCCCAGCACATTATAAACGCCCCAATCTCACCATGTTAAGAACAGCTCTCGTAATAAACACCGCTCAACCTCAAAAGCCATTCGTAACATGGGGAGGTTGGGGGTGTTAATTCCGAAAGCCGTTCTTAACATTGGGTGGTTGGGGGTGTTTATACTACACTGGAGTAGGTTGTAAAAAAATACCAAATATTCTCCAACTATTATTTTCTTTAGTGTATTTAACATTTTTTGCAAGTTTTATTTGCTTCTCATTATAAAATTGAAATACAGCATTGAATTTAATCCTTAGTCATTAGACATACATTAAACAAGATTACCTGAATTTCTATTTTTTTTTTTTAAATCCATTGAATTCCTTACATTTTAGGCATACTTAAAAAAAATTCTTAAATGAAATGGATGTCGCTATAAAAGAAAAATATTGAATAAATGAATAAAATCAGTTAAAGATAACAATCAAATAATTAAACATTAAAATGTAATAATGATATTGAGATGAATCCCAGTCATATATATTTATCGATTAAGTGCGTAAAAATACACAAGGCACACCTCACAGCAGCATTCTTCGTTTAAAACCCGGTTACAGTCTTGAAAACTAAACTATTAAATTAAAAATAGTGATCGCATGATGTACTTACAAATACACCCCACGTGAAACTCATTGTTAGCGCTTTAAATCATAATTCACTATCTCATGTCAAGCTATATAATATTAGAGACGAAAGGAGATACAATGCCAGACACAAGGAAGAAAGCGAGCAATACGCTCTACTGCCTTTTGCTCTTCCCTGACAATGGAGACGGAGTTGAGTAACTAATAAAAACTTACACATAAAATATTTACGCACTGACAAATGCAGCATTCACACATTGCCTTGTGAAGTCATTCACACAACCTCTCATAATTATATGCATGCACACTGCCTTTTTTCATTTAAGACTAGTGTTGGGACGATTAATTTGAATCGGAATCGGGAATCAGAAAAATCGGAAGATTTGGGGGGTATCGGAATCGGAAAAATTGATGCGTATTTTCCGATGCCAAAACGATTCTTTTAATTGTATTTTAATTTGTTTAAACCAAAATCTTCCATTGCTGGTAGTAATAATAAAATAAATATTTATTGATTTTTAAATACCAGTAAAGCTAAAATCGATATATCATCCTGCCAAAGTGTATTTTGACGTTTAGGAAAATATCTGCAAATTTTACATGTGTTTTTACGAAAATCGGGGGAAATAACAATCTTATAGTTAAATAATTAGAGATTTATAAAGAATCGGAATCGGTAATTGTATCGGATTCGGGAAAACTATTGGAATCGTCCCATCACTATTTAGGACTTTCAGTATATATGCAGAATATGGACAATGTTAAGATACTAACGTTATTATTTAGATACCCATTCTTAACATGAGGTGGTGAAACGTTTTGTAACAATTCTAACAGTTTAATAAACCAACGACACCATGAAAATGGGATTTAACTCGAAAAGCGTATCTAAAAATAGCACGGTAGGTATTCTGTCCAAACGAAAATATTTAACCTTTCAGACACAGTAAAGAAAGTCAAATAGAAATAAGTATCAATAAAAAGGAGGAGGAGGAGGAGGAGGATGATGATGATGATGATGATGATGATGATGATGATGATGATGATGATGATGATGATGATGATGATGATGAAAAAAAGAAGAAGAACTGAAAAAAGAAGGAAATAAAACGTGTAGAAAAGAATGAGTAGGAGGAGAAAACGAAAAATAAAATCATTCGACTAACGAAAGGGGGAAAAATAAAAGTGTTATTCGACACGTACAAAATAAAATGCAAACTATATAAGCGACATTTACAAAGGTCTATCATGAGGCAATACGAAGCCAGCTCTAAAATCTCCAGTTAAAAGTCTACCTAACTCTCATGAAATGATAAATCGATCAAATAAAATCGTTAAAAGACATTTATCAGAAGACGTGATCCGCACATAAACGATAAATGTTCGTCATACGTTTGTCAATTAGCAAATAATCGAAGATAGAATATTGTTACGGGATCTAATATGGCGCGAAATATTCTCTGGTATTCAATTTTACAGTAAATGTCCGCAATATCGTTATTCCATTAATCTTATTTCATCAGTTTTTCATCGTTTTATATATATATATATATATATATATATATATATATATATATATATATATATATATATATATGTGTGTGTGTTTTATTTTTATTACCGTTGCTCTACAACAGTATTGAGCAGGTTTTTATAAATTACCATTTCTACTAAATTTATATATATATATATATGTATATATATATATATATATATATATATATATATATATATATATATATATATATATATATATAGCAAAGGGGTCACCACATATCAAGGCTCGGACTGAGGCCACTCGAATATAAGGATTAATGTGTATTGTAGTCATTGGGACAGTTCCGTAATAATCGTTTGTAGAAGTAATTTGGTTTAATTAAATCATTTACGAAGAAAACTGAACTCGTTGACGTTGGACTGGAAGATAGTCAGCGGGAAAGCAAACCAGCGAAACAGCGTTCTATTGGCGACCAGTTTTAGAGGATAAGCTTTGTTTATGAACCCATGTTTATATTTAGGCAACGATAGAGAGTAGAGGAACTTATTAATAGTAATTTTAACGAGACAAGTCTTTTACGAAGGATTGACAAGGGGAGACTACAGATTGGCGTTCAGTCGAACAATTGCCTATAGTGATAGAAAAATGTCTTTTCTGTGGGTAAAAGGCTGCAGGGAAGAGAAAGGGCATAACCAACTACATATAAAAGTCTCTTTTGAACTCTGTCAGGGCAGGATAGCGTGCTTCGAGCAATTTCTGCCCAGATGTAGCAACAGTAATCAATCCTAGTACGTACTTGACTTTTATACAGGCAGAGAATTGCTTCAGCAGTGAAATATCTACTGGAGCTGAAGAATGCTCCAACAATTTTTCCAGCAACCTTAGCTACGGATTTGATGTATATGCTCCATTTCAGATTAAGAGTGAAAGTCAGACTAAGAAGTTTGTCTAAAGATAGAACGTCCTCAGCGTGAAAGCCGTTCATTATAATAGGAGCCTGATGTGGGTCAGAGCGTTAATGATAGAAAGATAAACGTTTGGCTTTAGATGCATTAAAATTAACAAGTCACATTTTCCCCATTGAACCACGTGCTCAAGATTAGAAAAGAGAATCAGAGAGATCTTGGCCGTATCTCGTCCTAGGAGTGCTGCCATAGATGAGAGTTTCGTTTGCATAAATGTCTACAAATGATCTAAGAATGTGATTTGGGAGATCATTGATAAAGATCGAGAAGAGATGGGCCTAGGATGGAATCGTGAGGGACGCCGGCATTAATACTGCTAGCTTTTGATTTCTGTCCATTAACAACTACTCTTATAAACCTATCAGAGAGTAATGCTTTAATAATTGAGAAGATATTTCCAGCTATTCCGTAGCTCTAAATCTTGTATAGCAGACCTTTATGCTACACCCTATCGAAAGCCTTTGTAATGTCAAGCGTAATTGTCCTAGAAACGACGCCCACATTGAGAGATTGACTAATCCTGTGCGATATTACTTTTAGCACATCAGCTGTAGATCTAGACGAATGGAAACCATATTGCATGTCACTGAGGTCTTTGTTTCTGTTGTGGTGGCCGATCGCTTCTCTGTTTAACACAGATTAGAGTAGTTTACTCAGGACGCAAAGGGGACTGACTGGTTTGTACTGAGAGGGAGGTAGACGACTGAAGAGGTTTTCTAAGGTGTTGGGAAGCATTTCTTCTTAAGACAACATTTAAATAGCTTTGTAAGTATGGAGGCTATTTCTGGTTGAAGCTTTTTGAGCATAATAATTGGGATGTCATCCGGGCCAGTTGCTGTACTGGGGTTGAAGTTTTGACACGCTTGGCAACATCACGCACAGTTATTTGTATGCCGCATAGTGTGTTTTCAGACACAAATCGCATAGGGTAAAATTTGCTGCAAAGTTCTTATCAGCGAGTTTACCTTTGTCTGATGTTAATAAGTTAATTGATGATGATTGCGATAGGGGACACGCTTCGGTTTAGGATCTTGTTTGTTATTCGCCAAAACTCATTAAAATCAAATCGCTGCTCATCTACTTTGCACTTGACAGACTGAGCATACTACCCGTTTGCGTTCTTTATTACTCTTTGACAGTGGTTACTGGCAGTACTAAAGACAGCTTTAATCTCAGTATATCTATTTCGCCGAAAGCAGTTGAAGTAGTTGTGTCGCTGTGTAATGGCAGTGACACATTCTGGAGTGAACCATATCTGGATGTTGAGTTTTTGCTGAAATTTCTTAGAGGGTATGAAGCGAACTATACCGACAATTAACAGTTGAGTCGGGTCTGATTCTATAGAGGACATGTTCATTTTAAACATTGTGCAAAGAATATCTGATATAAATGTATGGAAACTATCCTAATCGGCTATAGAGTATCGATATATTGTACGATGAAGAGGTACATCTGTGGACCTATTACATTTTGTTTTATTTTGACTGAGACAACAGAATGGTCGAAGACCCTAGTAGGGGCAACACGGAGGTGGAGCATAGCTCTGGGCATATTGAAAGGAATAGGTGTAAGAGACTTGCATACTGGCTGTCAGTGTTTATTAGTTATTTTAATAAAGTATGTTTTACCAATATTTAATATCCACAGACATATATGCTTGTCTCTAAAATTATATAAATGCCACTTTGTCTGTTTGTGAGTTTGTTCCGTATATACTCCGAAACGGCTGCACAGATTTACAGAAATTTAGTGAATAAAATTGGGAGTGAGAATACCCCGGTTAACTACCGATAATAAATAATCGAAACCGTTATTTTAATTTATCTATCACCGGTAAAGCCATTTTTCTATACCATCGCTTAGCAACAATTATAGAACAACGCGCCGTGAAAGTTCTACTGTGGGTAAGTTGATAGCGTGTTATTATTATTATTATTATTATTATTATTATTATTATTATTATTATTATTATTATTATTATTGCATGATGTGGTCTATAGGTTCAAACGCCGCATGTAGTTTCTTTATTTTTTTATTAACTACAATGAGTTTGAAAAATTACGTGTTTTTAGCAATGCAAAAGTAAATTATGTTTCTGTTTTTGAAAGTCCATTGAACATGCAACTGATCCTGAAGGAATTTCAAAACAGTATACACACATATTTAGTGAAAATGCGATTCAGAGGTTTCTGATATGTCGGTTTAACAAAACATAGGCCCCAACATCCAAGCACAAGTACTATGCCTGGCAACATAAGATAAGGAATATTTCGACACAGTTGACTAATTTTAGAGACAACCATATAAATTCTTACAATGAATAGATAGTCGATGTTGATCCTATGATTTCTTTCGCATACGGTTCAAGAAATCAAGCCCCCCCCTCAAAACCTCACCAAAGTAGTTGGCTTGTAGCTGGAAGAATAGCTGCTAACGAGACAAATAAGTGGAATTAGATTGTTGCTGGCACGTTGCATCCATTGTGTGGGGGACTACGTTGTTCAGTAAGGTGTCAATATAACCGAAATTTACTAAAATAATTTTAGGATTACAAAATAAAAGAAGAAAATATTGGAATTACCAAAGATACAGATGAAAATAAACATAAAAAGGATCAAAGCAACCCCGAGCAACGCCGTGTAATACTACTAGTTAACAATAAGCATGACTAATATAGCTGTTTGCCAGTCGAACGATGTGAACTCTGAACTCGAAGAACTTTATTTCATTAACTTATCTGCATAACCACTGTAGCAGGGAAGAGATAGTGGCTCAGTGGTTAACGACGCGGGCTGTGAAATTAGTTGTGCCGAGTTCGTATCACAGAAACACTTTCACTTAGGAACATGACAACCTTAACGCGGTTCCTTCCGTAAGTATCCGATATCTTTCTAGAAACAAATCGTTAAGTCTAAATATTGTTGAAACGAACGTCAACAAAAGTCATCATCATAAATGTTTCTCAATAAACACTAACAAACCACTGTGACAGTCATATTTGTGATAGATACGAATTCTATATTTTATTACGAACATGGTAACACAAGTGTTTTAATGTGTTATTAGTGAGATATGACTAGACTCTAAAATACCTGCACGATTAACTACTTCTTGTTTTTTCTAAAGTTGATGCAATGAATCTATCAATCATTTCGTTTTTCGTTCTTATTTTTTTCAACCGACTTTTATATCTGCATATTAGTCTTTCGTTACAATCGATCTTATTAAAGAGATTGTCATTTTGGGAATGATATGGAAACACGACTATTAGATGCGTATCGACGAGCGGATAACACTAACCAGTGAAGTTTTGCATATTCCTTCTCAAACGAGCCTATACGATTCTTACTGATATTTAATTGATATTATACAAGTCAAAACGCCCGGCAGGCATTTTAATCTGACTCTTTGCAATAAAGCTTTCAATCATTATTATTTCTATTCTATTTTTTTTTTTTTAGTTTAAAAAGCTATTTATTCTCAAAGTTGTAATTATTGGATCATCCGATTACAGGGTGATACGATAATATTGTCGCCATAGAAAAGACAACATGATCCTATTTCTTTTTGATGAAATCCGGTTTTATCCTTTTTTTTCTTTTTATCTGCAGACTATCTACTATTTGGCCAGTTGTATACAAATTCAAAGAGTGATAGAAGCTTTCCATCATGTATGGAAGTTAATGTTCAATGAGCTAGATCGGAGATGCGCCGCTGTATGATTCATGCTCTCAACAGATCCAAATTATGTCAACAGGGCCATTGCCAGCGCCCTCAAAATTCATCGCTGGATTGCCGCGAATAAGTTTCAGGCCGCAGTTATGTCCTTTCGTATGGTTTAAAGCTAGCACCACATCATGCCACCTCACATCTTTGATATCGGCTTGAAAGTCAAGACCAAAGTGTACCTGAAGTGTGCGGTAATTTCTTGGTGCAATCAGCTGGCAGACCATTGGTGTAACAGCAGCAGGACTCGGCGCTGGCACACAAGTTTAAAGACACCAAAGCTTGGCTTCAGAAAGAGCACCATTATATCGCTGCTTCACCCTCTTCCCCCGACTTGAAGCCGTTGGACTACGTTTGGTTATACATCGAGAACATCACAAACCTGACCTCCCACAACACTAAAGCCAGCCTCATCACCGCCATTCGCAGAGCTCCTGCTGGCGCTTGTGGAAAAGTCTTGCTCTAAGTTCTGGATCTGTATCAAGGCGCTTTGAGGCTGACGGCGGCTACATTAAATAGATGTCAGCTCTACTACATAATTACATGAATTGATTTTTAAAATAATGCTGTAGTCTTGTTTTCATTAGGGCAACGCTTTTATCGTTCCACCTGTAGTTTGGCTGTGATTTTATTTTTCGAAAATAGATCATATTTGGAAGAGTGAATTTCTGACCCATTTAGAGGCGCTTGGTAAAGATCTAAAACGTATTTGTAATTTGTTTGGCCCACTATTTCTTCTTTTCTGAAACCCCTGTTAATTAATTTTCTTTTATAAATAATCATATCGTGTGTGTTCTACAAAATTATCTGATTTGTTCCCTCTTTATTTAGTTCCAGCTAGTTTGCCTTGTGGGTCATATAGTTCCCATTAATTGCTGTTTTGTTGTAATACAGAATTCTATTACAGTAGCTTTCTTTTTTGGTTGTTTTCCTCTCAACAATAATCCTGTTTTTCAAAACTAATATCAATAAGAATCTCCTCTCTCTGCGATCATCTTTTGTTTGTTATTAGTTTCTTCATCAAGTGTCTTCACGCCTTGTCCGAAACGATTTCTTTAAAAAGGTAGGTGCGAATTGAACTTTACAATATTTATATATATCATTACAAAAGAATATACACAATGAATGGCATGATCACGACTGACATGATAACGATATTATTTGTACTAAATAGCATGCATGGAATCCTTATTTTTATGTTGATAAAAATAAAGAGAATATGAAATTCAGAAATCTTGCTTGATTGGTATTCAATCATCATGTTATAATGGAACAACCTTGCTAGTTGTAAGAGACTCCGATGAAAAAATATAGAAAAGATAAGACTGCCACTCAGATGGAAGAAGAAAAGATAGGATCTCCACGCGTGTTGTGGGCGGAATCTCCTTCTATAGTTACCTTCAGACCTCCTCCTCCTCCTTTCTCTTTCTCTCTCTCTCTCCCTCTCTCTCTCCCTATATATATATATATATACATATACACACACACACACACACACACATATATATATATATCAGGTTGAAAAATATTCAAAAGATTAGAATCAAACGGATCGTTGATAGAGCTCAATGAATCAAAGCAAATTTATATTTTTTATTTTCTTCGTGTAAATATGGTCATATCTTGCTACAATGTGCAGACAGTTTCGATCATTATTGATCTCATAAGGTAATAAAAAGATTGCAAATGAAAAAGTTCAAGACCTTTTTTATTTTAGAGGAGAAAAGATCAAACATGCTACACGCGACCAGATGAGGAATATCAAAAGTACGTGTGTCATGCCTACAGTCAAGCATAGTGGTCGGAATGTCATGGTCTGCGGTTGCATGAGTACTGCAGGTATTGGAGAGTTACGTTTCATTGAGGGAAACATAAACTCAAACATTTACTGTCAAATATTACAGCAGAGCATGATCCCCTCCCTCTTCTCATTTTTGTAACCCTTATTTACTTGATATTGTAATAAAGTTCTTATGTAACTACTCATTAAACTTATTCTATGTACACATGCATATATATACACGCATATATATATATATATATATATATATATATATATATATATACGCAAATATTGCTATAATTATTTATTAATACCTACATACACTAGTGTTTCATATTTTCGGGAATCATCAGTGCAGAAAGTATATACGTGGCTCCATAAGCAAGCTAGAAACCCACAGAGCCAAAGTTAACCGCGAGAAAATACAGTTGAAATTTAAACATTTATTTTTAATATATAGATGGTGATAGTGATCTAATGATTACTCAACAATAAAAAACGAGTCCTTACAGGGGATCACACACATATATGTATGCATATATATATATATATATATATATATATATATATATATATATATATATATATATATGCTTGTGCATATGTGTGTGCGTGTATGTGTATGTGTTTCTTATAGAAACAAAACTAGAGATAGTGCACGAAAGAACCAATTACATTTTGTTTTTGAAATAAACCAACATCTCCTTAGCATGTCACTACTAGTTGCATGATGTACTACAGAATACGTTTTTTTTATACTTGTTAATGTAAAGATTTATTGTTAATATTGTTGTACCTTGGTTACGCTAGGTTTACCTGCTTGTTTATAATAAAAATAATATTCTCAATAATTTTGACAAACCTTTGTTCGGTTAAAATCAATAAAAGTTAATCGGTGTGGATGTTGTTTTTTGTTTTTCCTTTTAGTGCAGTTGCCATGATATCGGAAATCAGTGTATCAAACACTTCTTTTCTTACAGGGTGATCAGGATCATTATTTTTAGTTTATTGCCTTGCATTTACAAACTGATTTCATCATTTATTTTTGTTTTATTTTCTTTATCACAAGTTACACTACAGATAAAGAGAAATAAAAAAAATCCTCTCGAAATAAGAAAAGGGTGGCTATTGTATAAACCGCAGATTTTAAATGTATTGCGCTAATTTTTATTTATTCTTTTAGTCTGTTTAATAGATAGTTGATATACATTATAAACTGGGAGGAAAGGAAACGTATTCTGTTTACGAAAAGGTACAAAATAGAAAAGAAAAAAGTTTTAAAAAACATCAAATAAATAACCCATGAGCAGGGAATAAATCGAAACTGACATGGCCACGTGCTCCTTAGAAATCTGATTTATTCTTACGACCTATGAAAAGAAATGGAGAGACAAGATTGTGCACACTTCCCATAAAACTCCCAAGAAACACGTGGACAGTAATTAAGTGAAAGACGATATTTAAGACGCAATGGTGCATTTTCGGGCTGGAAATTCAATAAATTATGCTCCTCTTTGTTCGGGTAGTTTAATGTGTTTTCCTTTTGTCCGCATTTGTTGCAGATCAACATATCTTGGGAGGCATTTAATATCGGAACAAAAACGATACCTGTCAACTATAAAGTGTATACGTGGTACAAAGGATAAGGTCATTGCGTAAGAATTAGTTCTAAATAACGTTTTTGTACAAGTTGATGGTTTACTCCTTACCTCGGTCTTCTTAGCGTGCATAGTTTTGAATTCATGAAGCTGTACACAATTCCGAACTGAATGATTTGTCTAATTCATGGAGATATATTGTTCATGTTCCGTCAGCGATGATCGGTTAAAAGTGTTAACTAATTTTTGGTTTATTCTTAATGTAGTGGAATTGAAAACTTACGCGTGGCTCCAGAGATAAGGACGTGTAATTTCAATTATAGGAGAAAGATAAAAATATATCCAGGTTGATTCAATAAAGGGTTCAGTTCTAACTTCAACATCTTCTCCTGAATCTGACATGAACATACCCAAGTTCATCATAGAGATTTTGTAGTTCGACAAGAGACATCTAAATAAGGTTGGAGGTTTAAACACATTATGATAATAACAACCAAGATTAAAGCACAGTCCTAATAATCTAAATGATTCGAAGCATCAATCATTATCTAAAAAAACGATATATAGTTAAACATAAGAACGGGCACATTATTTAAAGCAACATTAGCGTTGTATAACGCATTTAACATCGGCGATCAAGCATAAAGCATTTGTTTTACATTTTCTTGTGTATGTTTTCGCAGTGTCCTAAAAAAATACAAAATGCAAGAGAAAGGGAAACCTAAGTATTCAAATCTGGGCGGAGATACATTTTAGATACATCTTATATCGATAGCATCCTAAGGATTCTGATAAATAACTTCATATTAATATTTGATTAATGAAACCAAGTAGCATACACACGCGATCCAACCTAATGTCCCATTTTCCGATGGGTTCTTTCAAATATTCACACAAACCGTTAATTTTGTATTTTCTCTTAAAGTTAACTTTTGGCCATCTTATCGCCGTGACAATCAAATCTGTTCTTTACTCAGTTAACAAGTGTTTGGGTCGGTCAAACTGGACAAGTTTTTAAAATGCAACTTACCTTATTATTTAAAAAGAAACTTGCAGAGATATATCTTCTGTCAAGGCAGAAATAAAATGGAAACAATTTTTATTGGCATACTCAATGACATAAATGGCTTTAACTTTTTTCAACAAGAAAGAAACGCATTTTACTACAGCCTGTATTTTGTCATTTCTTACAAGACATGTTAACTTTTAAGGCAGTGTTTCATTTTGGCGCGGGGGTCTCTTTTGGGAAGTGGTTACTAATTTGTCTGGGATCTTCCTCAAAATATGTGTACTTTCGTATTCTTCCTATAATATTTTAGTTGTATATCACCAAAATCCCACGACAACCGCCCTTAAATACTTGGGCCATATTTGCAAACAGATCGCCGATTATTATTATAAACTTTCCGAACACTATTCTTTTTGTAGAAAAATGATTCCTTTCACCTACCTTTTAAAAGGTCTTGTAATCTTAACCTTTCATTGTATGTCAAAAGAATGCATGTGCCATTTGTAATATATAAGTTGGATTATCAAAATAAATTGTAAACTGTGACTAATCTGCATACTATAGCAGCCATCTTGGATTTATAATTAAGTTGACAATCTGCTCATTGAAAATGTCGCACATGTGAGTAAACTGTCAAATTTATTATGTATATTTGTACTGTTGTGTCATATATTGCAAATAAATTGTGATTTTTATTCTTTATCTCTTTCACAAATTACAAGACGCACCACGTTAAAGAGCAGATTGCATACTCTCTTCATGACCTATGTTATTTTGTTCTATTCCTAGCCTTTGCTAAAGCATAGCTCACCTTACTTGTTCCACTCCCTATTCCTACCACGAATATTTCACTATGTGTGGGCCGCACACACCCTAAATTATTGCCATTTTCACTATCTTCAAGTTTTAAAAACTCGAATGAATACCCCTAATTAAATATCGGCGTTCAATTTTCTTTTAATGTCATATTTTTCTTAGCAATTTATGGTTTAAAAATCTATAAAGTTTCCACTATACTATATACAAAACTATACATCCGGTGATTTTCCATGTCATCATAAACACGATTCGAGTTTACAAGGTCGTTTTCGGACATTTCAATACGCATGTAGTATCGTGTGCTATTAAAGGTGGAAAAATAGTCACAGTTTGTGACAGTTGCACTAAGAGAGCTAATATCATGTTATTTTGTTTTTCCCTGAAAACTAGTGAGTTTATCTTACAGGAAATAAGACGGGAGCGGCTAAACAAGTTTCGGCAATAGGAAAGTACATTTGGGAAACTAATGTTAATCTCGATAACATGACAGCCTGTAACTTCAAAAATAAACTCTCTTATAAACTCTCTCACATAAACAATAAGTCGCGCAAGATAACAATGCATGACTTGATGTGATTCGCGTATGGACGAAACACATGTTATTTCATAGACAATCACTGTATCCATTTATGTCAGAAACCTATTTGACAAACAAAATATGAAGTTTTATTAGCTAAATTGTGTGTCGTTTTAAATTCTCTCTCAAAAATAACTCCCGCGCACATTTCTTGTGTCTATAGTAAAAACGAATAAAGTGTTTTTGATTACTTGTCGTTTCTTTTATGTTTCTGCGTTCGCATAAATTTACATTGGCAGGTTGCTACTATTCAGTTAGTAGTAAAATTCTTGCACGATATTCAATTTTTGTTTTCGAATATAAACTTCCGACTTTTAGGTATTTTTTTAAACGAAAGTTGCTTTAAGTTTTGATTTTTCACGTAAATCTTCATGATCTCTTTAAAACGTGATCAGAGTATTCCAACTATGAATTACGTATTTATAATATCAATATAGATCATAATATATATATGTATATATATATATATGTGTGTGTGTGTGTGTGTAATTAAAATAATGTACAATAAAGCTTTAAATATTTGAATAATTTAAAGTGATGTAAAAGCATTAATTAATAGTGAAACTATATAATGCGAGGGGCGTTCTAAACTTAATGAATACTTTTTTTAAATCTGCCCATATTGATCAGAGGGTATTGTTATGATGACTGACATTATGCATTTATGGAGGTTTCATCTCTATGTTTTAGATATTAACGGTTTGGGACTCAAAGAAAGCAATACCTGCCATGGACGTGCATCAGAGGCAGCGATGCATCATTGAATCCTAGCAAAAGTGCACTGAGAATTGGGATGACTACATAGGAAAATAACTTCTGGAATACAAAGGTCGATAATTTAATCATACCACTCCTGTCTTCGGAGTTCTTCAAGGTTTTGTAAAATAATAAGAAGTTTTCAGTTTGGACTGACCATCGTAGATTAGAACTTTTATATGATAAGTTTAAGGCATGAAAAAAATATTCTTATAAATAATATGAAATGCTAATAGATATTGATAAAATATAACAGAAAATATTTTTTAAAAATACTAGTATCAGAAAAATCATACATAAATCCACCAAAAAAAATGAATACGAACAAAAACAAAAGTTGAAGAATAGGATAAAATAATTAATTAATCGCTTAAAAAACTAAATGCTCGGAAGAATTGTCTTGATTCAATTCCAAAAATAAGGTATTTCAAAGAAATAAACACTTTATATTAATGTGATGTTTTACGTATCTTTTTAACCGAGTATTTGTTCTCATTTCTGTTTTGTGACTCTTTTACGTATTAATTACTTCCTTAGGTCTGTATTTTATTTTTTAATCGTCAAACGCCAACATCGAATGTCTATTGTAGACACATGTGGGTGCGGGTGAAACCTTTATCCCATGTTCTTCTTTAATTGTCATCATTCAAATTACGTCTAATAATTTCTGAATTACTTCTTTTCGTCTTTCTCGACATGGCAGTGATTCGTCATAAGTGAAGCTAGAAAAATTAAACGTTTTTAACGTGTACAGCAAAAGAAACTAAGACATTCGTTGGATGTTTTAGTATCGTTAATTTTGTAGAGATATGAATATTCTCTTAATTAATTAATAATTTACTATCTTATTAGAAATAATAAGTGGAAATAGATTACAGAGATATTAATTGCCATTTTACTCTCAGCGATAATTTCAGTTTCCTTTCTGTTATTATGGCATTATTGACGATGTGCCCGCTTACATTCTATCGACAGACTAGCTTAACTCTTCGTTTATTGTCGATCTCGTTATTCAGGATATCATGTGTCATGCCAACATTTTTTGTTTATTTTTTACCCTAATTTTACTTTTTATTTCATATTTAACCTTCAGATCATCTTTTGCTATTATTTTTCGTAAGAACTGATGTAAAAATTTCATGTCACTATGAACTACACTTAGTTCATACCCTTAAAATTGATATATGACAGAAGACCGTCCATTATGTAAAATCAGCATTCGTTTATGACTTAATAAATAATCAAGTTTTCATAAAGATTTGATGATTTTTTTTATTGTTAGCACCATTTTGAATTGTTTTTCTTTTGCTTTAAAACCAAAAGATAATTTCACTTTCATTAAACTTCTAACTTAATATATTCAGTTTTTGAAATCTACCGTATATGGGTAACATTTAAGCACGAGCTAAATGCTAAGAACGTACAATAAGAACTCCATTATTAGGTTTGGAATAACATATCAGAATTCTTAATTCTCTATTTCATCTAATTATGTGATCGTTTTGAACATTACACTATCTTAAAATCTATTTTGGAAATGATATTTTCCAATAATCAGATGGTGTCAAATGTCAATATATTATCGATCATATTTAATTGTATTATAAACAGGTAGAGAATCTTAAGGCAGAATAATCAACTCAAGTGACATAAAACCAAATCCTTTTTATGCAATAAGTCTATACAAGTAGTGGTTGATGCGCAGAACTTTACATCAATATCGGAGGGCCCCAAGGATATATTCCCGCCAAACCCTATTTAGTTTTTTTCAGAAATGATATTCCAATTTATAATGAGATTATTCGTGGATATGAATGATGACGACGCAAATATTTATGTAAACCTTTTTACGAGCATTGATTGTAATTTACATTATCTATTTCTTCCTACTCTCTCTCATCCCTCTCTATCTTTCATTCTATCCCCCTCTCCCTCCCCCTCTCCCTTCCCCTATTCCTCTCTCTTTTTCTCTCTCTCTCAATCGTCTGACTTGAATAACATGTAGCAGTGGAGGGGAAAATAGTTAGTTACTGTTACGTTTAATTAATTCACTCACTATAGTCGAGAGCGAGCTGAAAGCTCCCTTTTAGCTGACACACCGCGGTATAGCGGAGAGCGCAACCACATTCTCTATAATTCCTTATTTACCCTTGAACCTTCTCTTTACAATTTTGAATATTTATCAAGAGGGAATTTAGTATCATTTTGTAAGTTTTGGATATGATTCAAATAAGGTTGAACCCCGTTCTGTCGACTCATTACCGTTATGTCAAAGCCTCTAAAATTACGCTTCTCTTGTTTCGCTGCCAACGCCATGCTTCTCATTTTCTTCAGCTAAAATTTGACTCTGTCCCTCAGAAAACGTTTCTTTTTATATTTTCCGAGAACTGTCTGTCAATCTGTCCTGAAATAGAAGATTTATATCAAAGTTTGCTTGAAAATGATTACATTACTCCACCGTTCTAGAAAGTAATTTATTCCTGATACTGTCCTCTACCTGTATAAGAGGTGAATACACGCTATGATGAAGAGCTGCTATCATAAATTGGGAGGTACCGCTCTGATTACTTTTTGCCTTGATAGTTGAAAATCGATCTGCAATTATCCTATCCTCTTTCCTACGGCCTGTATCGTCCAAAAGATATGGTGCTAGACCTTATCTAGAGAACCGTTATGTTCGTATCTAACAGAAGTCTTATCGTTGGTATACTAGGAAATCATTCACAGCAAGAACTCGTGGAACTACCATCATTAATAGGAGGTCCTTCTCTCTATATATACCAAAAATAAAATTGAACTTTCATGAATAACGTTTCTTACTTAGAACATATTATTTGTAGTACAAAACACGGAGAAACCTTTTACCAATCAACTACATCATCATCATCTTCAAGTCTAATGTAAAGATGTATTTGTAAACAATGCTTTTTGATGAGTAACTCCTCTAATGAAATAGTTTGCCCATTCCATCCACTGTTTTCAAGCCTCTAAAGGTGGCGTTTACCGTCTAATTGAAACTTTCTTTAGTCATTATCCACAAGTAGCTTCTAGGCATTGATAAGCGCAAACCCATTAGTAAACTAAATTATTTTATGTTGGTTTTAAATGGATTTAGCAGCCATTTACGGCGTGGCCCTCTGGATGAATTTAACGATCAGTTTTTTAATTAAATATTTTTCATGCAAATTAATACCAATCACCGTTTTTATTGTGTGGTGCAAAGTACAACATAAAAATAAATAACAAAGTCGATCCATGCAAAATTAAGTAACTTTTATTGATGAGTCTGTGGAGAATCGAAATTAATAATCAACGAAAACTGGTACCAAAATACGAATCAAATCAGCTCCAGTTTTGATGTGTTATCTTGTTCTTGTGTATTTTCCTAGAAGCGACCTGCTAGAATGGAACTCCAGGAAATTATTGATCTAGTAACAAGAGCCAGTCTACCACGTAATTATTACTGGTATGTTTCAGTTGTTTCCTTAAATAGAGGTTGATACCCAGCAATGTTGGTCTTACTTACATTGAATGGTGATTATCTTGTATTTCTGTCAGATGTAACCAGGGATAACTAACTCTACGAAGTTACGTTCTTGATCCCAATTTTGTTTCTAAAAAAACATCTGTAAAGACACTGGGCGTCAATGCCTGGTTTCCCCTTAATGACAAGAAGGGGGCTTTAAACCACCATTGTACAGAACTTTCTTGTTTTTGTCCGTGTGTCTAACATCAAACGGAGTTTACATAAATAGAGAATTTATTTTTCAATCTGTGTAATAAATAGGCACAACATTTCTTAACTGAAGATGAAACTATGGTCCTTTTCAAACCTAATTTATATAATATTCTGCTGGTTACTTTCTATAATATTCCGAAAAAAGTAATACATAATTAATAGGATTTAATTTAAATTATATCCACTCTTCGTAGTCGAACCATTCTTTGGAAGTTTGAATAGAAAACAAGGAACTTTACGCCATTCTCCGTTCGTATTCCAAGATTATAAAGTTTAATTGGTCGCACGGTAAAATCATATTTGAGTTCAGTGTTAGAAGAGAATTTCAACCTAACGCGTGGTTCATTAATATTGCATGAACGAGACTTGACAGGAACGTTCTTCCACCTTGAATGACTCGAATATATCTCTGGATGATCTTTAGTGTAGAAAATGAAAATGCCATCCATCAATTTGTTGCGTAACCGTTATTAAGCGTAACACTTCTTCCAAAATAAACACATAAATACGTTTCTGTGTATAGACGCTTCCAAAAGTTCTTATAATGAACAGTCACTCAAATGAATCGGTCATTTTCTCACGACAAGTTTTGTTTTTCATAAGTGTGAAAATTAAAAGGTGTCATTTGAAATTACATCGCAAATTATTTTCTATCACAAAAATTAAAGTATCATGTTGCTGCAAAAGCTCTTGCCCGTTTGCTTTCAAAATTCAAGTTACCAATATTATTTTGCATTTATTTATAACGAGTCGTTTATTTTTACGTTCAGTCAATACTGAGCTAGCTCGTTATATATCTACTTAAAATAAGGTCGTTTCAAAAGTGTTTGCCGGTTTGTAGAAACCATTTTAAACGATTGCAATTTATATTATGCCTATTGCCATTGCGTAAACATATCATCCTGGTAAATTTATAACATTTTGGTGTGATTATTAAAACATTCGCTATATTTTTCTGAAATATTTTCACCCTTGTTTGCCTGTAAAGAATTCTTTAGTCAACATAAAGGAAGTCATCTTCTATCATTATAATGCTCATCCCCTCAGCGCTAGCAACCAAACATTTCATATGAGAATTTGATTGGGAAACCTTGTCCCATCCTGCATGTTATTCTGACCACTTTCGGATTATCACTTATTCCGATGATTACAAAAACCATTCGGATGGTCTTAGATTAAAATCAGGAACGGAGATTGAAGACGAGTTCGTTTCATATGTTACATGAAAATATGAATACTTATAGTGTGATAGAAGTATTGCCAATATTGAGGAAACATCATCATTATAAAAAAGGACATGATATTAAGATAAAATAAAGATTTAAAGTTGCATTCTTATATTCTTATATTCTTATATTCTCACAAAAATATTTAAAAGATAATGTAAAAACCATGTTTTTAAAAAGAAATAATTCCCATGATCAGAAGTAAAAATAAATATATTTTAGTTATTTGTAAACATAATGAATAAAAAAAAACCTTACAGTAGTTTATGAGGTCTGAAAAATAAACACATAAAAATCATATAATAAAGAGTAGAAATATTCCGTGATAATATATTTCCAGATACAGTATAAGGAGTTAAAGTGTCATCCATTTCAGAAATCATACTGCAATACTTTGTTTTCAAATAAGTAATGTTACACAGTGCTTTATAAATATTTTTACTGTTAATGATATGATTAAAAAAAACTATGATTTTTAAGGTTTAATTTACATATAATTTTGCTTTAACAAATAAATATAACAAACCTACAAAGTATGTAAATGTACATGTATATGTTAAGTAATCTCTATCGCCCTCTCTCTCTCTCTCTTTCTAACTCTCTTTCTCTCTCTCTCTGTCTCTCTCTATATATATATATATATCTATATATACATATTTATATACAGGATGACCTACCCCCCCAAAAGAAATAGAAAGGGCCCGTGTACACCTTATGTGATATCTCCATTATTTATTCACCGATTGCCCTTATTTTAAAGGACATGGCAGAATCAACGACCGTGAGTACACCAAGACCCCAGTGGGAGTTGGGACAAAGAATACACTGTTAAAGTTTACTACAAGACAGGCTCGTTTAAGAAAACCCAGGACAGTTTCATGCGTCAGTTCGAATGTGAAAAGGCTCCATCCAAAAGTAGAATTCAGAACTGGGTGGACAACTTCGAGAAGTATGGGACGTGGAGAACCTCAACATTGCCAGAGAGAACCGTCCAAGCCACTCGGGACGTCCCAAGAAGTGAACAGCCGAGCTGGTCGAAAGAGTGAGAGAGTCTCTCCAGCAGAGTCCGAAACACTGTGCGTAAGCGAAGTCAGTCCCTCGGTATGTCCCGTGAGACTTGCAGAAGAGTGCTGGTGAACGATATCAGGGCTTACTCATACATAATACAGACGCTGCAGCCCCTTACAGCCTCAGACAAGAAGCAGAGAAGGGCTATGACAGTCAAGATGCTCAAGAAGATCGAGGAGACGCCAACTTTCCTTAGCCTCTTTGGACCTCAGATGAAGCCCACTTCCATCTTGATGGAAAGGCGAACTCCAAGACAAATGTCTTCTGGGGTTCCTCCCGACCCAATGAAGTAACCACCAAGCCCCTACACTCTCCTAAGTGCATGGTGCGGGCTGCAATCTCGGCCAGAGGCATCATCGGACCAATCTTCCTCGAAGAATCTGGTGCAGCAGAAACAGTCACCAAGGAAGGGTATGTGGAGGTCCTCAAAACCTTCAAAAGTGAGCTCCAGACCATGTACCCGTCGCTCATAAGCAAGTTCTGGTTCCAGCAGGACGGAGCAAGTTCTCACACCTCAAACCCGTTCCGAGATTGGCTGAAAGAGCACTTCGGAGGCCGAGTGGTCAGTTTCAAGACTGATTTTGAGTGGGAAACCCATAGCCCGGACCTAAGCCCGCCAGATTTTTTTCTTTGGGGCTATCTTAAGGACAGAGTCTACGCAGGGAAACCCAGAAGCATAACGGAACTCAAGGAAGCCATTAGGGAGGAGATGAGAGCCATTACCAATTCGGTCTCTAAGAACGTCATGGACAACTTCGTGATGCGCCTCAAGAAATGCACGGAACTAAATGGAGGCCATGTAGAACATATGCTGTAGAACAGGGAAAAAAAGGCCAAAACCCCTCGTGGTTTGATGTGATGTTTTGAATATAATAAATTAGTTATGACCAAAGTTTCATTTCATTCGGACCAAACACTAAGAAACGGGGCCCGTTTTTTGGGTCACCCTGTATATGTGTGTGTGTGTGTGTGTGTACGTATTGGTGGATGGATTTATGAACATGTGCATGTATGCATGTATCAGTGTGTGTAATGGCTATACCAAGAGTAGCTGAGGTAATAATATCACTATAAATTCCAAATTTATATAACTTCCAAAACATTAATACTTTTAAAGAACATATTTAGAAATTAATCAATTATTATGCTGATAAAAAGGATAAACTTTTGTTAAATACATTATTTGAAAGAATAATTTTATACAAGTTTAATAGGAAATATTGTTACAACTTTCTAGAACGATTACAAATAAAACATTTTTCTTTAAATTCCCCTTTCATCTTCTCTTTGCCTCTCCTTAGGAAACACAAAATATTTCCGTTGTTTTTGGCAGAGGCTGTTTACTAGTACATATGACCAACTAATAACCAGTTAGTATGCATATGCGTGTTTTGTATTTCAGTATAATTAGGTTGCTATAATATAAACATGAAACAGGAAAAATGAAATGAATATTCATTAACGTAATTGATTTTTAATTATAGAAGGTGTGCCCGAAGCGTTTAAAAGCAAAAATGTCAATAGATTGATTTTTAATACAGAAAACATTTGGAAAAAAATGTTTTTTTATTCGCTAAACTGAAACGTCATTATGAGACGTTTATTAGTAATGAATATTATTAATTATTAATAGTAGTAATAACTATTATTAGTAATAAATATTATTAGTAATAACTATTATTAGTAATAACTATTGTATACTACTACTTCATCTATAATAGAAATAACTATAATTAACATATAAATATTCATTCCAGTATTTCGGGCTAAGGTCCAATTATAATATATGTACTGTCTACTAAAAGTAGAAACCGTTCTTGAGTGAAATTTTTTAAAAACTTTGTCCTAATTCAGAATATCTTTGTTGGGAACTGGATTTTCTCAGCCTGAAAATCCAAATCTGCCTAATTTTGCTTTCTTTGGACGTTTACCATGACACAGTTGCTGCTAATATCACCGTTGTTAAGGGAGCATGTAATCATTTATCAGAACCAAATGCCTTACCCAGTAATATGACTATACGTAGCAAGCACTGCTACACTCTTCAAGACAAATTGCTGCTAAATAGTACTGCTTGGTGTGACCGCTAGTCCAATTAACGCAAAGTTATGTTTGACGTAAGCTCTCTAAGGCTTTGATCTGTTAGCGTTACGTGATCCATATCTCTGAGAAATATAAACATATAAATATTCGTAAGCACTAACTTTTGATTTGATGAAGCTGATTCCATCGGTTCAGAAGCGAATGTCAAAGGTTTTCCTAGCTTTTTGCATTTTAGAAACCTTTCGGAGTAAATATATTGATATAGGAGTAGAATGCTACCAAGATATACAAATGACTGAATATACTTAATATGTCCCTTTTTATGTGGGTATTTGGTTCGACATACTCTAGACCTGTTAGAATGGTGAGTGTTAACTTAGATTCTTCCAGATTGATGGTGAGCTTGAAAGTTGCACTACTTCGAAAAAGGGTGTTCATTATCACATTCATATGTTTCTCAGTGTCACCGAAAAAGCCTGCATTATTGGCACAGAGGATTTCCTGCATAAGAAGTTTAGAAGTTTTAGAGTTTCTATTAAATCGAACGAGGTTAAAGATCCTGCCTTCTGTTTGTAAGCATAGAAAATAATTTCTATAGAGAATATGGTACTAAATTGTAGCAATAAATTTATTTATTGTTTACGTTTTTACGGCATGCATTCACGAAACTCACTGCTGATCAGATTTCGGAGTGTGTTGTTTACTGTTTTGTTTTTTATTTTATTTTATAAATTAACTGCAGTTTGTATTGAAGCGAGGGTTTGTGCAGTAGAACATATCATGTAGAAATTCACGTACTTGCAGGAAATCTTATACTTTTCATTTTTGTCTCATAGGATTTGTATAAAATTCATAAGGAGAAAACTAAGATGAACGTCAAATTATAATACCCTCTTTTTAGTAATATATTGGACAAATGAGAACAAAATTGTTTTTCTCACATGTGCCTAACACTAGGCGGACTTTTAATGGACTATATGGCTTTGCGTTTTGGAGACACAATACCACAAGACTATATCTCTGCGGACAACCATATAAACGTCTTCAAACTAAATATCAACAAATATTTGTCATAAAACGCGCTTTGTGTTATCAAATTTAGATTACTTATCTGATTGCATCACCTCTGTTAATTAACAATCTGTCCTTATTAACTCTGATCTTCTAGTGACTCTCTGCCATGCTTATTAGTTAAATTACAATAAAAATAACTTATCTAATGTGTGGATTAAGTTTATTAAAGATTTTATAGTTGCAGTTAGTCTACCTTTACCAACATGTGGCTAAAGTTTAATTTTCTTGGTGTGAACCAGAGAAACATGAATGAATGGAATTCTAGTTTAGTGTGTTATCATGTGAAATTAAACAACATATTATTATTATAATTATAATATAATTATTATATCTAACTATAATTATTAATAATAATTATAAATATTTTATGTCGTAATTGTCATCAATGAAATCATCTACATCAATTCATGAACTACATCTTATCCAGAATACCAGATGGTTACTCAGACCACTTACACACGTGGAAATCTAAAATCAAACCACAAAAAGACGACTATATAATAATGTTAATAGGAAAGCTATGAACCCTGATTTTTTACATTCCCATGCCTTTTACACCTCCCCAGATATGGATATCATCTGGATACAACGTGATCACTACACATGGATATAACGTACACATTTCTGAATTTCTTTGACGCACTTTGGCTTTGTGACTGTCCTGATTTGAACCACTGTCGTTTTCTCAAGTTCAGGAATAACTGAAAAAATCGTTTAGATATGCATCTTTGAAATAATATTACAAATTAAAATTTATTAGGATGGAGGAAGTCTGACGTCTATTCAGGACTGCATACTGGTTATAAAACAAAATCTTTGTGACATTTCTGACTTAAAATGGTGGATGAATCTGGGTTGAAGTTTATTTATACCAAAGGATGGTCGACTTATAAAAAGGATGGTCAATCATTTTTACTCTTGTAAGCGTTAATTTAGTCACCTTCATCAGTCTTCGGATTTCAGATCTGTTTTTTATGTTAAGATTAGGTATATGTTGTGTTTTTTTAAAGTTTTGTTTGAAAGTTTTATCTATTAATTCCAATCTGTTTCATTGTATATCAATAAGATAAAAATCTTTGATTCGGTAGGTTCTCTCTTTACCAAAGATTTTTCTTTTTGAATGGATGCTGATATTTTGTAGTTGATAGATGTTTTATGTCCGATTTATTTCGTAGCAGACAGATGAAGCTTAGAATTTGTAGTTCTTTGAAGGGCTGTCTGTTTTGTTGATGATGATTCATCTGAAAGGCGGGCTTGATTAATAGTTGGGCCAAGCGTCATCTGAATGATTTTTTTCTATTAAAGTTGCATTATTTATTAGTGTCACAGGTTTATGAATCACACAGTTGCGTCAGTGCTGAAATGGTAGCAATAGATTCGATACAATTTGAATTTTGTATGGCGTATTCATAGTCCTCGTGTTCGCTTTTTCATTTCGTTTTGTTTTCATGCCGTGTGATTGATTAAGGGGATTAAGAACAATTCAATAGAACTCGAGCAAAATAGTACAAAATCATTTATATCAACTGCACGTGTTACATATACCGACTGGATTTACCAAAAACCTGAGCTGAGATGGTACAAACATCGATGATACAGATACTCATTGATAGATGTAACACCACAATTGAATATAGGAATAAAATAATTTCTGATCGCGTCGAAAAACCGTTAGAAACAAATACAGTGGATGATCAAAATAAAAGAAGCGCTTTATTATTAATTAATGTTAATTAATATTAATTAATGTAAATTAATATTAATTAATGTTGTGCTATTTATATATATATTACTTTCGGTAGATTTCTTTTATACGTCTTTTTATATCTTAATTATTTGCATAACGTCTACATTTTTACATCCGTAATAATTTGATTTTTGTTACAAATAATTTGCATGTATAACGTCAAATACAGCATTGAATTTTCACTGTTACGAAAAAAAGGCAAAATTACCGTAAAAAATATACGCCTAATTTTAGTTGTTTTTTTTTTTTTATCAGAATCACTGGAATCGCCTGTAAAAATATTATTAAATATAAATGAGGCACGAATACAGGTGACATTCTCTTCTAACACGGATCGGATATATTTTTGATAAAACTACTATTTTCATTCATATGATTCGGAATGTTATAACTATTGAATTTGATATTTCTATATATCTTTATCTTTATACATCATTAAAAAAATATTTATATTATAAAAAAATCTATTTTCTGTAGTATTTTATGGATTATACTGCTTTTATTGTTTGTGTATCCAAACTCTTGTGTTCATTCATGTAAAGCTGCTAGTAAAAACAAAACGCACTCACTGAATACATATGTTATGTTGTTGGCTGTCGAGATAATTATTTCAACCCATATAATATATTTCGAACATAGTATACCAAATTCTACGAGACTATAAGACTATATATCCATTTATAGTTTGAAAAAATTGTTCTGGATACTATCATGACACATAACTTTCTAGATTTTGCTAAAAAATTCAACCTATTACATTTAAACTACAACTATATCTGCCAGCTATTTATTATTGACATATAAAGCCAGAAATAATAAGTAAGACTAAGTGCTGGCCAGAAGATTGTGATAAATTCATTACATGAACTGCGTTTACAAAATTTGATGAGGAAATGAAAATGTCACATTTTGGACAGAAATGACCTTCTGATATAATGCATATTAATATTTGTTATTTTCGATAAAGAAACCCGTACCAGCTTCCCATATATATATATATATATATATATATATATATATATATATATATATATATATATATATATATATATATATATATATATATATTCTGAAACGACTGGAAGACATACCGTTTTGTAGGCATTAGTAGTTTTGACTTTTGACAGTTTAATTGTTAACGCCGCTAGGTTTGCCAATGCCTCCCAACTCTTGTTCATAATAATTTGCAATTTAAATGGTTCCATCCAGCCTTTGTTTAACCATATCAAATAATGACATCTACAACTCATAAAATGCAAATAATATTGAGTATACATGATATATTTACACCGCAGCACACAAGTTTATGCATATATGAATTGATTGAGATGTCAACAAACCGTATGTGCCTAAATGGGAAAAAATGGTGCATATCAATCGATAGAGCTAGACAGTATAGACAGTGTATATATATATATATATATATATATATATATACTCGGGGTTTTTTATATTCAAAAGTAATGGACTAATGAATTCAACGAGGTTGTTAGATAGTGCTCAATAAAAAGAGCTGATAAAACTTGTTTATTGTTATATAAACATGCTCACATCCCGCTGCTACAAATAGCCACTTGTTTCAATCAAACAACAGATATCATCAGGCAGCGACTTGACTATTCAAAAGTTCAATGAATAATCATAATGTTATATATATATATATATATATATAATATATATATTATATGTATATATATATTATATATGTATATATATATATATATATTAGAATTAGAGGTTGTTATTTTCCAGTGAAATATAACGAGGTTTATAAAAGAGAGTTCAATACCGCAGTAGAGCAAGTTGCGGTTTAAATCTGTTTTTACATAAGCAGTAATGTGTTGCTACAAAGTCCTGAGTATCTTTCCGTCTTCTAGAATTAAGTAACTAGAGATCTCTTCAGACAACAACGCTTATATTCAAAAGCAAGCTTAAGAATATCGCGTTTGAATATAAGCGTTGTTGCCTTACGAGGTCTCTAGTTACTAAATACTAGAAGACCGAAATATGCTCATGACTGTAGCAACACATTACTGCTTATGTAAAACAAATTGAAAGCATACATTATATATATATATATATATATATATAAATTATCAACGTAAAAATTATACATACATATATGTGTGTATGTGTGTTTATATACCAGCTTGAAAAGGAAGCTTTATTTGCTCATTACTGTTTCACAAGCGAATCTATATTAAATAATGAATATCAGTAAAAGATCACAATCGAAATAAAAGGCAAATTTCACCATTTCCTTTCATAGAAAAGCCTACAGACAAAATGAAAGAAAATCGATTAGAAATAAAAAAAAACGTAATCGCTCAGAAGAAAAAATCAATTTATAAAAAAAAATCACCTGCTCTCACTCCACCCTGATTCATCCTTTTTGTAATAATAATACGGGAATATTTTTTATATCTATAAAAAAAAAGTAAAAGTGTATTTGTTTCTCTTTTTTTGTTAGAAATGTATTTTTGATTTAGATCTGTTTTTTTATGCATATTAATTAAAATTTTAACGTTTGATTATTCTTTTCTATTAGGTTTTGTTATCCATATATTCATACACAAATTCGCCTTGACCCTTATGATCCTGAAATCCCTTAAAAGGAAAGTAGAATATTCCAAATGAGTAATAAACGTTTGATAAAGCAAAACAAAAAAAATACTCACTGGGAAGGAAAAACTTAACCACATTCTGATTGAATGAGCAAAACCTTAGCCATATTCTGATTGAATAAAAAAAATCTTGCTTACGAATGAAAACTTATAAAAGTATGGCAACTTTAACTTTTTGTTCAAATGTATCTCCTGAGTAAATTTTTAAGTACGTATTAACGTTCATCTATAAAAAAAATTAAATGAAAATAAAAATAAAATTGCTGATAGGAGGACTCTATTGTGTAAATTTTAAATGAACGTAATAAATTATTTTTTAAAAATTGTATTATATGTTAACTTTGTTACAAATTATAATTAAGATAGATACTTACTTAATTGCTCATAAAAATACATATATATGCGTGATTACGACTTGTATCTTCAAAGCATAATTAAGCATCTAAACGCACACACAAGTACATATATAAATTAAATGATAAGCCGAAGAAAAAGTTTTTTTTTGAATTCTACGAAAGATAATCAGAAAATAAAGTAAAATAAAAACTGTCGAAAGAAATACATAGATTACTAAGTAAGAGATGACTTGTTCAATCCATAAAAACTCAGGGCGTAGAACAATTGAAATTAATTGTCTTAACTGATTCTCAGAATAAAGATATATATTAACATGTATTTTGTAATTAAAAGATATGGAAAAATATAATAGAGAAACAAGACTCTAATCTATGATGATGATGATTGCAACGTCTTGTCAGACGAGTGTCATTACCTCAGACATTTAAAGTCCATGAGCCCTAACATGACTTTTTATTTATTTTTCATTTATTCATTATTTTAGTGGTACCGGGGAATCCACACACTCAAGCAGACATGACACTGAAGACGGTCATTGCTATATATATATATATATATATATATATATATATATATATATATATATATATATATATATACGTACACGCATACACACAGACACTTACACACATATATCCATAAACATACCCACATATATGCATATATACATACACAATACATATACACACACATGCATACATATACGTATATGCACACACGGATATATATAATGATGGCAGATCAATTATTACATGCTTCCAGCATTTCAAGCCTACACGCGTCACAACTTTCCCATTGCTATATGACCTTTTATAGACAAATGCCTGAGGGAGTATCTATACAAAGATGATGTTACAGAGACTAAGCTTTGTACGACAGCTAAATTTCTCTCTCGGTTCAAAATGTTGAGGTCCAACAACAAGCAAGAGCAAGATAGCCAGCAACAAGTTAAACTGCAGACAACTGGTCTCCCGCTTTATGGTTTTATAAATCAGACATTTGTTTCTCCTAGAGGGGTTGCCTTCAGCACGTCTAACGGGAGCCCTCTTCATCCCGCATACACATGTAAAAAAACACATGCATGCACACATACATGCATACACACAGAATGCGCGCAGACATACATATGCATGTACACACACATGCAAACATACACACATAGAGGCACACATTATAAGCATGCACTTACATATGAATACATACACGTACACACGCACATACATATAAAACACACACGAAGGAGCGTTCCAAAAGTTTGGGTACAATTAAATGAGTTTGAAAAAAAAAAGTCCAAAACAACTAAATATACATAGAATCAGACGAAAAATCCAAATGAACGGAACCGCGTTTCAAACGACTGAAAATTTTTTTTATAACATGTTTGTACACAAAAACTCACGTCCCGAAGACAGACAATGATGACGAACTTCACACATTATTTACAACTAAATATACATAGAATCAGACGAAAAATCCAAATGAACAGAACCGCGTTTCAAACTAATCTATGATATATATATATATATATATATATATATATATATATATATATATATATATATATATATATATATATATATATACAGGGTGACACCCCCCAAAACGGAGCCCAACTCTAATTAGGCCCCGTTTCTTAGTGTTTTGTCCGATTGAAATAAAACTTTAGTCATAACTAGTTTATTATATTAAAAACATCACATCAAAACACTAGGGTCTTTGGCCTTTTATTCTACCTTAACTGTAAAATGCTCAGAAAAACTATTGAATGTCCTCTGTTTTTTGGTCACCCTGTATATATATATATATATATATATATATATATATATATATATATAAAATATATTTTTAGTCATCGACATACAGACCTGTTTCGTTGTTTCACAACTCATCAGTGCCGCTAGACTAACACCTCTCCCAAGCCGAGGATCGAACCTAGAACCGTCGTGATGACAGTCGGCAGTCCTACCCCCTGACTACGGAATCGGTGGCCGAAATTAAGCTATCCGAATGCGTATTTAAATAAACATCCGTCCGCTACTCGCAGAGGGCTCAAACGTTTTGTCTGTAAACAAACCGCGAGCTCCGCATTATTTCAGCTAAATTAAGCAGCGAGTAAGATAATTTACGAGAGTGCTCTACCAAAGAGGGGAGCTTTATAAAATATATTTTTAGTCATCGACATACAGACCTGTTTCGTTGTTTCACAACTCATCAGTGCCGCTAGACTAACACCTCTCCCAAGCCGAGGATCGAACCTAGAACCGTCGTGATGACAGTCGGCAGTCCTACCCCCTGACTACGGAATCGGTGGCCGAAATTAAGCTATCCGAATGCGTATTTAAATAAACATCTGTCCGCTACTCGCAGAGGGCTCAAACGTTTTGTCTGTAAACAAACCGCGAGCGCCGCATTATTTCAGCTAAATTAAGAAGCGAGTAAGATAATTTACGAGAGTGCTCTACCAAAGAGGGGAGCTTTATAAAATATATTTTTAGTCATCGACATACAGACCTGTTTCGTTGTTTCACAACTCATCAGTGCCGCTAGACTAACACCTCTCCCAAGCCGAGGATCGAACCTAGAACCGTCGTGATGACAGTCGGCAGTCCTACCCCCTGACTACGGAATCGGTGGCCGAAATTAAGCTATCCGAATGCGTATTTAAATAAACATCCGTCCGCTACTCGCAGAGGGCTCAAACGTTTTGTCTGTAAACAAACCGCGAGCTCCGCATTATTTCAGCTAAATTAAGCAGCGAGTAAGATAATTTACGAGAGTGCTCTACCAAAGAGGGGAGCTTTATAAAATATATTTTTAGTCATCGACATACAGACCTGTTTCGTTGTTTCACAACTCATCAGTGCCGCTAGACTAACACCTCTCCCAAGCCGAGGATCGAACCTAGAACCGTCGTGATGACAGTCGGCAGTCCTACCCCCTGACTACGGAATCGGTGGCCGAAATTAAGCTATCCGAATGCGTATTTAAATAAACATCCGTCCGCTACTCGCAGAGGGCTCAAACGTTTTGTCTGTAAACAAACCGCGAGCTCCGCATTATTTCAGCTAAATTAAGCAGCGAGTAAGATAATTTACGAGAGTGCTCTACCAAAGAGGGGAGCTTTATAAAATATATTTTTAGTCATCGACATACAGACCTGTTTCGTTGTTTCACAACTCATCAGTGCCGCTAGACTAACACCTCTCCCAAGCCGAGGATCGAACCTAGAACCGTCGTGATGACAGTCGGCAGTCCTACCCCCTGACTACGGAATCGGTGGCCGAAATTAAGCTATCCGAATGCGTATTTAAATAAACATCCGTCCGCTACTCGCAGAGGGCTCAAACGTTTTGTCTGTAAACAAACCGCGAGCTCCGCATTATTTCAGCTAAATTAAGCAGCGAGTAAGATAATTTACGAGAGTGCTCTACCAAAGAGGGGAGCTTTATAAAATATATTTTTAGTCATCGACATACAGACCTGTTTCGTTGTTTCACAACTCATCAGTGCCGCTAGACTAACACCTCTCCCAAGCCGAGGATCGAACCTAGAACCGTCGTGATGACAGTCGGCAGTCCTACCCCCTGACTACGGAATCGGTGGCCGAAATTAAGCTATCCGAATGCGTATTTAAATAAACATCCGTCCGCTACTCGCAGAGGGCTCAAACGTTTTGTCTGTAAACAAACCGCGAGCTCCGCATTATTTCAGCTAAATTAAGCAGCGAGTAAGATAATTTACGAGAGTGCTCTACCAAAGAGGGGAGCTTTATAAAATATATTTTTAGTCATCGACATACAGACCTGTTTCGTTGTTTCACAACTCATCAGTGCCGCTAGACTAACACCTCTCCCAAGCCGAGGATCGAACCTAGAACCGTCGTGATGACAGTCGGCAGTCCTACCCCCTGACTACGGAATCGGTGGCCGAAATTAAGCTATCCGAATGCGTATTTAAATAAACATCCGTCCACTACTCGCAGAGGGCTCAAACGTTTTGTCTGTAAACAAACCGCGAGCTCCGCATTATTTCAGCTAAATTAAGCAGCGAGTAAGATAATTTACGAGAGTGCTCTACCAAAGAGGGGAGCTTTATAAAATATATTTTTAGTCATCGACATACAGACCTGTTTCGTTGTTTCACAACTCATCAGTGCCGCTAGACTAACACCTCTCCCAAGCCGAGGATCGAACCTAGAACCGTCGTGATGACAGTCGGCAGTCCTACCCCCTGACTACGGAATCGGTGGCCGAAATTAAGCTATCCGAATGCGTATTTAAATAAACATCCGTCCGCTACTCGCAGAGGGCTCAAACGTTTTGTCTGTAAACAAACCGCGAGCTCCGCATTATTTCAGCTAAATTAAGCAGCGAGTAAGATAATTTACGAGAGTGCTCTACCAAAGAGGGGAGCTTTATAAAATATATTTTTAGTCATCGACATACAGACCTGTTTCGTTGTTTCACAACTCATCAGTGCCGCTAGACTAACACCTCTCCCAAGCCGAGGATCGAACCTAGAACCGTCGTGATGACAGTCGGCAGTCCTACCCCCTGACTACGGAATCGGTGGCCGAAATTAAGCTATCCGAATGCGTATTTAAATAAACATCCGTCCGCTACTCGCAGAGGGCTCAAACGTTTTGTCTGTAAACAAACCGCGAGCTCCGCATTATTTCAGCTAAATTAAGCAGCGAGTAAGATAATTTACGAGAGTGCTCTACCAAAGAGGGGAGCTTTATAAAATATATTTTTAGTCATCGACATACAGACCTGTTTCGTTGTTTCACAACTCATCAGTGCCGCTAGACTAACACCTCTCCCAAGCCGAGGATCGAACCTAGAACCGTCGTGATGACAGTCGGCAGTCCTACCCCCTGACTACGGAATCGGTGGCCGAAATTAAGCTATCCGAATGCGTATTTAAATAAACATCCGTCCGCTACTCGCAGAGGGCTCAAACGTTTTGTCTGTAAACAAACCGCGAGCTCCGCATTATTTCAGCTAAATTAAGCAGCGAGTAAGATAATTTACGAGAGTGCTCTACCAAAGAGGGGAGCTTTATAAAATATATTTTTAGTCATCGACATACAGACCTGTTTCGTTGTTTCACAACTCATCAGTGCCGCTAGACTAACACCTCTCCCAAGCCGAGGATCGAACCTAGAACCGTCGTGATGACAGTCGGCAGTCCTACCCCCTGACTACGGAATCGGTGGCCGAAATTAAGCTATCCGAATGCGTATTTAAATAAACATCCGTCCGCTACTCGCAGAGGGCTCAAACGTTTTGTCTGTAAACAAACCGCGAGCTCCGCATTATTTCAGCTAAATTAAGCAGCGAGTAAGATAATTTACGAGAGTGCTCTACCAAAGAGGGGAGCTTTATAAAATATATTTTTAGTCATCGACATACAGACCTGTTTCGTTGTTTCACAACTCATCAGTGCCGCTAGACTAACACCTCTCCCAAGCCGAGGATCGAACCTAGAACCGTCGTGATGACAGTCGGCAGTCCTACCCCCTGACTACGGAATCGGTGGCCGAAATTAAGCTATCCGAATGCGTATTTAAATAAACATCCGTCCGCTACTCGCAGAGGGCTCAAACGTTTTGTCTGTAAACAAACCGCGAGCTCCGCATTATTTCAGCTAAATTAAGCAGCGAGTAAGATAATTTACGAGAGTGCTCTACCAAAGAGGGGAGCTTTATAAAATATATTTTTAGTCATCGACATACAGACCTGTTTCGTTGTTTCACAACTCATCAGTGCCGCTAGACTAACACCTCTCCCAAGCCGAGGATCGAACCTAGAACCGTCGTGATGACAGTCGGCAGTCCTACCCCCTGACTACGGAATCGGTGGCCGAAATTAAGCTATCCGAATGCGTATTTAAATAAACATCCGTCCGCTACTCGCAGAGGGCTCAAACGTTTTGTCTGTAAACAAACCGCGAGCTCCGCATTATTTCAGCTAAATTAAGCAGCGAGTAAGATAATTTACGAGAGTGCTCTACCAAAGAGGGGAGCTTTATAAAATATATTTTTAGTCATCGACATACAGACCTGTTTCGTTGTTTCACAACTCATCAGTGCCGCTAGACTAACACCTCTCCCAAGCCGAGGATCGAACCTAGAACCGTCGTGATGACAGTCGGCAGTCCTACCCCCTGACTACGGAATCGGTGGCCGAAATTAAGCTATCCGAATGCGTATTTAAATAAACATCCGTCCGCTACTCGCAGAGGGCTCAAACGTTTTGTCTGTAAACAAACCGCGAGCTCCGCATTATTTCAGCTAAATTAAGCAGCGAGTAAGATAATTTACGAGAGTGCTCTACCAAATAGGGGAGCTTTATAAAATATATTTTTAGTCATCGACATACAGACCTGTTTCGTTGTTTCACAACTCATCAGTGCCGCTAGACTAACACCTCTCCCAAGCCGAGGATCGAACCTAGAACCGTCGTGATGACAGTCGGCAGTCCTACCCCCTGACTACGGAATCGGTGGCCGAAATTAAGCTATCCGAATGCGTATTTAAATAAACATCCGTCCGCTACTCGCAGAGGGCTCAAACGTTTTGTCTGTAAACAAACCGCGAGCTCCGCATTATTTCAGCTAAATTAAGCAGCGAGTAAGATAATTTACGAGAGTGCTCTACCAAAGAGGGGAGCTTTATAAAATATATTTTTAGTCATCGACATACAGACCTGTTTCGTTGTTTCACAACTCATCAGTGCCGCTAGACTAACACCTCTCCCAAGCCGAGGATCGAACCTAGAACCGTCGTGATGACAGTCGGCAGTCCTACCCCCTGACTACGGAATCGGTGGCCGAAATTAAGCTATCCGAATGCGTATTTAAATAAACATCCGTCCGCTACTCGCAGAGGGCTCAAACGTTTTGTCTGTAAACAAACCGCGAGCTCCGCATTATTTCAGCTAAATTAAGCAGCGAGTAAGATAATTTACGAGAGTGCTCTACCAAAGAGGGGAGCTTTATAAAATATATTTTTAGTCATCGACATACAGACCTGTTTCGTTGTTTCACAACTCATCAGTGCCGCTAGACTAACACCTCTCCCAAGCCGAGGATCGAACCTAGAACCGTCGTGATGACAGTCGGCAGTCCTACCCCCTGACTACGGAATCGGTGGCCGAAATTAAGCTATCCGAATGCGTATTTAAATAAACATCCGTCCGCTACTCGCAGAGGGCTCAAACGTTTTGTCTGTAAACAAACCGCGAGCTCCGCATTATTTCAGCTAAATTAAGCAGCGAGTAAGATAATTTACGAGAGTGCTCTACCAAAGAGGGGAGCTTTATAAAATATATTTTTAGTCATCGACATACAGACCTGTTTCGTTGTTTCACAACTCATCAGTGCCGCTAGACTAACACCTCTCCCAAGCCGAGGATCGAACCTAGAACCGTCGTGATGACAGTCGGCAGTCCTACCCCCTGACTACGGAATCGGTGGCCGAAATTAAGCTATCCGAATGCGTATTTAAATAAACATCCGTCCGCTACTCGCAGAGGGCTCAAACGTTTTGTCTGTAAACAAACCGCGAGCTCCGCATTATTTCAGCTAAATTAAGCAGCGAGTAAGATAATTTACGAGAGTGCTCTACCAAAGAGGGGAGCTTTATAAAATATATTTTTAGTCATCGACATACAGACCTGTTTCGTTGTTTCACAACTCATCAGTGCCGCTAGACTAACACCTCTCCCAAGCCGAGGATCGAACCTAGAACCGTCGTGATGACAGTCGGCAGTCCTACCCCCTGACTACGGAATCGGTGGCCGAAATTAAGCTATCCGAATGCGTATTTAAATAAACATCCGTCCGCTACTCGCAGAGGGCTCAAACGTTTTGTCTGTAAACAAACCGCGAGCTCCGCATTATTTCAGCTAAATTAAGCAGCGAGTAAGATAATTTACGAGAGTGCTCTACCAAAGAGGGGAGCTTTATAAAATATATTTTTAGTCATCGACATACAGACCTGTTTCGTTGTTTCACAACTCATCAGTGCCGCTAGACTAACACCTCTCCCAAGCCGAGGATCGAACCTAGAACCGTCGTGATGACAGTCGGCAGTCCTACCCCCTGACTACGGAATCGGTGGCCGAAATTAAGCTATCCGAATGCGTATTTAAATAAACATCCGTCCGCTACTCGCAGAGGGCTCAAACGTTTTGTCTGTAAACAAACCGCGAGCTCCGCATTATTTCAGCTAAATTAAGCAGCGAGTAAGATAATTTACGAGAGTGCTCTACCAAAGAGGGGAGCTTTATAAAATATATTTTTAGTCATCGACATACAGACCTGTTTCGTTGTTTCACAACTCATCAGTGCCGCTAGACTAACACCTCTCCCAAGCCGAGGATCGAACCTAGAACCGTCGTGATGACAGTCGGCAGTCCTACCCCCTGACTACGGAATCGGTGGCCGAAATTAAGCTATCCGAATGCGTATTTAAATAAACATCCGTCCGCTACTCGCAGAGGGCTCAAACGTTTTGTCTGTAAACAAACCGCGAGCTCCGCATTATTTCAGCTAAATTAAGCAGCGAGTAAGATAATTTACGAGAGTGCTCTACCAAAGAGGGGAGCTTTATAAAATATATTTTTAGTCATCGACATACAGACCTGTTTCGTTGTTTCACAACTCATCAGTGCCGCTAGACTAACACCTCTCCCAAGCCGAGGATCGAACCTAGAACCGTCGTGATGACAGTCGGCAGTCCTACCCCCTGACTACGGAATCGGTGGCCGAAATTAAGCTATCCGAATGCGTATTTAAATAAACATCCGTCCGCTACTCGCAGAGGGCTCAAACGTTTTGTCTGTAAACAAACCGCGAGCTCCGCATTATTTCAGCTAAATTAAGCAGCGAGTAAGATAATTTACGAGAGTGCTCTACCAAAGAGGGGAGCTTTATAAAATATATTTTTAGTCATCGACATACAGACCTGTTTCGTTGTTTCACAACTCATCAGTGCCGCTAGACTAACACCTCTCCCAAGCCGAGGATCGAACCTAGAACCGTCGTGATGACAGTCGGCAGTCCTACCCCCTGACTACGGAATCGGTGGCCGAAATTAAGCTATCCGAATGCGTATTTAAATAAACATCCGTCCGCTACTCGCAGAGGGCTCAAACGTTTTGTCTGTAAACAAACCGCGAGCTCCGCATTATTTCAGCTAAATTAAGCAGCGAGTAAGATAATTTACGAGAGTGCTCTACCAAAGAGGGGAGCTTTATAAAATATATTTTTAGTCATCGACATACAGACCTGTTTCGTTGTTTCACAACTCATCAGTGCCGCTAGACTAACACCTCTCCCAAGCCGAGGATCGAACCTAGAACCGTCGTGATGACAGTCGGCAGTCCTACCCCCTGACTACGGAATCGGTGGCCGAAATTAAGCTATCCGAATGCGTATTTAAATAAACATCCGTCCGCTACTCGCAGAGGGCTCAAACGTTTTGTCTGTAAACAAACCGCGAGCTCCGCATTATTTCAGCTAAATTAAGCAGCGAGTAAGATAATTTACGAGAGTGCTCTACCAAAGAGGGGAGCTTTATACAATATATTTTTAGTCATCGACGTACAGACCTGTTTCGTTGTTTCACAACTCATCAGTGCCGCTAGACTAACACCTCTCCCAAGCCGAGGATCGAACCTAGAACCGTCGTGATGACAGTCGGCAGTCCTACCCCCTGACTACGGAATCGGTGGCCGAAATTAAGCTATCCGAATGCGTATTTAAATAAACATCCGTCCGCTACTCGCAGAGGGCTCAAACGTTTTGTCTGTAAACAAACCGCGAGCTCCGCATTATTTCAGCTAAATTAAGCAGCGAGTAAGATAATTTACGAGAGTGCTCTACCAAAGAGGGGAGCTTTATAAAATATATTTTTAGTCATCGACATACAGACCTGTTTCGTTGTTTCACAACTCATCAGTGCCGCTAGACTAACACCTCTCCCAAGCCGAGGATCGAACCTAGAACCGTCGTGATGACAGTCGGCAGTCCTACCCCCTGACTACGGAATCGGTGGCCGAAATTAAGCTATCCGAATGCGTATTTAAATAAACATCCGTCCGCTACTCGCAGAGGGCTCAAACGTTTTGTCTGTAAACAAACCGCGAGCTCCGCATTATTTCAGCTAAATTAAGCAGCGAGTAAGATAATTTACGAGAGTGCTCTACCAAAGAGGGGAGCTTTATAAAATATATTTTTAGTCATCGACATACAGACCTGTTTCGTTGTTTCACAACTCATCAGTGCCGCTAGACTAACACCTCTCCCAAGCCGAGGATCGAACCTAGAACCGTCGTGATGACAGTCGGCAGTCCTACCCCCTGACTACGGAATCGGTGGCCGAAATTAAGCTATCCGAATGCGTATTTAAATAAACATCCGTCCGCTACTCGCAGAGGGCTCAAACGTTTTGTCTGTAAACAAACCGCGAGCTCCGCATTATTTCAGCTAAATTAAGCAGCGAGTAAGATAATTTACGAGAGTGCTCTACCAAAGAGGGGAGCTTTATAAAATATATTTTTAGTCATCGACATACAGACCTGTTTCGTTGTTTCACAACTCATCAGTGCCGCTAGACTAACACCTCTCCCAAGCCGAGGATCGAACCTAGAACCGTCGTGATGACAGTCGGCAGTCCTACCCCCTGACTACGGAATCGGTGGCCGAAATTAAGCTATCCGAATGCGTATTTAAATAAACATCCGTCCGCTACTCGCAGAGGGCTCAAACGTTTTGTCTGTAAACAAACCGCGAGCTCCGCATTATTTCAGCTAAATTAAGCAGCGAGTAAGATAATTTACGAGAGTGCTCTACCAAAGAGGGGAGCTTTATAAAATATATTTTTAGTCATCGACATACAGACCTGTTTCGTTGTTTCACAACTCATCAGTGCCGCTAGACTAACACCTCTCCCAAGCCGAGGATCGAACCTAGAACCGTCGTGATGACAGTCGGCAGTCCTACCCCCTGACTACGGAATCGGTGGCCGAAATTAAGCTATCCGAATGCGTATTTAAATAAACATCCGTCCGCTACTCGCAGAGGGCTCAAACGTTTTGTCTGTAAACAAACCGCGAGCTCCGTATTATTCTAGCTAAATTAAGCAGCGAGTAAGATAATTTACGAGAGTGCTCTACCAAAGAGGGGAGCTTTATAAAATATATTTTTAGTCATCGACATACAGACCTGTTTCGTTGTTTCACAACTCATCAGTGCCGCTAGACTAACACCTCTCCCAAGCCGAGGATCGAACCTAGAACCGTCGTGATGACAGTCGGCAGTCCTACCCCCTGACTACGGAATCGGTGGCCGAAATTAAGCTATCCGAATGCGTATTTAAATAAACATCCGTCCGCTACTCGCAGAGGGCTCAAACGTTTTGTCTGTAAACAAACCGCGAGCTCCGCATTATTTCAGCTAAATTAAGCAGCGAGTAAGATAATTTACGAGAGTGCTCTACCAAAGAGGGGAGCTTTATAAAATATATTTTTAGTCATCGACATACAGACCTGTTTCGTTGTTTCACAACTCATCAGTGCCGCTAGACTAACACCTCTCCCAAGCCGAGGATCGAACCTAGAACCGTCGTGATGACAGTCGGCAGTCCTACCCCCTGACTACGGAATCGGTGGCCGAAATTAAGCTATCCGAATGCGTATTTAAATAAACATCCGTCCGCTACTCGCAGAGGGCTCAAACGTTTTGTCTGTAAACAAACCGCGAGCTCCGCATTATTTCAGCTAAATTAAGCAGCGAGTAAGATAATTTACGAGAGTGCTCTACCAAAGAGGGGAGCTTTATAAAATATATTTTTAGTCATCGACATACAGACCTGTTTCGTTGTTTCACAACTCATCAGTGCCGCTAGACTAACACCTCTCCCAAGCCGAGGATCGAACCTAGAACCGTCGTGATGACAGTCGGCAGTCCTACCCCCTGACTACGGAATCGGTGGCCGAAATTAAGCTATCCGAATGCGTATTTAAATAAACATCCGTCCGCTACTCGCAGAGGGCTCAAACGTTTTGTCTGTAAACAAACATATATATATGTATATATATATATATATACAGATAGATAGATCGATAGATAGATAGGGAAACATATATATTATTTGAATATATATATATAGATATGTATATATGTATATATATATATATATATATATATATATATATATATATATATATATATATATATATATATATATTTAAAGAAATAGATGGGAGCTTATGTTAGATTATTAATTTTAACTGTTTTTTTTCGATTATCTTTTTCGTACGAAAATCAGAAAAAATTATTATAAGTTTTATGAGATTCAAAATGTTTTGGGTAAGAGACAAACAAACGAGTACTCTGGGACAACTGAAAAAAAAGAAATGTTGTGGCCGAACGTGGTCAGTGTTCGAAGACATCGGAACGCCAGACTGTTTTTTTTTTGTTAGATCATAAGCAGCTGAATTCCAGTGTGGAAATTTTTGTCACATGTAGGATTATAAATAAAAAATAGCATGACAAATATATAGTGACTTAGATGAATTGATTGATAGGTATATATGTGCACACGCAGGTACAAATATATATATATATATATGTACATGTATATATATATGCACACACACACGCGCAAATATATATATATATATACATATATATATATATATCAAGCACTATAAAAGTATCGGTCAACAACTTATATGAATAAACATATGAAGATATCGTACGTTAGTTCCGATCCCACAGGCCGAAGGTTAGAACTTCTGACTAGCAACTACATTGTTCTAGGTTCGATCCTTGGCGCGG